>NW_005362269.1:3212582-3255900 GCF_000412655.1 Myotis brandtii | reverse complement strand
GTTTTTAGCAAAGGCCAGCTTAGGAGTACCCTAATTAAGTTAATAACAATGTACCTACCTATATAGTTTAAGTTTTAAAAATTTGGCTCTCAAAAGAAATTTCAATCGTTGTACTGTTGATATTTGGCTCTGTTGACTAATGAGTTTGCTGACCACTGATGAGGCATAAAGGCCCTCTTCAGTATCTCTAGTTTCATTGTGGAAGTCGCGTGGCTTGGATATGAATGCTAGTTCTGCCCCTTGCTGACCAGGTGACCCTAAGCAAATTACCTACTATCTCTGTTTCATGTGAGTTGTCAGTAGGTTGAAAAGATTAGTGATATAAAGTAAAATATCTTCAAACAAGCAAACAAACAAAAAAAAACTGAGCAGGATAAGGATGCAGGTGATGGTTTCTGCTGGTAGAGATGGTGGTGCTGATGGTGGCAACGGTAATCTTAGCTCTGTGATAATTAATGCCATTTGTATGTATTTGTTAGAAAACTCCTACTTATGTTGAGTGAACTACTTCTCTGACTTCAGTTTCCATCAGCATTAGGCATGCCCTTTTTTGTTATGTTCATTCTCACCCTAGGATATTTTTCCATTGATTTCTAGAGAGAGTGAAATGGAGGGAGGGAGGGAGGGAGAGAGAGAGAGAGAGAGAGAGAGAGAGAGAGAGAGAGAAACCGAGAAACCTCTATGTGAGAGACACATCGATTGGTTGCTTCCAACACACCCCAACCCCTGGGGGCCAGGGATGGAACCTGCCACCTAAGTACATGCCCTTGACCAGAATCAAACCCTAGACCATCCACTGAGCCAAACTCTGCCCTTGTTCGCTGAGCTCAAAAGGTTCGCCATCACTGCCCTAGACCATCCACTGAGCCAAACTCTGCCCTTCTTAATGACAGAGTCCTTGGACTTCTTTATTCAGTGTGAGAGGCCTGTTCAAGTATTGAAGGTCTCCTCCACCTCCACTCAATTCTCCTTTTCTCTAGATCTGTTCCTTCAACACTTACCCATATGAAATGACCCTGGTCCTGAGTCTGTGGTATTGGAAAGGTAGGACATCCTCATCAATTACATCCCTTCTCCATTAAGGAATAGCTCTCACCCATGGATGACCATTGTCCCCACGCTATTGTAAAACCAGAGATGAAGACAGTATGTCCACTGCATCAGAGCTTCTCACTTGAATATGCTCGTAAATCACCTGCAGATCTTGTTAGAATGAAGATTCTGGTTCAGGAAGTCGGGGGCCAGGCCCAATACTCTTTCTTCTGTCAAGTTCCTGGGTGATGTGAGGCTGCTGGCTGGTCCTGCGTTACACTTCGGGGAACGGGCCACTACGTTACTACGCGTCCCTTACACCTGGACTTATGTGATAAATGCTTGCTTTAGTTTGATCCTACAAAAAGTAAAATCGTTTCTACAGATGCACTTATATAATATCTCCTGTCAGAAAATGATGATTCTACAGTTCACTGTGCTCTCCTTATGGCCTTAGCCGTCCAAAAAATAAAAAATGAAAAAACATTGCCTGACTGTTATCTCCTCAATGCTGCTTCCTGCAAACATCTATCCTGCCAGATTCTTTGAGATGGGCATTTTCTCTGTTAATGCCTACTCTTGAAATTTCTTGCATTAGGTCATATTTAAATCTCTTTATCAATAAGATTTTCATCATTCAGGATTAACAGTGGCAACCTCTGTGTGTGTACAATAAGGGACTCTGGTAGGAGTTCATTTTGGCATCCACGATTTGCTGTTCCTCCAGCCACCGTGTTCTGTTACTGTGAAAAGATAAGCTAAACAGATTGGAGCTAATGTCACAATTGAAAAAGACAATCCCCTTCAACTGCCTGTGGTATCAGTTGGGCTAAGTGTCACTTCTGTAAAAGGAAAATGTGTGGGACTTTCAGTCCATGGATTTGGGTAGGGAAGGACAATTTGGAAGTTTTTAGTATTATCTTTCTTTCCATGTTTATTTTATAAATATTTTAAAATGGGATAAAAACTTATAGAAAATTACAAGCGATAGAAAAAAATTTAAAGGAGGGGGTTTATCTGCTAACCAGTAAAAGAAATATTCTGTTGAATATTTTCCTTCTAGAATTGTATTTTCTGTGCATGTATAATTTATGAAAACCACAAAATAATTTATTAGTAGGCTAAAGCTTATAAAATTGCCATATTTGTAGGACAAAACAGTAGGATTTCATCAACTTCCTATGATTCAAACCATATATGTTTTGACTCATAACATGGTTTTAAAGTTATTGCAAACATTACCCTGTTCTGTCTTCAACATCAATAAAAATGGTAATATTAATGTATCAGTATATATTTTCTCAATCTTCTATTATTCCTTAGTTTATTTCATTTTTTCATTATTTTAAGCAATGCTTCGTAAATGTTCTTATGAAGAACTGCTCATCATTTTCTGACAGTAGATATTGTATAAAGGCAGAAACAATACTTGTCTTAGGAGAATCCCCCACAGCTGGAATAGTGGGTTAAAGATTACACATATTTTAGAAGTTCTTGATGCAATTTACAATGCCCATATCTCACATGAGCCTGTATCTTTCACTATATCTGTGCCAGCTCACTGTATCAATATATTTTAATCCCTCCTGGTTTAACTGATGAAAAATAATAATTTATTATTTGCTTTACATTATTAAGGTGAATGACTTGTTCTATTAGCATTTTTATTTTATCTTTTGTAAATTGTGTGCAATGTTATTTTTTTATGTGTGTATCTTATTGGTTTAGCTATTTTTTTTCTTTTTAAGTTATGAGTTTTTTATTTATGGGGTTAGCCTTTTTCTGTCACTGATGCTGCAAAAATTTAACTTTTTCAGTTACTTTTTAGTATTCTTAAAGATAAATTTTAATCTTGTGATTTTAAATTCCTATGTAGCCTACTTATCTTTTTTTTTCAATTATGGTTTCTGCATTTGGTGTTTAGAAATTCCTTATATCTTCGTTATTTTAAAAAATTTGTTTTTAGGTTTTTTTCTAGTTTCTTTTCATATTTATCTATTCAAATTAGTCCAAGATTATTTTAGGATGTCATTTGAGGCAAAGTACCAACTTTCCTTTTCTCTTGGCACAATTTATTGAACAATTCATCGATTAAGTGGTGACTTAAAATGTCACATATATCTCAAACTAAATTCTGTTATATATGTGTGTCAGTTTTTGGAATTTCACTTCTGTTTCATTCCTCTGCCTGCCTCTTTAGTAGCCATTATCGGTATTTTAATAACTAACTTATTATGCAGATTTTGAATGGCTGGAAATATGTCACCCACCATTGTCTGTCTCTGAAAGTTTTCTTAGCTATTCTTTCTCATTTATTTCTCTTAAGTTATTTTTTTTCAGATATGAATAAAACAATTTCAATTAAGATTCAGTGATATTTATACAGAATTTTTAAATTAATTTGGAGAAAGTTAAACGTGAAATGTTTAACTTTCCTATTCAAAACATGGTAATTCTTTTTACTTCTACAAGTCATCTCTTACGTTTCTAATTAAATATTTGTTTCAAATAGGTCCTACACATTTCTAGTTAAGCTTAGAATAATGAATATTCTATTTTTGATTGCTCTATATGTAAGATTTTTTTAAAAAATCATATTTCTGACTGGTTTTTTACATGGATCCTAGGAACAGTGATATTTATACAGAATTTTTAAATTAATTTGGAGAAAGTTAAACGTGAAATGTTTAACTTTCCTATTCAAAACATGGTAATTCTTTTTACTTCTACAAGTCATCTCTTACGTTTCTAATTAAATATTTGTTTCAAATAGGTCCTACACATTTCTAGTTAAGCTTAGAATAATGAATATTCTATTTTTGATTGCTCTATACATAAGATTTTTAAAAATCATATTTCTGACTGTTTTTTACATGGATCCTAGGCAAGTTTATTTATATATAATCATCTTAACAGACTCTAATAAATTTAATAATTATTTCATTTTCCTTTAGGCTCATTATACAAATCATCTTGTTCTGATCACTGCAGTAGTTCATGAAAGTCCATTTATCTTATATGAGTTCACTCTACCTTAATGTCTAGAATTGCCAGAACATTGAGGTGATAGTGTTGTATCACAAATCAGCAAGCTGGACAAGACGCCTAATGAGCCAATTAGTTAGGAGTCATCTTTATTGCGTGCAGGTTCAGAGCAGATTACCTCTGTCAAATCCTGAACAAACACAGGAGGGAGTATTTCCTTTTTATATCCTTCTAGTTCTTTGTGTAAGTCAGCTTGTAATCTTGAGTACATATCGTATCTATACAGACACCTGTAACCTTGAGTATCATATCTGTACAGGCACCTGGCATCAATATCAGCGTATCAGTTAGATGGCTAGCTTGCAAGGTCAGACAATTAAGTTTATCTTTTCTATTAAAGCAAAAAGCAAAGTTATTTTACAGTCTAAAAATAACAGAGTTCACCTACAAAATAAGAGACTAACAGAGTAGTTCAAAACAGCAGTTTTTCCAAAGGAGGGACCACTATGCTTCAATAGCATTATTTTCTTTTTTAGATTTTACTTGGAATTTTATCTTCAGTGCAATGTTGACAGTTGGTTTTACATAACACTTTCTTTCCAGGTTAAGGGTAGTGGTATTCTTTTCATAGATCAGCAAGACATTTTAGCTATAATGTGTGTTGAATTTTGCCAATTGAATTTTGGCCTTCATTGAGATAATGTTATTTCTTCTGTTATCTGATTATTGGCAAATTATATTCACAGGTTTCCTAATTACTGTCGAATGCCTAAATGATCCTTTTTTGTTCATGGCGTATTATTCTTTTAAAATGGCTTCAGATTAGATTTGTTTTCAATTTATTTAGTATTTCTACATTTTATTGAAAGGTGAGATTGATACTTAGAGGTATTTATTTTTTATAGTTTAATATTTTTTAAATCAGAATTATGTTAGCTTGTGACAATAAATGGGATGATTTCTTACTTCTTAATGCTTTTGAGCCAGGGTATGAAAAATAAAACATCTTGTGTCTACAATTTCATCTCCTTCCCATTTTTAATATATTTGCAACTGTCTATATTCTTTTTAGAGCCATCTATTTTGAGGATGTACTTCTGAAACAACATGTAAGAAATGGAGATACTTTCTCTATATCTCTAGATTATACTTTTTCACTTGGGCCATGATAGCTTTCCAGTTGTTTAGAAATTATTTTCTCATCTTTCCAAAGTGAGTCTTATACTCAGCTACTTGACATTAGCTTCCTTAAGCTGTGTGTGGTTTCTGCATTTGAATCTTCTAAATCCAGATTTAAAAGAAAAAACAAATCAACAAACTTTTAACTGTAGTTTTACTTGACAATTGGGTGCCTATGTGGGAAGAGGTTGTTGGGTGGTAGTTGAGCCAGGAAGCTTTGATATGGTCAGAGATTCCTTCTCTGTGTGTGCTGGGACATCCCAAATTAACTGAGCCAATATATGGCTAACAGAAAAGTGATCTTTTGAGGGGGTGTGCTACTATTGTGCTCATATTCTTTGGTTAGAACATAAAATAAGCATCAATATGCCACATGGGTGATTCCCAGATACACTGCTAGAGTAAAAATGTCAATTGTTAATTATTCTTTTCCTCTAGACCAGTGGTTCTCAACCTTCCTAATGCCGCGACCCTTTAATACAGTTCCTCATGTTGTGGTGACCCCCAACCATAAAATTATTTCGTTGCTACTTCATAACTGTAATTTTGCTACTGTTATGAATCGTAATGTAAGTATCTGATATGCAGGATGTATTTTCATTGTTATGAATTGAACATAATTAAAGCATAGTGATTAATTACAAAAACAACATGTAACTATATATGTGTTTGCCGATGGTCTTAGGCGACCCCTGTGAAAGGGTCGTTCGACCCCCAAAGGGGTCGCGACCCACATGTTGAGAACCACTGCTCTAGACCCTTTATAAATTAGAGAATATAGACAGGTGAGTGTCCACTGAAGATTCCATTATTCTCTAAGCCAGTGGATCTTTTATAAGTAGTTAATCATGGGTCAGTTTTTCCATCTTCAATCTGGTGATCTCTGTGTTTATTCTTTAAAAAGATTTCCACTTTTTTGTAACAGGTGCAACCTTACCCTCATTTCCATGACTGGCGTGGATTTCCCCCGTTGCTGTATGCCTTTGCTCATTTGAGTGGGAAGGCAGGATGGAGGGAAGTGCATGAAGCTATGAGCATGTCCCCAGTTACCCACCTTTACTCTTAGGTACACATTGTCCTTTGACTTCATCCTGAGGGAACATGACAAACAGAAAAGTTTTCGCAAATAGATATCGCGTGAATGTAAGGGTGGGCCTTTCCTGTTTTACAGACTTGAGACAAAGTTTGTTATGGACGCTTTTGGAGCAAAGATCCAGCTAGATGACCCCATGGCATGTGAAGAAGGTGGTGGGGGCCTAGGGGAGAGTGATTGTCAAGCATGAGGAAACCTGGGTTTCAAAGTTAATTGTGTGAGAGTCAGAGGATCTCCTTACAGAAGACGGGGGCAAAAACATTTTTACTGCCTTTTTATGTCCTTTATATCAACTCGCCCCTTGATTCTCTATTAATTTAAAAATCAATGCATTCTTAATTATGCCCATCTAGCTATGAGGCCTGAGGAACTAGGGTTGCATTTACACAGAACAGTCTAGGAAATGCCCACCATTCTAATTAAGAGGAAACCAGTGCTCCCAACAGTAACCCATCTCTCCATGTCAGTCAGCTCATGTGAAATAGACCAGAAATCCACGTCTTCAGATGACTAGTATGTTGTCCTTCTCATCCCACCATTTTTAAAAAGTTATTTCAGAATTTCGTTGTCCCTTCTTTGTAAGGAGGTTCCTCAGAGGCCATTTCTATTTCTGACCCAGGGCTGAAAGGTAAATGGAAGCAACTCACACTTTACCAGCTGAAGTGTTTTCCCTGAGATTCTTCAGAAGAATCAGTCAAAGGAAAATCCAATAATGCACCTAGAAAATTGGATGCTGCTGCACAATTCTATAGGTGGTTTATTCTCTGACCCCAGCTTGAGCTTAGTGCATGCCCGACACCGGGGAACTAATTGGCCATGTAATTGTTCTCCTTCCTGGTAACCGCACAAGCTGTTCTCATTCATACAAGCACCTAATCCTTTTCCAAATTCTTCTTGCTTTAATTTGCCTCAATAATATCCTGCAGTACAGGATAATTGCACATTGTGTAGAGAAGAATTTTCTTTTATCTTCTCTAAATTTAGACTCCACTAATTTCACTTACTGTCCCCTTCTGGGTAAGCAGTGGGGCCAGGTAGTCAGGAACACCCAATTAGATGCCCTACGACATTTCATTTAGATTCCACTATCAACTTAAATAATACTTAGCTCCATCCATTCCCCCCTGAAGAGACGGACTCTTTGTCCTTGCCTGGAATCCTCTCTGTTACAATTCCCCAGCCATTCTAGTTATTTCTGCTGCAATCTGCTAGACCTGGTAGCTTTGCTCAAGTTGAGAGGAAGAATAAATGGAGATAAGATCATTGACTTCAAGTGTTTGGAGGGATGTCAGGAGGATTAAGCATCAGAGTTATTCTGAATGGTTTAAGGATTTGAACTAGCAACTGTATCGTTGTTGAAAAATGGACTTGTACTCAGTAAAAGGTGGGGGGTTATATATTAAATAGAGTTATCCATCAGAAATGGTGCCTCAGGACAGAGCAAGCTCCCCTGATGCGAGTCTTTGAAGCTGTTAAACTGTGAGCTAAGGATCCCTCGATTCTAGGCTTACGTCGGGGTGACCCTGGGTGGCTCATGTTTCTAACATCTTGTGGGGGTAGGGGGAGTTATATAAAGTACAAAATACTTTACATGCATATAAAACATATAAATAAAGTATCACTTTTCATGTTAAATGGTGTAATCACATTAATAAATGAGGATGTAGAAAAGGTCAGGAAGGTTCCCTGGAGGAGGCAATGATTGAGTTGCATTGTAACCTGTGAATAGGCATTAGAAGCAGGGCGGGGGCAAACTGAGTTAAGAATGGTGATGATGACAAGGACAATGGTGAAATTTATTGAGTAACTATTACATCCAAGGAATTATGCTAAGTACATGCATGATCCAATTTAACTTCATTTTAAATATGAAGGCACTGAGGTTCAGAAAGCTTAAGTAACTTCCATAGTTGCATATCCAATAATTGGTAGAGCTGGGATTCAAACCTAAAGTATGTGTTTTAGTTAGTTTGTTTTTAATTAAATTTATTGGGGTGGTATTGGTTAATAAGGTTATAGAGGTTTCAAGTGTACATTTTGATGACACATGATCTGTATATTGCATTGTGTGCCCACTACCCAAAATCAAATAATCTTCCATCACCATATATTTGGCCCCCTTTACCTTTTACTGTCCCAACCCCCCTTCCTTCTGGTAGCCACCATACTTTTGTCTGTGTCTATGAGTTGCAGTTTTATAGCCCACATATGAGTAAAATCTTATGGTTCTTACCTTTTTCTCAAAGTACATCTATGTTGTTGCAAATGGCAATATTTTATCTTTCTTATGGCTGAATAGTGTGCCATAGTGTATATGTACCACATCTTCTTTGTCCTTGGTCTTTATAATCTATCAAAGGACATTTTGGTTGTCTCCATGTCTTGGACACCATGAATAGCACTGCAATAAACATAGGGGTGCATATATCTTTGTGAATAAATGTTTTCAAGGTAGATACCCAAAAGAGAGATTGCTGGGTCATATGGTAAATCTTTTCTTAATTTTTTTTCTTAATTTGGGGAAACTGCTTGAGATAGCTACATTTAAAGAGATGAGATCATTACATTTGGAGGGATTTTTAGAAATGTGTTGGTTTTCAGTGCATGAAGGTTAAGTTTTCATTCATAAATTTGTTAGGGAAAGATTCTAGGATAGGGCAGCAGAGAGATTAAAAAGGCAAGCATAGAGAAGGTTGGTTCTGGGAAACATCAGATCAAAGGAAACCTCATAATGAATGACAAGGTGAGGGTTCACACAACACTTAATTGACCTCTGAAAAATTGACTAGACAAAAAGATGAGCCTGTGGACAAAGAAAGTTCTCACAAAAACTGGTTAGTTGATATCAAGTTAACTTCAGAGTGGAGACTGGGTTCATCATAATGGAAACAAACAAGTATAGGTTCACGAATGTGACTTTAGAGAACTCTTAGTCCAAGCCACTCCTTCATCATTCTTTCCTCACTTAATAGAGTATTGGGATTTTTGTCTGCAATTTACTGATGGGACAACTGATACTAAAAGAGGGGAAGAAATCTGTGCACAGTACAGAGGTCAGTGGCCAGATATAATGGACTTCTCAGTCCATTATTAGTACCCAACTTTCTACAAATAGTCTCATCTCATGTGTCAAGTCTATTTCGCCATTGTAGCAGCTGAGAATATTTTTGGAAAAGGATTTTGAAACCACATTAATTCTTAATAGAAAAAGAGTACTATGATTAACTTGTCTGTTATATGGGGGGGCGGGTGGAAATGGTGGCATGTAGTCTATGGCTTACCATCGAACATTTGCCTCATCCTTTTCTCCTGCCTGCCTATCCTGTGATGGCTGGGCTACTTCTCAGAGAAGTGGTAGACTACATTTCACCTGCAGTATCTTCACATGACTGATGTCTTTCTTTTACTTGCGTTCTGATTTCTAATTTCATTATCTCCGGACAGGAGAGGATTGATTAGAGTTAAATTTCTTTTGGCTGAATGGGTCATGTGGACTGGTTGCTGAATAAACTTCTACCTTTAGTAGATTCGTTGCCTGGACCCTTGAAAGTAAACCAGAATTTTAAAGATACACCAGGCCATTAATGGTAATAATCACTTCTGTTATATAGTACTTTAATTTATAAATCACTCTTTTTTTCATTTTTATACTGAAAGGAACCATATAGATCTGCTAGCCAATGAGAAAAGTGTTTTTGTATTTTATATTAACTCCCTAAATAAATTTCATTTAAATTCAGATAGGCAAAATGAAGCAAAATTGTATTTTTATAAAATTATTGCCACTTCTTTTGCTTTTTAAGCTTTTCTAGCCTGTTCTAACTGTAAGCCATTGGATTCCTAGTACATAGAATTCCTAAGAGCACTGCAGTGTAATGCCAGAGTCACTGAACCACAGAAGCTGGGTTTTGTATCTAAGTGTGTGACTTTGTTAAAATACCCCCACCTTGGATACCTCTTAATACAGATGTACCTGCAGTTGGAAAAAAAATTGATAGCCGAATACCAGGCCATATTCAGCATCACTTTTGCCCTCTGATGAGGATGTATGAGTGCAGAGATAGAAAATAGGGTAGGAGCTCTCCCTTCTCTGGGTATTAAAATCAGCATAAAGAATATGATCCTTAGAGTTCTGAGCATGTTGGGGAGGAGACTTGACAAGACTCACATTTCTCTGATTCTCAGTATTTCCAAGGAAACAACTTGTCTTTGTTCTTAAAGCCAGATCATGTGGTGGAGGGGCTCGACAGACAGATATGTGTGTCTATGTAGCTTGTTATTAAACCTCCTGCAGAAAAGAGACAGAGACACACACTGAGAATGAGATAGAAGTCAGTCAAACAAGCATAGACTAAGGTCTTTCATTTGGACTAAATAAGGTCACTTCTAAACCATTTCAGTCATCCAGAAAGAACCAGGGGATGTTGGCTTGGGCCAATCTACAAATTTGTAGTTACAAAATAGTCACAGATACGTAAATTACAACACAGGGAATATAGTCAATAATATTGTAATATCTATGTATGAGGCCAGACAGGTACTTGAAGTAGGGGATGAACATTGTGCAAAATATATGATTGTCTAACGACTATGCTGTACCTCTGAAACTAATACAGAATAAAATTGAATGTAAACTTTAATTGAAAAATAAAAATATTATAAACCCAGCTGGTGTTGCTCCGTGGTTGAGCATAGACCTATAAACCAGGAAGATACCTTTTGATGATTTCTGGGTTGTGGGCATGATCCTCAGTAGGGGGTGTGCAGGAGGCAGCTGATCTATGATTCTCTCTCATCATTGATGTTTCTGTCTCTCTTTCCCTCTCCCTTGCTCTCTGAAATCAATAAAAATATTTTAAAAATTATAAATATTTCTGTGATAAGGTCACCTTTCCTTGAGTCCTATATGAGATGTATAGCAACTTGAACATATGTAGAGTTCTATAAAGAATATATAAAAGAGAAGTAGATTCTGGATGTCTAATAAAAACACTTGAAAACTCCTACCAAGCCACAACTAAACCAAAGAAATGGTTCCATTGTAAAAATGTCAGGCTTTATAGGAGGCCAAAAAGGTTTTTGGTGAAAAACATTTTGCTGATAGTTTAACAATTTATAAGCAGCATCTCTCCTTAAACATGAGAGCACACCTCATTCTCCTCCTGAGAAGCCTGGTCCTCTCCTTACCAATATGCCCTCTCTTTAAGGTTATTTCTATGGGAACTGTATTATTGCTTTGCTTGTTGAAGCGTCTATATATATAAAACACTAAGCGACCGGCCAACTGTTTGACCGGTCGCTATGACGTGCACTGACCACCAGGGGGCAGGTGCTCAATGCAGGAGCAGTGTGCTCCCACAGCGGGAGCACTGCTCATTGAGCTTACCGAGTGGTGGTGGTGGTGGCAGGTGCAGCGTGGTCGGGATGAGTGGAAGCAACACAGCGCCCAGCCTGGGCTCATGCTCCTCCTAGGCCACCTGCTGTTTCGTGCACTACTACATCCTTTGGGGCATGTTGGACTGCTGGTTTCAGCCCAATCCCTGTAGGCCCAATCCCCACAGCTGGCCTGCAGGGATTGGGCCAAAACCAGCAGTCCAACATCCCCCAAGGGGTCCCAGATTGCGAGAGGGTGCAGGCCAGGCTGAGGGACCCCACCGGTTCACAAATCCGTGGCCCTCTAGTTTCCTTATAATCAAGGAACTCTAGTCATGGTTAAGAATGACAGCTTTAGAGTCAGACCTGATCTTGACCCCAATATCAGTCTCTGTGAACTAGAGCCATGTCACTCCACCTATCTGCCTTCGTTGTCTCTTCAGAGTCTCAGTATCCTCATCTTTAATTTCATCCACCTCTAGGGCTGAATGCAGTAAAATAAAATGATGTTCATAAGGCATTTGGTTCTGTTCTTGGAGCAGAGTAAGTAATCAGAAAATAGTTATGGCAGTGAAGAGGCAAGGTCAGAGACTCAGGACAGCAACAATTTAGAAGGAAAGTATGGTGGTACTGCAGAATCAACTAGACTCCTGAGAGCATTGCTCAGCTCTCGTTTCTAGAAAGAGATGATGCACTTTTAATAACACTATTTACTTAATTATGCAATTAAAAACACATTGATTATAAAACACCCTGTAGATTTCAATGCAAACTTTCAAGAGGAAATAGTTTCAGTACCACATTAAATGTATGCATCAATTTTAAAACTCATCCCAATTTCAGAAGCAATAAAAATTTACAAAAACTATTATCTTGGAGAAAATAGGTGATTTATTGAGTATGAGATATGTGTTAAGCACTCACCTTTATTATATTACATGAGAGTATTTGAGAACCACTGTGATTCTGCTCACGTGTCAAACATTATTGGGTTGTTGTTTTTTTGCTTGTTTTGTTCTTTGTTGGTGTATTTTTGTGTGTTTGTTTTGCAGTCCTGTTTAAAAAAATAAAACAAACAAACTTGTCATATCTTTATTTGGAGTTACATGCTGATTGAATTGGATATGAATTTATTGTATAATTACTCTGTGCCATACAGTTGCTCTACCTTCATTAACTCATTTAATTTGGGCACCAGTGCTATGAGAAATAATTACTAACAATGATTTGTATGGGGAAAGAGAGAGAGAGACAGAGAGAGAGAAAGAGAGAGAGATGACCAATGTCCCTGGACTAGAAGGTGGCAGAAGTAAGATTAAGATGAGAATCCAGGTTTATCTGACTGAGAAGCCTGAACTTTTAACTGGTTTGCTAAATCATCTCCCTGGATAGTTTTCCTTGCCTTAGAATCAAATTCCTCACCCCATTTCAGCATGGGTACTGAGAAGAACCTGCTGGGCTCAAATCACCCAACCCCAGAGCTCCCTACCACAGTCACTTTACTAGTTGCTTCTGACAGTTCTGTAATTAACATCTGCCCTGAGGAGAGGTGATTTCTGCACTGTTGGCTTGCTCTGGATAAAGTAATTGCCCACATTTAAGCTTTCAGGAAGAGAGCATCCCTGGAGAAAGGAGAGTTAGAGGGAAAGATAAAGGGGGAGTATACAAGGAGGGGGTTTGGTACGAAAAGAAAGTTTAATTATAGTGCATGTTGCTAATCTGGAGCTGTGACAATATGCTGATATTTTTGCTCTAACTAGGTTTGTAAAGTTTGTGTTAAGCATCACAAAAAATGAATGATTTCTAGGTTAAATTGAGAGTGATAAAATAGGAGTAGAAGAGTCCAGGCATAGCATTCAGGGAGGAGTTTGAATATCACTACTGTTTGGAAAAGTAGTCAGTCTTGGGGTTTCAAATGAGACTAGAAAAGAATGAGGAGTGGACTCTGGTGCTAAAGGTGTCTTAGAGAACGTGCAGGGGAAAGAGTGCAGTAATCAATTAGTGATGTCTGCTATGGGCAAGGTATCAAAGAGTTTAATTTGTATTAGTTATTTACCAGAAGGGGTTTTTAAATAACAACGAAGCTAATCTACCATAGCATAACATAACCAAGGCTAGTTTAAGACAAAAGCTCATGATTGAATATGAAATGCATGCTTGAAAATGGAGAGAGTTGTTCTAGCAACTGGAAAACCCAGTTGGTGGTCTGAATTTCTTAAAAGGGGGTCAACTTTTCCAAATTGCCTGAGAGTGAAAAGGAAGAAACAGGTTTTTGGGTTTTTTTCTTACAATAGCAGATTCCTAAAGATAAAAAAACACATCTACGTTGCAATCCTGACTTCTCCAAAGTATCCAAGGCTCCAAGCCAGGTTTAGAAACCAAGATGGCAATTTGCTGAATGTTCTAATTAAATTAATAGTTGATGAATGTATCAAGTGTGTTAATTGGATTCTGCCTGCATGAAATCCTGGCTGTTAATTGGTTAGAACTTTGGAGAAGAGCCCTAGAGATTCTTCATCCTAGCAGAGAAAAACATTTTAATGTGAACAATTGGGAGAAGGTTTGAAAATACAAACTATAACAAAAATCAACCTGAAAAGATTTCTGTGGGAGCTTATCAAATTATATCTTAACGGCAAAGTGAGTTTTTTATGGACACATTCACCAGTTTTCAGTTCTGACTGCTTTCCCCTAAGAAATAGCAGGGTCTTTTATGAGCTAGAATATGACTTAGAGGAAATCTATTTCTTCTTTTAGTGGTAGAACCTTTTTAATGACACAGAATCTCAATGTGTAGAATATAGAAAAGTGGTGCTGCTTTGGTTGACAAAGGGGAGGACAGAGAGTCCTATTCAATAGACACACTCTCACCCCACAGGGCCTTTTTGCAGCATATTTGAAATCCCTAATCTTATCCAGCCTCTGATTATGCAAAAGAGGAATTGCTATTCAGATGGGCTTAGTGACTCAGTCGAGGTTACACAGGTAGATAGTGACTAAGTCAAAGCCTCTGCCTGGACATCTGACCCCCAAATTAAGGTAGAACTTGGCCATATGGCTACATTTTAGTATTCTTGCACTATTGTCTTTATAAGATTGGTGAAGTTTTTCTTTTCTCTTTGGATTTTGTTTCCATGACTCCATTTATTTTGGTGTCTAAGGTCTGAATAATTTTAGAGTCGAAAGCATTTGCACTTGTAAGTTTCAATACACTATTTTTATTAGATTATTTGCTTATATGTTAATGTATTCTTCTAGATTACAGGCTCCTTGAAGGTAGAGTCTCAGTGCTCAGGATATCGAGTCTACTTAATTAGCACGTGTTTAACATAACTGAATGTGTAATAATAATCTGAAACAGATATTAAAAAAACTCTGTAAAAAATGTTTATAAAAGGATCCCACTTCAGCATCCTGGTCCCAATATTTCATGATACTTGAGCACCAGAAGTACTTATATTTCATGATACTTGAACATCAGAAATTCTAATTTGGTTCCTTATTTGTGACTGCTCTTTCCACATAGCTTTTTCTACGAATATACCTCTTGCCTTCTAAATTAATTTGTGGACATTTATTCTTGTATTATCATATTATGCTATTATATGTATTCCATCATATTATCAGAGACATTAACAATATTTAACCACTGGTATATCACACAGGCCCTGACCAGTAAGAATAGATGCTAGCAACGGAAAAGTCACTATGGCCTTTTCTGTGCCTGTTAGCTGAGTGTCCATGTCATGTACCCCAAGTGAAGCAGGAAGCAGGATCCTGTGTTAGCCTCATTTCTCCCTGCCAGCATCCCCCATGCTCAACAAATCTATCCATGCTCCCACCTCAATTTGCTCAACCAAACATTATAAAAGTAGCTGTCTCACTGAAGGTTTTGTAGCATAAATGAAAATTTTACAGTCCATTGAATTTCACTTTCCAAATACTTATCACACTCATGTCATACATTCATTTAGCAAATGTTTATTGAATACCTGCAATGCACTAGAATGTCTCTTCTTTCCAATCGCTCTCTTTTCAGCATGTGTGTCTCTGGCTCTCTCCCTCTCCCTCTCACCCTTCCCCATGGGCAGCCATCAGCCCCATCCTCCTCCCAGAGGTTCCTCACCAGCTCTTGGTCTCCTTGTTTTCTAAGGCAGAATAATTCAACTCTGTCACAGCTCACCTGTGCCCATCATTGAAACATGCTTCAATATGAGGATGTTTGCAGAAAGGTGATTCATGCTCATCAAATAAATGCCCCTCAGTTGTTAGAGGAGTTTGTCGCCTTAGAAACTGCAAGAGGAAAAATAATTATTTTTGTCAGGAGAGAGCAACTTTTAAGGTTCCTATTAGCATCTATACAGTGAAGTGCATATAAAAATGCTCTGATAATATATACTGAATGAAAATCGCAGAACTAAGCTAATTCAGCAATCTTCTTTTCCCATTCTTAAAATATATGCTAAAATACACAGTGCGATGATATTTTGCTGAATGGAGGGCATTCATTCAACCATCAAATCATTAATTTTTGATAGCATGCATTGTGGGTTTTTTCCCATTCTTAAAATATATGCTAAAATACACAGTGTGATGATATTTTTTGATAGCATGCATTGTTGTGGGTTTTTTGTTTTGTTTTGTTTTTGTTTTGTGGGGTTTTCGGTTTTTTTGTTTGTTTGTTTGTTTAAGAGACTGGAGATCAATGAATCATAAAAGACTATAGGAAGAAGCACTTACTGTGCAGTAGAGGATATGGGCAGTGGGGTGGGCAGCTGGAACTAAGAGGAATGGGGAGGACATTCAAGGCAAGGGGCGTGGCCTGGGAACAGCAGAGGAAGCTCTACAGAGAAGAGCTGCAGTGAGATTGAAAGAATGAGTAGGAATTACTCAAGTGAAATGAAGGCTGGCCCATTCTAGGTGGTTGAGTTGGTTTGCTTATCAACAACAAGAGAACAGCAGGGTCTTAGTAGAGTGTGAACATAGGCACGGATATGGGGGTCTGGGAGAGCAGAGGGTGCAGAGGTAGGCACCCTCTGTTTTGTTTGTCACTTTTATTTTGATAAAATTTCAACTTACAGAGAGGTTGTCAGAATGATCCAAAGTTCTATTGTTTTCCTGTTTGTTCTCCCCTCTTTCCTCTCCCCTCTCCTTCCTTCCACTTTTATTTTGATAAAATTTCAACTTACAGAGAGGTTCCCTCTTTCCTCTCCCCTCTCCTCCCTTCGCCTCCCCCATCTTTTCCCTGTAATTTTATTTTGGGACCATTTAAAACAAGTTGCAGATATTTTGCTCTTTGAACTCTTCACACACTTAAAGGTATATTTCTAAGAACAAGAACATTATCTTACCAATAACCACAGTATATCTTTTCCCTGTAATTTTATTTTGGGACCATTTAAAAACAAGTTGCAGATACTTTGCTCTTTGAACTCTTCACACACTTAAGGGTATATTTCTAAGAACAAGAATATTATCTTACCAATAACCAGAGTACAATTACTGAAATCAGGAAATTTAACATTGATGTAATGCTAATATTAAATCCACACTTTGTTTTCATATTTTGCCTTTGACCCAACAATAACTAATCCAGGACACCCATTGCATTCAGTTGTCAGGTATTTTAAGTCTCCTTTAATTCAGAATGATTCCTCAGCTTTCCTCAACATTTTTGGAAAGTACCAACTGGCTATTTTGTAGCATATCTCTCACTTTGGTTGGTCTGCTGTTTTTTGTGATTAGATTTCACATTTGGAGGGGGGAAGGTCAGGAATATTACATATGTGCTATTGTGTTCTCCAGAGACACAAGGTGTCCTTTTATTGGTGATTTTAACTGCAATCACTTGGTTGAGTTGCTGGCAGTCAGGTCTGTCCATTGTAAGGTTACTATTTTTAACTATTGTGAAAATGCAATGAGGTAATATTACAATAACTAATTTATGCGAGACTGTGTCAGTATCCAGTTTTCCTTATAAAACTTTCACCTGCTGATTTTATTTTATTTATTTTACTTTTGATAGTATTACAGATATCTACAGAACTTCTGTGAAATACTTCTCATCACCCCCCCCTTTTGCTCCACTCCTCCCAGCCCCTACCTACCCACCCCCAAGTCTTCACCACCCTATTGCCCATTCTCATACTGATTTTAGCCTTTCTTGATAAATTTTTTAACCTGAGTCAATTATGAGTGTGATGATTAAAATGCTGATCTTTCCCCCAATTTTATCTTTTCTCCTCAATGTATTAATTGGCATTCTATTACACAAAAGGGCTTTCCATTCTCCTCTTTTATTTATTTGTTTATCAGTGTAGAATCATGGATTCTTAATTTAGGAAATTAGTTTCTGAATTCAGGCAATATGTCACTGTCATTATTAATTTTGAGACTCAAAGTAGCCAGTGGGAGTCCCTTCAAGTTGTCTCCTGTGACCTTCTGATATACCTTTATGTTTTCTGTTAGCCCTTCTTTCTGGAACTAGATATTCTGGACTCATCTTACCTTTTCACTATCCCAGCCATGGAATCAGTTATTTCTGATTCTTCCATTTGGGCAGGAGTTTATTCCAGGTCTGGAGTTTGGGCCATGGGACACCCTATAGGTTGTATGGTAACTTGAAAGGCTTGCAAGTAGTAAGTGACATACTCAGGTTTGTGTTTGGAATCATTGTTTGCCTCAGAGTTGAGAATGAGTTGGAGGCAGTACGACTCTCCAGACTGAGGCCAAATGTACCAGTGCCTCTAAACTGCATGTTAGAGTCACGTGGAGATGTTTGACAATTCTTCATGCATAGTAGCCATCTCAGATCTATTGACCAGGATTTCTGAGATTGGGATATAAGTATCAGTATTAAAAAATAAAAACTGTCAAAAAATACAAACAAACAAAAAACACCCACAACTGTTCATATCATTCCAAATATTTAAAGTTGAGAATCAGTATGTTAGGAGGCACTTGCAATATTTGGGAATGAGATGATGAAGTCCTTTAAAGCAATAGCTGTGTCTTAGAGCAAAAGACATAGGCCTTAGTGCCAAATCTTTGGGTTCAGGACTTATATTCACTGCTTGATTCTTCATGTGGCCTTTTGAGTCCTTTTATTCATAAAAGGAGATGCATTTATTTGTTTTGCATTCTTCATATAATTCTTACAAAGATCAAATAAAATAGCAAATAGGGAATTATTTCTTCACTAGAAGCCCGTTGCACAAAGATTTGCGCAATAGGCCTTCCTTCCCCTGGCTGCTGGCACTGGTTTTCCTCCGGCACCGGGGACCCAGGCCTTTGGTCTGGCCGCAGCGAGGCTTGGCTTCTCCGCTGTGTCAGTATCCAGCGGCCGCAGTGGAGAAGCCAAGGCTCTTCAGTCTTTAGTCTTCAGTCTTCACTCCATGCCTGCATATGCAAATTAACCATCTTTGTTGGGCTAATTTGCATATAGCTCTGATTGGCTGGTGGGTGTAGCAGAGTGACACCAATTTGCATGTTTCTCTTTTATTAGTGTAGATATGCAAATGTTTTCGATGTAAAGCATGTTATAATTATATCATTGGTTGCATAAATTAATTAGAAGTGTAGAATATGTTTCTCACCTTTTAGCACATCTTTTCTTTTGCTGCCAGATTCATTTATTCCTTCAACCAATATTAATTAGGCATAGGTACCAGACACTGAGAATACAATAATGAGGGGGAAAGGAAAAAAGTATTCCAGAACTCATGTTTCTTACAATCCAGTGAAGCAAGATAGACATTAATTCAATGGAAATAAATTCAGTGTACAATGTGATAAGTCCTGAAACACAAGATGTATATGATGCTAAAAGCAAACATAGGGAAAGGAAATTTAATCATGAATAATTAGAAATGGGTTCTTTGGAGGAATAGGAGATGTGGATTAATCTAAGCTGAAAATATTAAAAGTTAACCATGTAAGTAGGTGTGTGTGTTCATAAAATTGTGTTATCCATACACCTTTATCTGTTTGGGGCAGTCCTGGTTTATGCCATCTGATATAACATCTGATTTAACTAGATTTTTCTTTTTAAGATTTTTTTTCAGCTTTAGTGAGGTATGATTGAAGTACAATAAACTGCAGATATTTAAAGTGTTTATATGATGAGCTTTGACACATGTGTATACTTGTGAAAGTATCACAACAACTTAGATAATGAATATACCCATTTCCCCAGAAGTTTTCTTTGGCACCTTTGCAACCTACCCCTTCCTTGTCCATCACCCACTCTCACCCTATCCCAAGGCAACCACTGATCTGCTTTCTGTCACTATAGATTTGTTTGCATTTTGTTAGTGGAAGAAATAGAATAGTGGGCTAGCTATAATTATAAGAAATATTAATCATGCTCCGTGAACTATTTTTTGGAGGCAATTATAAATGTGGATGTTTCACAACTAACTCCAAGTACATTTCAGCTTCATAAATATAACTCAATTCAGTAAGAATATAATGGGATGTCCTAGCAAAATGTGCATTTTTATTATCCCTACAAAAATTATCCAAAGTGATGAATTTTAAATTGAATTAACAATCAAAATAATGTCACATTTCACCAGTGGCAGATATAGTTTAAAAAGTTTTATTTTGATTCCATGAATTGGATAATAATTTGAATCATGACCAGAATGAATTGATTTTATATTAGAAATAACTGATGATAATAGTGTATAAACATTAGCTGCTTGCAAAGCTTTTTTTCCTGCTAATACAGGCCATATAAGATCAGTTATTGTTTCATTTGCTGTACATTCACAGCAAAACTAAGAAGTGAGAATGAGTAAAATTAAATAACATTTACTTGATTTCTTATTAGAAATTTGTTAAATGTTCGCTTCCAGCTGCCTGGCTGCCGGCCGCCATCTTGGCTGGCAGTTAATTTGCATATCGCCCTGATTAGCCAATGGGAAGGGTAGCGGTTGTACGCTAATTACCATGTTTCTCTTTTATTAGATAGGATATGCAAATGTTTTCAATGTAAAGCATTTTATAATTATTTCATTGATTGCATACATTAATTAGAAGAGTAGAATATGTTTCTCACCTTTTAGCACATCTTTTATTTTGCTGCCAGATTCATTTATTCCTTCAACCAATATTAATTAGGCATAGGTACCAGACACTGAGAATACAATAATGAGGGGAAAAGGAAAAAAGTATTCCAGAACTCATGTTTCTTACAATCCAGTGAAGCAAGATAGACATTAATTCAATGGAAATAAATGCAGTGTACAATGTGATAAGTCCTGAAACACAAGATGTATATGATGCTAAGAGCAAAGGAAATTTAATCATGAATAATTAGAAATGGGTTGTTTGAAGGAATAGGAGATGTGGATTAATCTAAGCTGAAAATATTAAAAGTTAACCATGTTAGTAGGTGTGTGTGTTCATAAAATTGTGTTATCCATACACCTTTATCTGTTTGGGGCAGTCCTGGTTTATGCCATCTGATATAACATCTGATTTAACTAGATTTTTCTTTTTAAGATTTTTTTTCAGCTTTAGTGAGGTATAATTGAAGTACAATAAACTGCAGATATTTAAAGTGTTTATATGATGAGCTTTGACACATGTGTATACTTGTGAAAGTATCACCACAACTAAGATAATGAATATACCCATTTCCCCAGAAGTTTTCTTTGGCACCTTTGCAACCTACCCCTTCCTTGTCCATCACCCACTCTCACCCTATCCCAAGGCAACCACTGATCTGCTCTCTGTCACTATAGATTTGTTTGCATTTTGTTAGCGGAAGAAATAGAATAGTGGGCTAGCTATAGTTATAAGAAATATTAATCATGCTCTGTGAACCATTTTTGGAGGCAATTACAAATGTGGATGTTTCACAACTAACTCCAAGTACATTTCAGCTTCATAAATATAACTCAATTCAGTAAGAATATAATGGGATGTCCTAGCAAAATGTGCATTTTTATTATCCCTACAAAAATTATCCAAAGTGATGAATTTTAAATTGAATTAACAATCAAAATAATGTCACATTTCACCAGTGGCAGATATAGTTTAAAAAGTTTTATTTTGATTCCATGAATTGGATAATAATTTGAATCATGACCAGAATGAATTGATTTTATATTAGAAATAACTGATGATAATAGTGTATAAACATTAGCTGCTTGCAAAGCTTTTTTTTCTGCTAATACAGGCCATATAAGATCAATTATTATTTCATTTGCTGTACATTCACAGCAAAACTAAGAAGTGAGAATGAGTAAAATTAAATAACATTTACTTGATTTCTTATTAGAAATTTGTTAAAAATGCAAATTTTGACCCCCAACCCAGACCTATGAAGTTGGAGTCTGACCTCAGCCATGTGTGTGTTTTTTTATTGAACTTATTGGGGTAACACTGCTTAACAAAATTATGTAGGTTTCAGGTGTACAATTCTATAATACATTATCTATATATTGTATTGTGTGTTCACCACCCAAAGTCGAATCTCCTTCCAACACATCTGTTTTAATAAACCCTCCAGAATAGTCTAGTGTACATGCAAGTTTGAGAACCAGATATCTAAAGGAGAAGTCAGATTTCACAGAAGTTCTGTAGATGTACAACTATACCTTCTGCAGCTCCCAGTGTTGAATCATTGTCTTGGACAAAGTCTTCATAAAATAACTACTGACTAATGAATGCAGAAATAGATTCGCACATATATGTTTTTACCTTGCAACAAATGTGTCAACGCAACTCAATAAAGGATTGGGTAATACTTTCAATAAATGTTGTTGAGCCCAGTTATTGTGGCTCAGTGGTTGAGCATTGACCCGGAGGTCATGGTTTGATTCCCGGTCAGGGCACATGCCTGAGTTTTGGGCTCAAACCCCAGTAGGGGCTGTGTAGGAGGCACCTGATCAATGATTCTCTCTCATCATTGGTGTTTCTCTCTCTCTCTCTCCCTCTCCCTCTCTGAACTCAATTTTAAAAAATTCTTTCTAGAAAAGAGTCAGTGAAGTTGTCAAAGATTTCAAATTTACTAAACACAAAAAATACAGCTTTGAAGAAATTTACATGAACATATAATTATAACAAATCCATATTATTGGAAAAAATACATTCATCAGAAAAAAATACCAGTGACACATATTTAAGGGCATATGTGGCCAAGAAACTGATTAAAGTACTTGATTAAAGCTAATTCAGCTTATTTTATTTTTATGTTTAATCAATATAAAGTTTTAATATTTTGTGCTTAAGTGTTCAAAGAAATGTTGGTTTTGTATTTTTAAGAAATACTTTTATTTTTGAAAATAGTTTTGGAATAGAACCCTAAGTAAAACCAATTTAAAAGTCAGTAATCATTTCAATATTATATGTTATACTTTTCAGCATTATCTCTAATTATAAAATTTTTTCTGGTTTGAATCACAATCTCTATAGTCTTCCAGCTTGAAGGGAAGGCAACTTTGACTACATATCAATGTGTACAAAGGGTTAGAGGCAGAAAGGAACAGGACATTTGTGAATTGGAGAGAAATCTGGTGCGAATTTTGCTTACTCCCAGGTGTCAGATAAATTACATTGTCTCTCTTTCCTGAGAAATTGAAATGTGCACCTCCTTATAGCCAGTTCTTTTTAGCAGGTGAGATTCTGCAAAGACTTGACACTTCATAAGATCCAGCCACTCATTTAGAACAAATATATGTTGCCATTTAATAACCGAATTAGCATTCCTCCGCTAGGCTTCAGCTGTGCACTGGGTTTAAGTGGACCCTGTTGTATTGTTTTGTCTCTTACTCTATTTCAGTTAACATATGTTAATTATGTCAGAGATGAAGTAGATCAAAAAAAGATAAAAATTCTCCATAAAGGTGGCTCCTTTGAGGGCAGTTCACAAACATTTAATCTTGGCTAATGTCTTTTTTAAAAAATTGCCTCTGCCTAAGAGGAGATTCTCCAGGTAGGTTCGTTGCCTAACAGGACCTAAATGTTCAAACATAAAAACCTTTTTTTAATGGGTAAAGTATCATAAGATATCATAAAAATATGTATGTATATATAGTATATACACATATGTATATACACACACATATTTGACATTTATTGATTGATTAAGGTATTACATATGTGTCCTTATCTCCCCATTGCCCCCCCACCCTACCTCCACTCATGCCCTCACCCCCTGTTGTCTGTGTCAATTGGTTAGGCTTATACGCATGCATACAAGCCCTTTGGTTCATGTGATATTTATCTTTCTCTGACTGGCTTATTTCACTTAGCATAATGCTCTCCAGTTCCATCCATGCTGTTGCAAATGGTAAGAATTCCTTCTTTTTTACCGCAGCGTAGTATTCCGTTGTGTAGATGTACCACAGTTTTTAATCCACTCATCTGCTGATGGGCACTTAGGCTTTTTCCAAATCTTAGCTATGGTGAATTGTTTTGACATTTATATGTTTAAGACTTACTAGTAATCTACTAAGGTTCTATTAAGGATCATTACAGTTCAGTCCTCTTTTCCTCAACTACCGAGACATCACTTTTGCAGTTGACTAAGCTCTTTAACTATTCTTCAAAGCAGGGCCTCCACACATACATTGACAACATTGAAAAACCTCTCACGCTCCTTGCATATACCAGATTGTTGGAATTCCTTACAATTTCAGGTAAGATAGTTGATGAGCTGGCTGTAGTTTTCAGTGGCTGCTCTATTAGCTTAGATTATACTTCTCTGGGATATGTTGTGCTTCAATATCAGATAATATTATAGCATTTTGACTAATTTGGTCCTAATTATTTCTTATCACCAAATTTCATTCTTCTGCATACATCCCTCAGGCTAATAGTGGATAAAGTAAGCAAAACAAGGGCCTTTGCTCATCTAGGAAAACTATGGCAAAACTGAAATAAAAATTAGCCCCTGTCCTTAAGGTGCATCATCTAGTAACTCAGTCATGACTGAGGTTGGATGGCCAGCAGAAGAAGGTCTCTGGAGTAGACTTGATTGGCCCTGGGGACATAGCTTTTGCTCATTTCCTCCTCTGAATACATAGAGCATTTAAGTTTTGCTGTTATAGGAACTGGAAGAAAAAGTAAGGCATTTATTTATCAGATGCTCAATCTAGCTGGGGAAATAAGCCCTAATGTAGAAAGCAGTTAAGTAACTGCATTAGACAGCATATGCTTTATACATCCAAAAAATATGCCAGAAATGCATTTACAAGGGCTCATAGAAAGGTTAATGTTGGTGGACGAGACTTCAAAGAAAACTTTGTAGATGAGAAGAGAATTGGGATAGATTTTAAAGATGAGTAGTATTTGAAAATAAAAAAAACGAGGAGAGACAGCATTTATAGCCATAATTTAAGATTCTCAACTTTTCATCCTAATATATATGTAGCAAATACATAAGGCCAGTGTAGTCTACTATGTTCTTGGGACAAAAAGAGTTCCACATGAGGTAAATGTAACTCTACGTTTATTGTTCGTTAACATGGAAAATGTATTTATAGCTTAAGAACTTCCTCAGAATTTGCAAACTTCTTGAGGCCATGCATCATTCCACCCACCTCCACACCTGCCTCCGAAACATTGATGACATATTCAACACAGTGCCTTGCGCTGGTACTCAGAAATGTTTGATACATCTATGCAGGCATGGATGTTTAAGCAACGTGACTCAGAATTTCCCTTGGTTCATACAATCTGATTTTACCTAGATTACTGTTCAGATTAGGAATTTAGGCAGACTGGAGATGGAGTTTCTGGCTAAATCTCAACCATTGGCCAAGCTCACAAATTGCCTATAGATTCCATTTCTTACTTTTGTAGGACACATGTTATTGTTATCTCTTTCCTTACCATCCAATGCACTTGATAGTGGAATTATTTCTTTGATAACTGATCATATGCTGCTGTGTGAAATTAGCATCAAAACAGAATGGGAAGGTCTTCAGATCTGAGATCTATTGCTATCTCTGTCTGACTTTGGCAAAGTCTCTTCTCTGGAACTTATGTGCTAACTTTTAAGACCTTGCCTGGTTTTACCACTCTCTACGATTATTTTTCAAGGATTTGGGAAAATATACTTTCTGCTTTGAAAAGGTTTCCGTTGCAATTTCTTTATCTTTCCCTAGGAATTTATGAAACACTCAGCAGCTGTTCCCTTTTCATGAAGAATGAAGTGAATAGGTTTGGCAGCTGTTTCCATGTTGTTCTGTGATAAGTGGGCTTGCACTATTCTGTATAAATGGAATGTATTAATCATTCCCCATTCAAGTAATCACAGTTTATAAGCAGATTGAGAAGCTCAAGAAGGGAAAAAAGTTCAACTTGTGTGTAGACATCTAAAGATAATTGAATTTGCATTCCAACGATTGTGCAGCATAACAAAAATAGTCATTTTTAGAGGCCCTATTAAAAATATTTTGCAGATAAGGTAAGCTCAGAGTTTGGGCTTGAAGTTTTAATGTGTAAGAAACTCTGGACAGTGAGTGGCCAGAGGACAGGTGAGCAGAGAGTATAATATCCAAATATCTATAGATCTGCATGAACAATGAGACATCTGATTTCAAATGAAAGAACGGGAGCAATGGGTGTAAGGTAGAGGAGATAACTTTTAGCTAATCATGAAAAACTTTCTGAAGTCAGCCCAGAGATGGAACTAACATGTGACACTAAGTTCCTATCACTTGGTGTAAAATGGGGGCATGGCAGCATTGAGAGCCACTTGATTTGGACATTTTTTATTTTAAGTGTAAACAACAATAAATCAAGATTTTATATAAAGGGGGAATTTATTGTTTCAGGTGGCTCAATAGTGCAGTCCCAGCTAGATCCAAGGCTCATGTAATATCATTAGGACCTCATGCCTTTCCATTTCTTGACTCTGTTGTCTTCTCTGGTAGCTCCATTTGGCAGTGCCATTGTCCCAAGCAAGTTCTGGACCCTCATATTGGCAAGGTGGCTTCTGGAAGATTCAGATTTCCATGCTTCATGGTCAGTTTTAAGTTTAGAGGCAATAAGAATCTCCTCTCTGCCAAGTGCTCATGTATAAGTCTCAGGATTAGCTCTGAGTTGAAGAAGTTGGGGTCCCATGACCTTCAACATGGCTTGATTTCCAGGTTTGGATAAGCTTCCCCTCCCACCCAGAAGTGTCTTCAATGCCATCTCAGCAAACAGTATCCAGTGTGTGAAGGGTGTTACTCCAAATAAAATCAGGACTCTGGTGGCATAAGGAGAAATGAAAGATCGGCAGCAAATGCAACAAGTTTCCATCTAGTACTTGGGTCCTAGAAAAGTGAAAAGATTTGATCAACAATTTTCAGTAAATTTTTAGCAGTGGATCCAACAAAATATTTCACAAAATATGTATAACAAAAAGGATGCTCTTCTGGTTGAAACATCGTGAGTGCCTGGAGATCTAACAAATTAAACATTTTTTTTTTACTCCAATTTATATATCTTCCTGAGTATGAGGATAACACTTTGGATTCTACTGAGCATGTTGAATAGTAAGGCCCCATAGAATCTGGAGTCTGTGACTATTATATTCATTTTAGTCTTTGAGTCTAATCATTGGATAGTAACTCTGCTTAATATTTGTTGGGTTGAACTTAATAAGATGAATAGAATTTAGGTGGGGAAACACATCTAAGTTTTATTTGACATTTGCATTTTCCAAAGCACTTTCACTTACCTTTTTATTTGTTTTTAATGACATCCTTATGAGCTAGACAGTGTGTTATTTTTATTTTTCAAATCTTTATATAGACAATGAGGAAGAATAACATTATGAACCACTTGGTACCCACCAGCCCATATTTATCAAGTTTTAATTTCATATCTGCTCCAGTTCTCTCTCCTTTTTATGAAGAAAACATTGCAGTTAAAATCCCCTCTATTCTACTTCTATTCAATTCCCTTCCTCTCTGCCCAGAAGTAAACATTATTATGAATTTGAGTATATGCAATTTCTGTGAATGTTTTATTTTCTACCACACATTTTTATATATCCATAAAATATATAATTATTTTGCATTATATATATATATTCCTAAGAGTGTGAGGATAACACTAAACCATAATCAATAAATCATATGCTGTTTGACCTAAATTATTTTAAAACTTGTATTGATACATATATATACAGCTTGTTTTCATTGTAGCAAGGAATTGAAATGATTAGTTTAAACCACATGGTATAATCACTAATAAAGAAGTATATTTAGGTATTTTTTCTTGTGTTTTTGTTCCCAATGAACATTGACCATTAATCAGTAGACCTACAAATATGAAAGCCATCACATTGTGAAAAGCTAGATTTAATCTACAGAACACACACAGTCATGCAGCCATAGCTCCATAATAGCTCTTCCTGCCCTGGGATCTCTGTGTAAGCTCCAAAGATTCCACAAACAACCTAAAGCAAATTGTGTTTGTATTGGAATTTTTCTGAGAAGTATCTTTATCTTTGGAATCTCAAAGAGAACTGTAACCTGCAAAATTTAAGAACACTGCCTTAGATGCTTTATAAAATACTTATAAATCATTTCCAACTAGATGAATTAAAACAAACTTTTAGCAGATGGAATAGGGATATATTTTAGTTTTTTTTCTCAGCAGTCTACAAAAATTATGTTCATTTTTTTTAACTCCTCTGTGTCTCAAAGCAGAGGGTGAAGTTTGGTAAAATAATAGTCATGAAAGTGGATCAGTCCATTCATTTCACATATTTTCATTTTACAGAACTTTTAAAACCAAAGGCCTAACCTTTTGTTCCTTTTGTAATCAGCATTTTCTGATAAAATGTCATTGTTTCTTGGTCAACTAAGTACAACTCATTTAAAATCAACTCAACACACTCATTGAGAACTTAGGGGAGACCATGCTTCTCAGGGTGGGGTAACTACGGTGAAGAATGTACTCTCTGCCTTTCCAAGCCCCATTCTACCTACACTGGTGAGAGAACACTGGGTTTTAAGGTCATACCTTAGTCCCAGTATATCTGTGCCTGGGCTAGTGGTCCTCCAAACCACAGCTCCATGATGAAAAGGTTAAACAATAGGGTTTCTGTTCAGCTACCATATAAACTTCTTGTTTCCTACTGAGCTTGGAGAACTGCTCTAAATCTTGTTGCCCTATATTCGATGCCCTACATTTAACACCCTATGTTTTTCTTAACAGGTCTATCCCTTTCTTCTCAGCTACTACAGAAATCTAATACCGAAAACAATAACAATGGAGGTCATAGTAACAACCAGCATTTATTGAGTGTTGGCTCTGATTCAGAAACTATGCTCAGCACTTTATCCATGTGTCTATTTATTTATTCATTCATTTATTCAACTAATGTTTGCTGAATATGCTAGCTGCCAGGGAGAATCAGAGCTGATGATAGATACTTTCCTTGACATCATGGAGTTTAGAGTCTACAGGGAATATGATTCAAGTATCAACTAACAAATACAAACTTGAAATTGTGATAAGAGCTACAAAGGAGAGGTGTATGGTTTATAGGAACATGCAAAGAAGAAAAAGGGATGGATTTTTCAAGAAGTAATAATGAGCATTGACATAGGAAGGCTCGGTAAGCATTAACTAGGCAAAGAGGAGAGGGAGAGAAGAAATATTATGCATATATATCCTAGATAATGGAAAGAAATAAAATCCTGACAATAGTCCTGGGTTTTAGGCATTATTACTTCCATTGTGCTACTGACCTGAGACTAGGTGAGCTTAAGTAACAAATGTAAAGGCATTCTGTTGGGAAGTAGCAAAACAAGATCAAAGTCATGTGTAGCCTCAAAAGGCGTACACTTAAAGCTATACTACTCCTAATTCTCAAAAATATGAAGAAGAAAAAAAACACACCAGATCCAGATGATTCCCAGGAAAACTATGTCAAAGGTGCAAAGATCACATAATCTCAGTGCTTATTTTAGACAATGGAAAATAAGAAAAGTTCTCAAATTTTTTATAAGACAACTATGGCCAATCTTGTTTTGTATGTATACCCCCGTATTGGGTAATTTTTAATAAATCCTATCAACTCATCTACAAACATGCCTGTGTTTTTGTTTTCAAAAATATTACTGCAATATCATTATCACATCTAAATATAAACAATTACAAAAATATTCAACTTGTCTTAGTTGATTGTCCCAAAAGCTGTCCCTGTGTTTCACTTCTGTTTTTCACAAATGCTTCAAAACATAAAACTAAGGTCTCTACATTTTGGTTGATTCTATGTATCTTAAGTTTTTTGATTGATAGGTTCTCCATCTCTTTTTTTGCTAACTTATTTGTTGAAGAAACAATTTGGTTTTGTACAAAGTTTCTTATATTTTCTTGATTCCGCTGATTTCACATTTTCTGTCACCTGTGTTTTCTGTGATTTGTAAAAACAATCAGTGTTCTTTGCCAAGAATCTTCAGAAGTGAAATGTATGGCTCTATCCGGAGGTACATAATAGTGACTCTATTTGATTGCTGTCCGCATCAAAAAGATTGAAAAGGGTCGGCTGGAATTTCCACTCATTGACTATCAGAAGTTACTGTTCATAAAAAAAAGGCAAGATAGATATTTGGTTCATTTTTTATTTTACTTACTAGTTTTCAATGTTCATAACTCTTGTGGGTTGTTTGTTTGTTTGTTTGTTTTTATCATACTCTAAAGCTAAGCAATACATTTTTCGTGCATGCTGTTGTTTTGTTTTATTATAAAGTTATACATGAATTAGATATGTTTGTAATTTTATTAGATATTTTTAAAGCCATTGCAGTTATTATATTTTATTTCTGATTGCATGCTATCTTTTTATTAAAGGGAGACATAAATCTGTATTTAAATTTGTGTGTATACACCTAGAGAAACTGTGGAAGGATACATGAGACTAACCACAGTGACTCCACAGGGGAGAAGGCAGGTGGGGAGATTAGGAAGAGAGAGAAAAGGAGGTCTTTTACTCTATGACTCTGTATACTTACATTTTTCTGAACCTTGTGAATATATTACCTACTCAAAAATCAGATTTAAAATCTGAAAAAAATGCTGTTTTCATGAGTTACATATTTCATATTTTTCTAATAAAATGGGTTTTGCCTAGGGTGATATTCTTGTAATTAATTTTTAGATATTATTCTTATTGAATAATGTCCCATAATGCCCCTAGTTGGACCCATTCAAATTGGCTTCTGAGTCGTTTTGACATGCCCCTCATAGTAATCAGTAACTTCTTTGATTTATGACATGACAAGAAATTCTAGGGTCTTATGTATTTCTTATCTCAAACCTAAGATCAACCTTTTCTTTAAAAGCACCCTGGTTCCTTTTGGTTAGGAAATTATTTTTGAGGCTACAATGTAGACACTAGAGGTGCTCATTGCTACTAGGTATGTATCATTTATAGGTCTTTTCAGTGGACAGGAAAAGACCTATCCACAAATAAAGTCACTATTATGTGCCCCCGGATAGAGCTATACAATCCACTTCTGAAGATCCTTGCCAAGACCTATCACTGACTATAAACTAGTATTTCCAATTCAAATTTAGGATTACAGGACTTTAACTTCTTTGATTTTATATTTATACTCACCTCTCTCATGCTGAAATTCTTGATTCCTCAGGATGTTCTTTGCTCTCTCCTATAATTCATGTATAATTGTATCAGAAGTACATAATTCATGTATAATTGTATCAGGAGTACATTGCCATAGTATTTTCAATAACAGGAAGATAATTAAAAGCTGCTGAGACTTCTTTGCAGTTTCCTTTGTTGTTCGGATATGTCTCGAAAGGATGTACTGCCACATCGCTGCACTTCAAAATCCCTTGAAGTAATTCCTCTCTGCGCAATTATGTGCACTTGACGTGCACTTGAATCCATCTGTCTCCTTTTGCTCTTGATTTTGAAAATTAAAAAAAAAATCTTATTTTGTGATTAGGCCAGACATAAGGAAGAAGTTGTATCCTTTCCTGGTGGTGAAAGTTTGTGCAAAGGCTATGACTGCAGTGGGGCATTGGGTACATGGGTGGGAGGTCCCTAAACCAGAGCCACCTGATGCCCTTAGAGCAGCAGTCCTGCTGTTCTAGTTGCATGGCCCATGACTTCTGAATTGGTTCCCCTAGAGGAACAGGTACTTGCTATATTGGTAAGGAATCATTTCATTCTTGGAAACAGAAACTTAGTTTCTATGTGAGGAAAAGTAAAAACTAGAAGCAAAAATAAAAAGCGAGCCCAGTGGAGTGGCTCAGTGATTGAGTGTTGACCTATAAACTAGGAAGTCACAGTTTGATTTCTGGTCAGGGCACATGCCCGGGTTGCAGGCTCCATCCCCAATAAGGCGTATGCAAGAGGCAGCTGATTAATGATTCTCTCTCATCATGATGTTTCTATCTCTCTCTCCCAATCACTTCCTCTCTGGATTCAGAGAGGAAGTGATTGGGAGAGAGAGATAGAAAAAGCACAAAAAGCTCAAAAATAATCCAAAAATAAAAACATAAAATAATTCATTAAATTTTAAATTTACTTCTTTCCTACTCCCATTTGTGAACATAGGGCATACACCAAGGATCCTGGTATGGTTTCTTAGGGATTCTCATCCTGCCACTCCCGACCCACTCAATCTCACCCCCCACATGTAGACTCAATCTCCCATTAATTAGATTCTTGTCATGCCACAGCAAAGCAAGAAAGGTAGTGATTCTGAGTCAGGTACACCTTTGTTCAAGTTCTGGTTTCATCCCTAAGTTATGTCTACAAAATGTATATAACCTCTGCCTCTAATTCCTTACCTACAAAATGTATATAATCTCTTTGCCTTTCTTTTGTTTTAATCTGTAAAATAGGGATCCTACTTTAGAAAAATTCTATGAAGATTAAATTAGATAATTATTTAAGTACCTAATACAGTGCCTGGCACTTACTCAGAATCCACTTACCATTGGTTTTTGTTTATAACAATTTTAACCACAGAAATTTCTGTTTCTGTGGTTAAAACTGGTATATACAAATTTTTAATTCTCATTCCTTTGTCATATTGTCTCTTGAGAACTGCAGAGACTTTGTGCCCTATCATTTTATTTATTTATTTCTACTCCTCAACCAAGACTTAGTTAAACATAGCTCTCTAAATTTAGACTTCTAAAAGAGAAGAAAAGGGGGAAGCTATTTGAACCTTTACTTAATCTGAGCTAGCTTGGTTTTATAATTTGAGTACTTAGCACAGGACTAGGAATCAAGACCCATGTGTTCCTTCTTCTTCTTCCAGGAAGGAGCTACGTGCATTTCAAAGTAAGTAAGTAATACAATAGCATAGAAAATATGAGGGACTCTGAGCTCCTGATGCTAGCATTATCCATTTCATGCCTTTAGCATCCCTGGGAAATGTACTTCCCTTTTCTCTGCCCAAGTCTGTCTGTTTGTACAATGAGGTTACATAAAAAGATCTCAATTTCCTTTCTACTTTAAAGTGTATGGTTCTATATTTATTTAAATTTCTTGTTATATTTCATGCAGTCAGTTCTGTGACTTCTATGGTCCATGTTTCTCTTGCCCAATGAATTGGTGTCCTTTCTTCTTTAAATGATGTTTCCTATGGAGTCCATAGGTTTTCCTTCATTCCTTTTGGCTGCCAGTAAGCTTGGAGTTAATTTTCATAGAAAATAGTAGTAGCTTTTGTTAGTCTGAATTTTCTGTACAATAATACCCTTCTCCATATCCTAATTATATCGATTTTATTATTTTGTCATTGCTCTCAGTTCAAGTAATATCTGTCCTGTTGTAAGTCACCCTAATGTTGTTAATGTTATTACTATGAAACTCTTTGTAAGTTATAAATATTGTTCCTGTGTCTCAATTTCGTTATAGCCATTTGAGGGAAATAATACCTCTCCTACCTATTTTATGAGAGAAAAAGGGAGTCGTAGATATAAAAATTAAAGAGGTAACATAATTTTTAGATGCTGCGCTCAGTTATTAGTATTAAAAGAGCTAAACATAACTCCAAGGGATTAATAATTACTTTTTAAATAAGAATCTGGCACTGATTTTTTAAAAAATCATCTAAAATCCAGTATTTTGTCTTGTTCAAAGATTCTGGTTTTGGTTGCTGCTCTCCCCTGAGTGGTAATCAACTTGCTGCTCTTCAAAGGCCTGAGTTGTTTCACTGTATCAAACAGATTGCAGGACTCCATTTTTGTAGCTTTCTTGGTAACAGGGATATATAATTTGCCATGTGGTGTGGAGAGATTCTAATTAGCTTTTCCAATATTCTCATGAGTTCTAAGATGGGCAAAGGGAGCACCGTATGAGAGCCCAACCCTCAGTGAAAAAAAAAAGTACATTAAGATTATCTATCAGTGTTACTTGCTCAGCCTGATTCTAGTGATATTTTGTTAGTTATTTGAGCAGGACATGCTGACTACATTTTCAGATGACACTGAATGCCTTACTGAAAGGTGGCTAAGAGTACGTGTTTGGGGGAAATGCAGATGTGGGTTGGAACCCAAGCTCCTCCATGTACTATCATTGTGATCTTCTGGTAGAACTGAGACTAAGGATTGAAAGCTATAGGAGGATAGGATTCAACTCATGAGAAGGAGGGATTTTATATATATATTTTTAAAAAACTTAAATGTTCTTCAGTTGATTAAATAGTATCTAGAACCAAGTAAGAAATTGTGTATTTAAATCTACTTGTAAGTTCTAATTTGAATTTTAATATTATTTGCTGTGGTGATAATGGCCTTGGACAAAGGTCCGTGGATGGTAATGATGACAATGGTGATTCTACTCCATTTGGTGCTTGTCAGATCAGTTCTCATATACCACTTCCAGGGAGTCTGAGGAGAATGACACTGAATTCTAACAATAGAAACACATGAGACCAGGCAGGGGAGACATTTGTAAGGTACATCCAGTGAATACAGAATAAAGGACATGGTGACATTTAATCAAAAGAGAAGACCAATGTAGTCGTGGGAACATATCTGTAGTGTCAAGTATATGATCAGAACACCTTTTATAAAAACCCAGAAAATAGAATCAGATTCACTAGTTGAAGCTCCAGAGAAACTAACTTTAACTGCATAAAAGGAAAACCACAGAGAAAGGATTTTGATATTAGATCGGCCTGGGTTTGAGTCCCAGCTTGGCCATTTACTGTTATTGTGTTCATATTACTTCACTGTCCTGATCCGCAGTGATCTCATCTGTAAAGTGGGAATAATATGCCCTCAGAGGGCACTTGTACAGATTAAAATGAAATAAAACATGCAAATTAACAACACAATGTTTGATACGTAGTATATACTCAGTGATTGTTAGATGTGGTTGCTGTTCATTCTAGTCCTATATAATAAGAGAGGGATATGCTAATTAGCCTAGAGATGCTAATTAGTCATGACTGGATATGCTAACTAGTCATGACCAATATGCAAATTGACCACCACTCCAACACAATAATAAGAGAGGGATATGCTAATTAGCCTAGAGATGCTAATTAGTCATGACTGGATAGGCTAACTAGTTATGACCAGTATGCAAACTGACCACCACTCCAACACAATAATAAGAGAGGGATATGCTAATTAGTCGCAACCAGTATGCAAATTGACCATCACTTCAACACACAAGATGGCCACCCCTATGTGGTCAAAGATGGCCGCCGCCATGTGGCCACAAGATGGTCAGCACCCCTATGTGGTCAAAGATGGCCGCCGCCATGTGTCCACAAGATGGTCAGCAGGAAGGGCAGTTGGGGGGAACCAGACCTGCAGGGGAGGGCAGTTGGGGGCGATCGGGCCAGCAGGGGAATAGTTAGGCATCGATCAGGCTGGCAGGGGAAGGGTTAGGGGCAATCAGGCAGGCAGGCAGGCGAGCGATGGGGAGCCAGTAGTCCTAGATTGTGAGAGGGATGTCCACCTGCCCTTGAGGGGTCCCAGATTGGAGAGAGTGCAGGCTGGGCTGAAGAACCCCTGCCCCAGTGCACAAATTTCGTGCACCAAGCCTCTAGTACTATTAATATTAGTCTAGAATATAATAAAAGTTGGGCTGTATCAAGGGGAGACAAGGTAGTTGTCACTGAATATTATTTCTTAACAAGGGGGAGAGACTCTGTTTAGAGGAGTTTTGAACACTGGGTAGGGGTATTCATGACCCTGTGATTCTGGCATCATTCTCTAGTTACTTCTAGTACATTTCCACTATTGTCCAGTTCTTTTCTGGGCTCTTTTATCCTGGGGCCCCTACCCTTAAGATCTACTTAGGCATCTTCTGGCCCATATTTAGCAGTCTTCCCACCATATAATTATCTGCAACTGTTTGAGCAATTACATGCCTAAATTTTTCATAAACCACTTCATGTCATAATACCAATGGCTAATCATAGAACCTTTGATTATAATCTCCTCAGCTCTGCCTCTTGTTAACAAACTGATTGCCCAGAGCTTATAATAGTAGGAGACACTGAATATAGGATGGATGTGTGGACAGAAAAGCAAACTAAAATAATTTCATATGTGGAAGTATGTATGTCAGCAATCATCATATTTAATACAGGATTGGGCAAAAGTAGGTTGATAGTGTGCATATGTGAAACACAGAGTTTATTTTTATATTATTTATTAATTATTATTTTCCATATAAACAACTATAAACCTAATTTTACTACCTCTTCCAGGAGGCTATTTAACCTCAGCTTGGAAGCCTCCTCAATAGGGAGTTTGTCATTTCTTCAGGTGTCCCAGGTCCCCTTGAACAAGTCTATTAACATGGACTTGCACACTTCTACCATATGCTGAACTACTGTAGTGCATTACTTGGCTACTGAATTAATGTATTGTTCCTTCTAGTGGTATTTGGGAGACTCCTGGAAGCACATTCTTTAAATAAAATAATTTGTATTTTGAGGGCAGAATTTCAGGCACCAGAGCTTCCAAAGAGAAAAATAATGCTAATTTCATGCTTCACAAATTTAAGATCCTATTGTTATGTAGGTGTGGGGGTATACAGGATGACAGATGTTTACAGGACTTTTTGTTACAATAAGAAATAACCTTTGTACATCAGTAGGTAGGTGGGAGATGAGATATAAACTATGATAGAACTAAATACATGTTAGTCATTCTTCATGAATATAAAAATGGTTGTACAAATTACATTTCATTTTAAGAAATGCAGTAGAAGTAAATTATTGTATTTTTGACTCAACTCTTAAGTGAAATTTTAAAAAATTTAGAATCAATTTATTTGAATTGAACATTAAAAAGGGTATTATTGTAAGCAGCAATTAAGACTTAAATGTCATCATTTGCTTTCTCCCTGGAAAGCATTTATTTGCCATCCTATGACTGAGCCATTAAATTGGCCACATCTGGAGATAAACCAAAGAAAATGCTATATCAAACCTATTGTCAGAGGGCACATCTGCTTCTTGAGGAAAAAAAAATAAGAAAAGGCAACCATAGAGAAATCAAAGAACCACAATAAATATGTGAGGTGGGTGATAAACTGGTTACCATTGAGAGCTGTTGGATTAATTTGCATTCCACTTACCATTGTATCCCTAAGTATTATGATGACTATTGCCTGGGATAGAGACTTGCAGAGAGAGAAATACTGTCTCAGGCCAAAGCTCTAGGTAAATTTGTGAATGCGTGATGAGCCCATAATGGTCTTGCACCTCTGACAGCTGCCAATGCCACTCATAGGGCTGAGCCCTTGAAGCCATGTTGATGTGGTGTGATCCTATCCCCCTCTCATGGCCATAACTGACTGAGCAGAACAGGATACACCTAACTTGCAGTGGATCGGTTGGATTTTCTTACTCAGGTATTTAGCATTTGGACTGAGATATGTTTCATTCTGGCCTGTTTGCTTGAATAGAGGAAATGATACCTCGGAGCTGTCAGGCAGGTATGTTTGTCCAAATGCTTTGGGAAGAAGATGGGAGAAAGATGCAGGTAGTTATTGCCACACTCCTGAATGACTTTCCAGTCTGTGCTTTTAGACTTTTAGCGATTCTTGGCTTTTAAGAAATTGCACAATATCTCTCTAATCCATCTCACTTACTTGGTTGAGATATCTGACGTCATTTTCTACAAATTGGAAGCAAACAAATACCTGCTTAAAAGGTCTAAAAAATGATGCCATTATCTTGGTTTCTCAGTTGTGATCACACATTTTTCAGAAAATTCAAACAGGGAGCCCCTCTTCAGTAATTCCTCTATTGGATGGTGAGGAAAGCACAGAGGAAATGTAAATTAGAGTATTATTTTCTCTTGTTTTCACATCACTGCTTTTTACCTTAATACCACATCCACACTAGGATTTTCTAGGAAAAGTGAAACTCAGCGGAACTAGATGGTCATGTCTCTTTAAGATAAAAACAATTCCAGGAGGACATTGTATTCCAGTGGTTTCAGCTCAGCCTTTACTAAAATGGTAATGTTCCTCCTGATAAATGACCACCACCCCCATTTCTCTTAAGATGGTAGCAGCAATTGCTCTTTTAATTAGATGGCAGCTTCTCCTTAGCCTAGGAGGAATGACTTGTCTTGATTTTATTAGTAAAATTAATATTTCCATTTCTCTATAGAATGAGAAAGGAAGCAAGTATGAGATTCCCTGAGTCAGGAAAGCCTGCGAGGATTGAATTTATCATAAAGTCCCTCACAGGACCACAAGGTTACAGAAACTGAAATGGATCAATGGGTTAGGGTGAAAGTATACATTTCATGGCGACTACTCTTTATTACTTTATAACAGGTCATTCTTTCATTTGCCACATCCTCTGCTTTGCTCGGCTCCTCTTGGGCTGAGGTCACCCTTCTGTTGCTGAAACTTTGTACAGAAAGTAATCACTCAATATGACCCCAAACACACACACACACACACACACACATGCACATGCACACACACACGTGCGCATTCATCTCCATTTGCTTTCAGATTACAATCCCTCGTGTTTTTCCAAATGTGATCTTGAAGTGCCTATTAATTTTGGATATTAAAAATAAGACCTTAGAGTTAGATGTTCTTATATTTCAGCAGGTAGTGGAAGACAATATCATTAAAATTCAATATAAATAAAATAACTCTATTCAAAATAGGGAAAAAATCTGAACAGACAACTCACTAACAAAGATAAACAAATGGCAAATAAGCATATGAAAAAATAGTCAACATCATATCTTTAGGGAATTATAAATTAAAACAACAATGAGATACCACTACAAACCTATTGGAATGGCCCAAATCCAAAATAAACATCACCAAATGCTGAGGAGGATATGGAGCTACAGGAGTTCTCATTCATTCCACATGGTGCCACCACTGTGGAAGACAGTTTTGCAATTTCTTGCAAAACTACACATATCGGTATCACATGATTCAGCAATTGAGCTTCTTGGTATTTACCCAAGATGAAAACTCATGTGTACACAAATGCCTGCACACGAATGTTTAGAGCAGCTGTATTCATAATCAACAAAATTTCAAAGCAACCAAGATGTCCTTCAGTAGGTGAGTGAATAAATCAACTGTGGTACACTTAGGCAATAGAATACTATTCAGTGCTAAAAAAAAAATTATCTATGAAACCATATATAAAACGACATGGAGGAACCTTAAATGCATATTACTGAGTGAAATATAGCAATCTTAAAGGGCTATACACTGTAGGATTCCATACATGGTATTCTGGAAAGGCAAAGCTATTGAGACAGTAAAAAGATAAGAGGTTAAAGGGGAAGGAGGAATGAATAGGCAGAGCACAGAGTTTAGGACACTAAAACTATTTTGTATAATATTACAATGGTGGATACATGCCGTTATGCCTTCGTCAAAACCCATAGCACATATAACACCAAGAGTGAACCTTATTGTAAACTATGGACTTTGGGTGATAACGTATTGGTGTAGGTTCCTGAAATGTGCAGATGTGCCACTCTGGTGGTGGGGAAGGTTGTGCATGTGTGGTACAGTGGGTATATGAGAAGTCTCTGTACTTTTCTCTCAATTTTGCTGTGAACCTAAAACTGCTCTAGAAAATAGTTGACTAATTAAAGAAAGTTGATCCCCAACAGGCACAAAAAATCAAGGTAGAAGCTGAATTTTATAGTTTGGGTATATATTTTTAAAAAAAAACAATACTTTTATTAAGGTTATGCATGAGTAAAATAAAACACTTCTTTGTTTGACCCTTTAAAGAGAGAGGCATTTAAGCATAGGCAAGAGAGCCATGAAAATCCAGTAATAAGGGCCTGAAAAAAGTTCAGTGTGTTTGGAGCTTAAAGTTCCAATTCCAGAGCAGTGAGGGGAAGGCCTGGAGGAGGCAGATCGAGGTCAGGGTCAGGAGAGCCTACTAAGGGACATTAAGTAGTTTAGACATTAAAAGCTATGCCTGTCGAGATTATGTGTAACCCATATGTGATCCATCTTAATGAATTCCACAAATTAATCCTAGTGGCAATTACAGTTAATATACAATTAAGCTGCTAGTATTCTGCTAAAAGGTGGTGGGTCCCCCAACTTGTCAAACATATGTATACAATCTGGTGCCAACATCTGTTATTAGAGCGATCCCAAAGGAGAGCCTCCTATGCTCCCACATTTCACAACAATTTTGTCTGTGAGATCTTTCTCCTTTTCCTTCAGAAGGCTCACCGATGCATGCTCAGCCATCAGTCTGTGCTGTGTAATGTCTAGGACAACTACCCACCCATCTTTGCTACCCATCCGTCTTCTTTTTCATCCTCATTCACCTTCTGATTGTCTACACTTCCCCTCTGATTACCCACACTCCCCCTCTGATTACCCACACTCCACCATCTATAATAATGAAAGCATAATATGCTAAATAGACCAGACATCCTTCCGGACAAAGCCAGGGCTGCCAGGGAAGCCCGGGTCCCAGGTGCCAGAGGGAAGCTGGTGCAGGCAGCTGGGGGAAGGAAGGCCTACTCTTGCATGAATTTTGTGCATCGGACCTCTAGTCATCTATAAAACATTACTTGTTTGTTGTTGTTTTCACATTTATTGGGATGACATTGGTTAATAAAATTATGTAGGTTTCACGTGTACAATTCTATGACACATCATCTGTATATTGCATTGTGTGCCCACCACCCAAAATCAAATCTCCTTCCCATCACCATATATTGAACCCCTTTACCTTTTATATCCTCTCCCACCTCCCTTCCCTCTGGTAACCACATACTGTTGTCTGTGCCTCTGAGTTTCTGTCAATTTGTATTGTTTGCTCAGTTGTTGTTGTTTTTTGAAGTTTGGCTATAAAAGCTCCGAGAAACCAGTAGTTTTTCCATTTGCATACGTCATCGTCACGCCCATGGCAATCTGTATAATAGACATGTATGGATCTGGAAAACTCCTGGGACTAGATGGAGCACACTAAGTAGGAGAAGATAGATGAAGCATTTTACAGTTTATGGAAATGTAAATGCTCGCACCTCACTTTTAAAAAATAGCATTTTTATATATTGCCTCTTAGAAAGCTTTTTAACAATTTGTCTTTCAAAACAGGAAAGAGGCATTAGTTATAGCTGAAGGTATCTAAAGGATGCAAGTCAGAGAGATAGCTGAGTGCTTTGGAAGATTGAGGCAGAAAAACATTTCTTTGACAAGCAAACACGATTCTCATGCTCACAAGGAAGGTATGAGAGAAAAAGAAGGCGGCAGGTTCTGCCTTCTTTGTTCAGAGGCCCAGGAACAAACAAGGAGCTCACATTTGATCCCCTCAGCAACGAGAAGATGTACCTGGATGAGGGATGCACGGTCTCCATGCAGGCAAGGATTTTAAAAGATGCCCAGAAACAGCTCTGTTCCCTTTCTGATGAGCATTTCTAGAGAGTTAGTCACATTCAAATTCAGCTAACATTTCTTATGGGCAAACTGTGTACAAAACACACCATAAAACATTTTCACAAATATTTTGTTTTTATAGCAAGTCTGTGAAGCAGGTGTTTAGCCAGCGAATCTTCCTACTTCTCTCTCTCTCTTTTTTTTCTTTCCAACATCTACAGTTCACCCCTTAGGTACCAAGCGATGGATACAAAGAATCACAGGGCATTGTCCCTCCCCCAGGGTTCACAGTGTGGTGGGAGCAAACTCCCCCTCCCCGATGGTGGCAGAGCACTTGTATCTGGGGGAGTGTGTGACAGATTAGGACACGTGTGAGACCTGTCCCTGCAGAATGTCTTATGTCTCCAGGGATTCTTTTTGCTGGTAATCATTTTTATTCTTATGCATACATTTTCCCCAGCCATCTGCATGAAGCTTCCTTTAAAAAACCCAAATTCTCAGTTTTTCAACTCTCCTCCCTGCTCCCTGTTCCTCAAGGAGTTGAGTAGGGCCATTGATAATGCATCTTCTCAGAGAAATATCTGGGTTTCCCAAATCACGCTGTGCTTCTACAGCTATTTGAATATTCAGGTGTTGAAGGCCAGGTGTCAGGGAGTTTGCACATAGCTAACATGCTGTCTGTCTTGCTTTGGATTTTCATGGACGCTCTCAGGGAAAACTGAGGCTGTGGAGGAAAAGGCAGCCTTCCCCGATTACTTCCAGGCTAGTGATCTCTTTCCTCTGCACTTTCCTAGTAGTATTATCATCATTTCTTTTCAATTGGCTCAGATGGTTTGCACCTCTGAACCATCAGTTAGCTGTTTTTTTCCTAGTTTTATTGAGATACTAGAGGCCCGGTGCATGAAATTCATGCATGAGTAGGGTTTCTAGGCCTGGCTGGTGATCAGGGCCAATCTGTGGGGTAATCAGCGGGGCAATCAGGGGGTGCCCATTGGCACCCACGTTGGCCAGCCTTGCGCCACCCGCTTGCCAGTCCTGTGCCCCCCTCCCCCGCCACTGCTGCCAGTTGCCTCCCTCTGTGGGGTGACCGGTAGGACAATTGGGGGACCCCACTGGCACCCACCTTGGCTGGCTTGGGGCCTGCAGGCTAGGGGCAGCTCCTGCATTGAGCATCTGCCCCCTGGTGGTCAGTGCACATCATAGCAACCGGTCATTCCGCCGGTGGTTCTGCCATTTGGTCATTTGCATATTAGGCTTCTATTATATAGGATAATTGATAGAAGGCAGGACTATGTAAGTTTAAGGTACACAGCATGATGATTTCACTAACATATTTTGTAAAATGATTACCACAGTAAATTTAGTTAACATTTATCATCTCCTATAGATATAAAAATGTTCCCTTAGGAGGAGAACTTTTAGGATTTACTCTTTTAACAGCTTTCATGTGTAGCATACAGCAGTGTTAACTGTAGCCATCTTGCTGTACATTACATTTTTATTACTCATTTATCCTCTAACTGAACGTCTGCACATTTTGACCACCTCATCCACTTTCCCCTCCCACCACCCCTCACTGCTGATAACCAAATATGACTTCTTTTTCTATGAGTTAGGGTCTTTCTTCTTTATTTTCTATTCACTTTTTAATTAGAGTTTATATTCAGTAGTATTCTGTATTAGTTTCAGATATACAGAAAAGTGGTTAGAAAATGATATACTTTACAGAGTGGCCACTGCCAATGCTGCAAGCACATATCTGGCCCCATACATAGTTATCACAATATTATTGACTATATTCCCCTTGTTGTAATGTATCTCCATGATCATTCTGTAACTACCAATTTGTA
>NW_005362269.1:3196229-3212260 GCF_000412655.1 Myotis brandtii | reverse complement strand
GTCCCAGAAGTGGAATTGCTGGGTCATAAGGCAGGTCTATTTTCAATGTTTTTGAGGAACCTTCATATAGTTTTCCATAGTGGTTGCACCAGCCTGCCTTCCCACCAACAGTGCACAGGTGTGGGGTGGTATTGTAGAGTGGTTTTGATTCATTTATCTGAAGATTAGTGAATTTGAGCAACTTTTCATTATGTCTATTGGCCATCTGTGTGTCTTCCTTGGAAAAGTGTCTATTCAGGTCTTCTGCCCACTCTTTAATTGGGTTATTTGTTTTTCTGATGTTAAATAGTCTGAGTTGTTTATAAATTTTGGATATTAATCCCTTATCACATAGATCATTGGCAAATATCTTCTCCCATTCAGTAAGTTGTTTTTTCATTTTGGTGATTTCTTTTGCTATGCAAAAACATTTTAGTTTGATGTCACATTTATTTATTTATTCTTTTCTTTTTTTTCTTGCCCAAGGAAATATATCAGAAAAAAATATTGCTAAGACTAGTGTCAAAGAGTGTACTGCCCATTTTTTCTCCTATGGAGTTTTATGGCTTCAGTCTTGTATTTAAGTCTTTGATCCACTTTGAGTTTATTCTTGTATGTGGTATAAGAAGGTAGTCTAGTTTTATTTATTTTTTTGGCATGTATCTGTCCAATTTCCCAACACCATTTATTTAATAGACTGTTTTTGCCCCCTTTGTATCTATTGCCTTCTTTGTCAAATAATATGTGACCATATAGGTGTGGGTTTATTTCTAGGCTCTTTATTCTGTTCCACTCATCTATATACTACTACTATATCTTTGTAGTATGATTTGATATTAGGTAGCATGATACCTCCTATTTTGTTCTTATTTCTCAAGATTATTGAGGCTATTCAAGGTCTTTTGTGGTTTCAAAATTTTTTTGTATTATAGTAGTTGTTTTAGTTCTGTGAAATATGCCATTGGTGTTTTGATAGGAATTGTGTTGAATCTATACATTACTTGGGGTAGTGTGGATATTTTAATGGTGTTAATTCTTCCAGGCCATGAACACAGTATATGCTTCCACTTATTTGTATCCTTTCCTTATGTTTTCTTCTAGGAATTTTATGTTTTCTGTCCTTACATTTAAGTCTTTAATAATTTTGAGTTAATTTTTATGAGTAATGTAAGATTGGGGTCTAGTTTCATTATTTTACATGTGAATATCCAATTTTCCCAGCACCATTTATTGAACAAACCATCTTTTTCTCCATTGTGTAATCTTTATTCCTTTGTCAAATATTAGTTGACCATACATGCATGGGTTTATTTTTGGGCTTCCAATTCTTTTTCATTGATCTAAGTGTCATTTTATACCAATACCATACTGTTTTGATTACTATAGCTTTATAATACAGCTTGAATTCAGAAAGTGTGATTCTTCCTGCTTTGTTCTTCTCACTCAGAATTGCTTTGGCTATTCATGGCCTCTTGTGGTTCCATATAAATTTTAGAATTGTTTTTTTCAACTTCTGTAAAATAAAAATTCCATTGGAATCTCGATAAGGATTGCATTGAGTCTATAGATGACTTGGGTTAATATGAATATTTTAACAATATTAATTATTTCTATCCATGGACACAGGATATCTTTCTATTTATTTGTGTCTTCTTTGATGTATTTCACCAAGTGTCCTGTAGAGATCTTTTACTTCCTTGGTTAAATTTATTCCTAAGTATTATATTGTTTTTTATGCTATTGTAATTGGGACTATTTTCTTTATTTTTTTCACATAATTATTTTTATTTAACTGTTAATATCAATGTGAATACCTCATGGTAAAAGTAAGCCAAATTTATAATGAGTCTCATATAGGCACAAGCTTGTACAAATCTGCAGTGCATTTAAAAGACAGCAGCAACTACAATAGTAATGACACTTCCATTCTATCCTAATTTAGTTACTTCTATTCCTAGATACAAAGACAGCAGCAACTACAATAGTAATGACACTTCCATTCCATCCTAATTTAGTTACTTCTATTCCTAGATGCAAAAAAAAAAAGACAATCCTAGGATGTAAGGTTAGAAAAAAGGGAGAAGAGAAAAGGGGCCAGGGGAAAAGTAAGTGAGGAGAAAGATAGGTCTACAGCTCCTACAGTAACTTCAGGTGATGTTCTGGTGTGCTGGGTCCTGTGAGGTAGGAGCTCTTTTTCTGCAGCTTTTCTGAAGAATGGTCAACATTCCTACATCCCTACATCAGAAACAATGCGATCTGGACTGATTCCACTTTCTTTTCCTGGAGATCTTACTCCTAACTCCAGCGATCAACCTCATTCTTACTCAGCCAGACCTACTTCCTTAACTTCTAGGAAAAAATAAAACAGGACATTTTGGTTAGAGTGAGGGCTCATATTCAACTGTGCATTGAATCCCATTTTTACCAGTTATCATAATCTCACCTCCTGAAATAGCTGGGTTGATGGTGGGCCCATGCCTTCTGTTCCACACATTCTGTATTTATTCCTTGGCATAGAATATGAGGCATATGATTGCTGAATGTTTATTGATGCTTCACACACCCTAGGATCAGCCCTTATTATTCATTGATATATTTATCTCATAGGATAACTTTAAACTGGACTTTCTTGAGCAAAGTATGACTCTTCTACCTCACTTGAACCTTACCCCAGCAAACATAGCTGTAATGTGCACCATATAGAATCATAAATCCTTCTGGCAAGCAAGAATCTTTTGAAATTTACCACCCTGCTAAGAATCTTACCTTAAAGGTAGTCCTATTTGAATGACCAGGAAGTCATATAGATTTCCTCTCTTTTGTTCTTTAGACTTGCTCAGCATTCCTTTCCTATACCTGTACATAAGAATGATTGTATGAGTTTGGTTACATAATGTACTATGTATCTTACTCTGTGGGTGATTTTTTTTCTAAATTTATAATGAGTCTCATATAGGCACAAGCTTGTACAAAACTGCAGTGCTTTTAAAAGACAGCACTCAGTAACCCTGTTTGAGAGCAAAACCTTTTGTAAAATGTAGCTCCCCTGAGTGGCCTTCATATTCCCATCCCCACCTTTTCTTTGGCGACTGTAGGTGGGGTATACACAATCTTTCCACCCAAATTTCATGTGCCTCAGTCTTCAAAATCAAGTTTAAAGCCCACTTTTCTTTGAAACATTATTGGTCCCCCATCCTAAAGCATCATTTCTCTCCTGTTGATCCCCCAGCATCTGTATTGCATCTGAGTTATAGGTCTTTCATTCTACCTTGCCTCAACTGGCATTTCCACTGGACTAGGAGAGTCCTAGGAAATTATGACCCTCCTTGAGAGTCCTAGGACATTATGACCCTCTTTGCTTTCTTTGGAATTTCTAGCACTGGGTTGTGCCTGAATGCATGTTTATTATGTTTAAAAAATAAATGTATACATTTATAAAATAGAGGCCCAGTGCACGGATTCGTGCACCGGTGGGGTCCCTCGGCCTGGCCTATGGGGATCAGGCTGAAATCGGCTCTCCAACTTCCCCCGAGGGGACCCAGATTGCAAGAGGGCGCAGGCCAGGCCGAAGGACCCCACAGGTGCATGATCGGGGCTGGGGAGGGACCGTGGGAGGGCTCCAGAGTGTGTCCGGCCCATCTCACCCAGTCCCAAAGGGCTGGACCCCAGCAGAAAGCTAACCTAACAGTCAGAGCGTCTGCCCTCTGGTGGTCAGTGTATGTCACAGCGGCTGAATGAATGGTCAGAGTCCTCAAACTATGGCCCACGGGCCACATGCAAATACAAATATTGTATTTGTTCCCGTTTTGTTTTTTTACTTCAAAATAAGATATGTGCAGTGTGCTTAGGAATTTGTTCATAGTTTTTTTTTTAAACTATAGTACGGCCCTCCAACAGTCTGAGGGACAGTGAACTGGCCCCCTGTTTAAAAAGTTTGAGGACCCTGGGTCAGACACTTAGCATATTAGGCTTTTATTATATAGGATGGAGAGATATTTGCCTCTTCTAAGTCAAACTGTTTCCTTGGAAATAATCTGTGGGGGTCAGTCCAGGTACTCCTAGTTCCTTAATTTTTATATAGGAAAATACTTTCTTCAGTGGTTTAGGCTTGAGATTCTTTTTCTAAATATCCATTGTGTAGCTAACATCTATAAAATTGACACTAGCTGACTATAATTGCTGTGCTGATAAACATAATGGAGAGAAAACCACTGCATAGACATCAGAAAATCTGCATTCTAGTTTCAGCTCTGACAGCAAGATGCTATGTGACTTGAGTGAATTCCTTCCTATTTCTGAGCATTAGGTGCCTTAGGAGATGAAAAAATATGCTCTGCAGTGCTTTTCTGTTGGGCCTACAAATGTACCTCCTGTGTCAGGGGTTCTCCATGCTGGTTTCACATTAGAGGGGCCAAGGAGCTTTAAGTTTAAAAATAAAACAAGTAACAACAATAAGAAAATCCAAATGCCCTGGCACTCCATCCAGAGATTCTGATTCCACTATGTTTGAGGTGGGGATTGAGATCCACTGCACCAGAGGACTGTTATTTAAATCACACCCCCAGGTTATGGTAGTGTGTACACAGATATGGACACCACTGTCCTAAGTGAAGAAGGTGTGAATATACACTCCAGTCATGTGGTGGGTGGGGGGCATATTCTGCTATGGTCCAATGCAAAAATCTCAAATTTATATATCTTAAAAATGGCCTCCAATTGTTTATTTTACTGAAAAATGTATCTATGCTTGTTTTACTCTAAAACTTACTTGTTAAATCCTGCACTCCCTGTTGAATACAGTTGTTTTCTCCATAACATTGACAACTGTTTCCTTGTAGCTTTATATATCCTCTGGTGCACCCTGGATTACATATGCTGCAGGGTGAGAAACACAGGGCTTGGTAGTCTCTGCGATCATTTCCAATTCAGACACCTATCCAGCAATGCTTGGAGCTGGATACACACTTCCCATGTTTAAATGTGTGATTTCCAACCTCTGGATCTTGCATACAAAATGGTACTTTCATTGCCCATGTTCACAGTGGAATGAGGCATTGAGAAATTATTTTAATTAGTGTCTAATTAATTTTGAGCTGCTGGCAGATAAAATGATGTTGATTTTTATTACATTAAGTATCATACTTTAAAGAGCTAACTCCATAGAAATAGGCAATTCTATAAAAGCATTGGCAGCTATGGTGAAAGCCAAGTGCGTTCACAGTCTCTCCGCAATTCATTCCATACTGCCCTTGAAGAATGTCCTGCCTTTTCAGACTGAGTCTCAATGTTTTGTTATAGAAGTAAATTAATAGGCTAAAAAAGATGAAACCAGAATAAAGAAATAGGAGAGGGAAGACTTAATAAAATATGTTAGGATCACTGACATAACATAAAAGGAAAAAGAGGAGAAGCCCCTCAGACTCTAAGACAGTGATGGCGAACCTATGACACGCGTGTCAGAGGTGACATGCGAACTCCTTTTTTTGGTTGATTTTTCTTTGTTAAATGGCATTTAAATATATAAAATAAATGTCAAAAATACAAGTCTTTGTTTTGCTATGGTTGCAAATATCAAAAAATTTCTATATGTGACACGGCACCAGAGTTTAGTTAGGGTTTTTCAAAATGCTGACACGCCGAGCTCAAAAGGTTCGCCATCACTGCTCTAAGAGCATTGCATGCACACTGCCTATGAGAGGCTGGGAGAGGAGCAAGGGTCATATGACAATGTTAATAGAAACTGAGCCTTCTTTTAATGTCCCTGGAGAGACATACTGTGAAAGGCCACGGCTAGTGTGGCTTTCGGGTTCAAAGACTTCGAGAAAGAGCTGAGGCACAAATTGACACACAAGACAAGAAATATTAATTTTGAAATTATGAGGGGAAACCAGGGAAAACTCAACTGTAGTAGTCAAGTTCCACTGAGTCTCTGTTCCATCTGCTTTTATTTACTAGAATACACAATTGACTTTTAGGAATGCAAACAGATATATCAATGGTGATTGTTTAGTAAACAGTAAGATTATCAGGTTTTGGGGGAGTTTGCTTTAGGCCATTGAGTCAGCAGTAGGCAATAAAATGTAAATATTCACCCTGTGAATATCAAAGCCCAAACTCAGTCTTCTGGTGGACTTCTTGCATTTATAGTAATTACTGTTGATCTTGGTTTCCAGCAACATACAATAATTATAATATTTAAAATTTGATTTTGACTCTTTGGATTGTATTTCCATGTAAGTTACTTGGGGCATGAACTGAACTATGTGATCAATGATTTTTTAAAGATTTCACAGCCTTTCAAACTTCAGGGTATCAAACAGAAAATCATATAATTCAAGGCCAGTGGGACACAGATTCTGAGGGGGCAGGAGGATTCATAGTAGTAACCGTAGGGAGTACACAATTTTGAAGGTTACTTCTGGTTCTGTGTGATAGAATTTTGCTCTTTTCCCTGCTTATGTAAGGGGCCCTGGACTCACAGGGAGATCAGCAGCTTGCATGAAGCCAGCACACTATGTCAGCCAAGCAAGTAGAAACCGCTAGGAGTTCCTGAGAGTATGCTGCCACACTAACATTCCCGAGGTGGCAACTGCCTGCAGTCATTAAGGGTTTCATGGCAGCCACATCTAATAGAGTTGTCAAAACAAAAGAGCAGAACAGAGAAATCTGACATTAGGGCTATCTATGGTTGCCATCATAGACTCTGCTCTACCCCTTAAAGAGATTATTTAATTTTCTCTACCAATTGCATATTTTTGACCCAAATATCTTTTACATTCATACTCTATGGAAGAGACCACTGGTTGAATGTTATCATCAATGAAGAACTACCTTTTTTTTTGTACATTTTTATTGATTTCAGAGAGAAGAAGGGAGAGGGAGAAGAAAAACATCAATGATGAGAGGGAATCATTGATCAGCTGACTCCTGCATGCCTCCTACCAGGGATTGAGCCCGCAACCCAGGCACATGCCCTGACCAGGAATCAAACCATGACCTCCTAGTTCATGGGTCGACATTCAACCACTGGCTGGGCCAAGAGCTACCCATTTTTCAAATCTCAACTGAAGGACCATCTTGTCATGGCAGCCTCTGTTAATCACATCAGCTGCCAGGAAAACCTCCTTTTTCTGAGTTCCTATAGTAATTTCAACTCTGCCTCTTGATGATCATGATAACCATATGCCTAAAAGCTTCCATGATATAAATGTGATTCTGCAAATCACATATACAAACCTGAAGATTTGAGTACTTGGCAAAGAAGTATAGGAAGAAAATTATCAAACATTCTCACAAAGATAACCAAAATTCTAGAGGCTGAGGGGACCTGAACTGAGTGACTTTCCTTTTAAATTGTTAAAGGGTCATAGTCTGGCAGCCTAAAGGCAAATTCAGTTTACATACTAGTACATGATATATTCAGCCAGAAGAGTGTTTTGGATTATGTTTTGTGTTGTTGCTTTTTGACTAGGCATGCACTCTCGCTGTTGGCTATAATTCCAGCTCTCCCAAATTTGTTAATACCCACGTGCTTCAAATATTTATACTTCTCAGTCCCTTGATGTTTGACTTGAACAACCTTCTGAGAGTGTTCACACTGTACAGACCCATACACTGAAGCACTCACGGTGGAGTAATTAGACTAGTAGAAATCTAAGGACCAGAAGACCTGGGTTCCAGGCTCATGTGCCAATACAGTGGGGCCCTGACTTACGAGTTTAATTCGTTACGTGACGGAGCTCATAACTCAAATTACTCGTATGTCAAATCAAAAAGTGAACAAGTGAGACACGTGATGCTGGGCTGATGTGGCGTTCACTGTGACGTTCGCTGCGCCAACTAGCGGTGGGGTATCTGAAGCTGGCTCATAACCCGAATTTTAGCTCGCAACTCAAAGCAAAAAATCGTCCGAGAGGTGGCTGGTATCTTGAAAAACTCGTTAGTCGGGACACTCGTAAGTCAAGGCCCCACTGTAGCTAGTTGTGTCACCTTGAGCAAGTCATGTTACTTCTCTAAAACACTGTTACTTCAACTGCAGAATGATGATGGCAGTTCCTGCCCAGAGTATTTCATGGAGCAAATGAGAATGGTTTAAAACTGTAAAACTGTTGAACAAATATTAGTGTTATCATCAGATGATCTCTTAGCCCCCTTCCCACTGTAAAATATTTTGTTTCTGTGATTCTAGAAAAATTACTGGTAATTATAACCTCATTTCCTAACAAAGCCATCAGCCCCACAGCTATGAATATAAATGGATATGCTGCCTAGAGTTATGAGGATAAAAATGTTAGCAATTCTTAACTGGTTTTCTAATAGAATTGTAATTATAGTATGTGAAATAAATGCATCGTTTGTTCTGTATATGTTGGCATCTCAGGGAATTGTGTGATAGAGTTTGAAGGGAGCCTGTCTGTAAGATTAATTATAAAATAGGCTTGGATGTGAGCACTGTTATTAGGATTGAAAACTGTCAAAGAATGCAATGGCAAAACTGACAAAGGGTGGTAGTGAGTGGCATCACAGACTACAAGGAGGTCATGGTGTCTACAGGGTGCTTTCTGGGATCAGAGTTCAGCCCAATCTCATTACCATCTTCATTAACCACTCCAGAATAGGTCTGTGGGTCTCAGCGTAATTTGTAGAGGGTGCTTAGTTGGCTGGGCCTGAAAACAAAGAGATGCAAAATCATACAAAGGAGCCAGACGTGCTACACTACAATTTTAGGCAGACATCAAAATCCCATTCTCTGGAGACATGGGCATTTGAGGTTGTGACCTCTGAAATCTCTTTTTCTTCTTCTGTCTACTGAATTAAAACCACACCCTAAATTATTTTAGTCTCTCTTTGAGGTTTTCCTTGATCCCCTCAAAAAGAACCACCCCTCTTGTCTCTGTCTTCTGAAATTCTTAGCTATTTTTCTATCTCATATTACTTATTTGGGCTTATAGAAATGAAACCAACTCTTACTCCTCCCTAAATTTCCTCAGGCAGAAGATAACCCTATTAATCCTTCACTAACCTTACAGTACCCAGCATGATGGCACATTCACAGTACGTTAGAATTTGGATCTGATTGTCCTTTCTGTCTCCATTATCCTTTTTCAAACCCTTTCTATCTTTCTCTGAACCTAAGATGCCAGCCTCCTTACTGCTCCTCTCCCCCGAGTCTCCTCTGCTCCCCTTCACTATGCCCCTCCATTCTTCTTTTATAAGATGCAACAAGAGAGCTTATGGGACCAAAACCAGGAGCTCTTAATGCTGTGACCTGAGATTGAAGTTGTCCATAGGATGTAACAGACACCCAATAGTGCTATGTTTTCCTGAGGAGATATAAGATAAAATAAAATAAAAGATGCAACAATTTTCCTGACATGCTCATTTGGTCAAGTCATTCCTCTTCTCTGCAAAGTTTGATGGTTCTCTTTTGCTACGGATTATGTATAAACATCTTAGCCAGGTTCCTGAGACCCTCTTTCATCTCTTCCATCCTGTTTTCCTACCTATCTCCACTGTTCATCCTCACCAAATGGCTCCTGCCAGTTTTCTGCTCACCAAAACCACCCCACGTGGGCCTATTGCTTACCTTTTGATTACACAGTTGTCTCTCCTCCACTCCTTTTTGTGTTTCCCAATTCCCCTATTGAGGTAGTCACCTTACTTTGCTGCCTTTCTATTACCTTGGGTTCGCACTGACACTTCCCTCTCTCTCACCCCAGCTCCCCACATTCAATCTACAACCTACTGTCATGAGTAAGTACCTCCCTCTGTTTTACCTCCTGATAATTTCTTGAATCAGTTTATTCCTCTACATCTGTTGTTAATATATAGCAGTCTGCCTCCTGGACTATACAATATATTCCTATTAGTTTGCCTTCCAGCTTCTTTCTTGCTCTGCAGTTCAATCTAATCGAGTCACTCCTGTGCTCAAAACCCTGCAAATGTTTTTGGTTACTTTGAAATTTAAATATATACCATAACCTACCAGAGACCTGCAAGACTGGCCACTATCTCTGGAGTTTTACTCCACACCGACTATTCAAATGCCAGGCTGTTTCCTGGTACCCGACCTACCCTGACCTTCATCAGATCCTCAAATATACCACGAGTTCTTCCCCCTCAGAACATTTGACCACACTCTGTCCTCTATCTGGAATATTCCTCCTTTCTCTATCTTTTTAACCCAAACCCCTCCACAGGGTCTCAATTAAAACAAAATTTCTCCTTAAGAATCTTTTTTGATGCCCCAGAGATGCCCTGCTATATTTTTTCATAGCACCCTGTGCTTCTCTACTGTAAGCTATGCTCTGTGTGATTTGATCTTTATATGCTTGGTTATTTGAATGATGTCTAACTTTTTTGCTGAGTCACTCTGTGAGGGCAATACCTTTCTGAGTGAGTTTTGTATACTCTTCCATTCTCATTTCTTGCTACAGTGGATTCCAATTTTAATATAGTCATATACTTGCTGAAAGACTGAAAGAATTAATAGCTTCAAGTCTCTCTTTTCCCATCTATAAATTAATACATAGTTGTGTGTTTTAAATACAAAATGTTAGTAAAGCCCTCAGCAAAATATTTGATACATAGTAAATGTGCATTAATTATATTTTAATTATAATCATGTTTGACATCACTGTCATCCCAGTTTCTTGGGTGTAGGCCACAATTTAAACTATAATTTTGTGTGTTTCCTATGTTACTTTGGGCAGAGAAAGCCACCAACAAAGGAATACTGATTTATTAATATTTTTGCAAGTAAGTCTCTTACAGACTAGCATCCCTATCATTGTACCCCTATCTCTTTCTCCATCTCACCTGCCACAGTGACCATTCAAGTGTATAAAAGATACAGTTTTATAAGTACATGCAGGGCTAAAGAAAAACAAGACCACATGGTAGGAATGAATAGTTACTCAAGAAATTCCCGCAGGTCTGCCTAATCAGAGGCTTCCATCCCCACAAAAAAAATAACAGGTTCAAGAACAGTTGTGGGACATAGTACAGGCCAATGGAAAACAACGAAACCTTCCTCTGAGACTTATGAGACAATACTTTTTTCCCCTATAAGATGTGAAACCAACAATTTATAGGGGCTGGAATATATGTAGAAGAAGAACTAAAATAAGAAGAAAAAAAAGAGACCTGGTTCTTAGTGACATTAGTTTGTCTTAAAACAAGCTATTCCTGAAGCCAGATTTCCCCTGGGACTGTTCACCTATGAAGATAATAAATTTTCTTTTTAAACATAAGCTAGTTAGAATTGGTTTCTTTTGTCAGTTGCAATCAAAATAATCCTGAGAGACTCGTGGCTTTGAAAAAGTGATAGAATTTAACCCAGTCATAAAGATTATCTGGTGTAAATAAAAGGAGGAAGAAAAGCCAAGCCAAGGAAATAGCAGGTCTGATGCATAAAGACCCGGAACAGCATGTGTGTTTGGGGAATGGCAAGTAGAGGAGGATGTTTGTCTTCTATGTAAAAGAAAAGAGATTGTTCAGCCTGTGAACATGTCTGATTCCTGAAAGCTAGAATTCCCCATAGTTCCTGCCATGGACCTTGCCCATAGTGGACTTAGCAAATGCTAGTAAACTAATAAGCAAGTAAATTAATGGAAATGTGAAAAGAAAACAATGCCCAGAGGAAAGAGAAGTTCTAGGGGGAGAAGGGGGAGAAAAATCTAATTACTTCCCACATTGCATTAAAAGAATGGAGAGAAAAACTGATTTTTAAAGCTATCTACTGGCTACTATACAAATATTAGTGTCATAAAGCATGCAAATTAAAATTCTTCTGCAGACAGATAAAGCTGCATTAGCTAGTCAGTGTTTATTCTGATACTAACTAATAATGACTCTAGTGTGAACAATGGAATTAATTGACATCGCTGATGCTCAGGTCTTCCTCATATGTCCAGGAACCCTGCTAGACTGACAGTGTCCCAGCGTGTCAGGGGCATTGAGGCTGCCTGGAGACCACTAGCCGTAACATAACCAGACGTGTAACACTCCACTGCTGAGATACTGTTCCCTCCTCCTTATATACTTTCTTCTCTTCAGCTCATTTACTCATACCTACCCTCAAATCACAGCTCTTCCCTGATAAGGTCAAGTCTTGCTGTCATTTGCTCTCATAGCAGCTTGTAGTTTTCATTCTTTGCATTAATACTAGTTGTACTTTTATTTTTATCTGGTTAGTGAATTGGGTACCTTTTAACTTTAACCTTGGATTGCAGCCTCTTTGAGAGCAAGGACTGTATCATTCCTGTCTGCTCATTCTCATCTGCCCATTACTCTCTGGCACAGTGTTTCAACAACAGTGGGTGTTCACAGTTTCTTGAATAAACTCCTTAACCTGTATTAACTTCCTTGTAAACTTCCTCTCTCCATCTCTCTCCTTTGTAACATTCCAGCCTGTCTCTCTTTCTCTCTCCCTTGCTTTTTTCTAGGTTTAGAATAGTGCTAGTAATCCAAGATATAAATCTGGCAGAAGCAGAAAGAAAGACTGGAGTTTACTTTCGAAAGGAGAAGCCAAACAAAAATAAATTGATAAATGAAAAAAGTGGTTCATGCTGTGAAGAAGATCAGGCTGGATGGATGGACGGTGATGAGAGGACTAGTGCAGACAGCATGGTCAGAGAAGGCCTCCCCAAGGAGGTGGCTTTGGAGCTGAGACTTGAATTATGAGGGAATAGTCACCGCTGGTGAAGAGTCTGGGGAAAAGTGTGATTCAAGCAGAGGCGCGGTGGTGATCTTTACTGTCTGCTGTGCCTGGAGCAGATGCTGGGAACTGGAGAGAACATGCTGTCTAATAAATGGCAGGGCCCCTGGGTTTCATCCGGGGTCTGGAACTTGATCCAGATACTTAGCCTTTCCGACTCTCCGTTATCTCGTTTGTAAAATGTCTCTGTATAAAAAAGTAAAGAGAAGGTCATTGCCTTGACACCTCTTCTGGCTTTGAAACGGATGTGTCTGTGAGTCTGTCACATCTGGATGCTGGGAGGTCAAGCACAGGTGTCTTGACCTCCTCTGATGGTAGCCCTCTGATTGTGGCCCCCATTTTCCTGTTAAATTCCCTCTCCGGCCATTTTCCTCAGAACTCCCTGTGCACCATCGAAGCAAAGCATTCTTTGTTCCTGTGTGCACCATACACTCCCTACATTTATTGCCTTTGCTTGGGGTACAGAATGCTCTTTCTCACATCTCTGGCAATTTAAGTCCTCCCCCCGCCCCCCGAACACATCACCGGGAAGACTCCCCAGGCCTCTGAGTAACATGCAACCTTTCACTTGTTATATTTCCCTCGAGGCTTGTGCCTTTCTTTCAGAGCTTGCAGCATGCCTGCCCCAAGGCAGAGTTATTTGTGCCGGGTTGTCTGTTCTGACACTAAGCCCCCTAATATCGACTGTCTGTCTCCCCGTTGCTTGATACATCATAGGCACTAAATCACAATATACAAACGGAAATTTTTATTGAAAGACTTGTTGTCAAAAGGCCAATCAACAAGGATTGACCAATGGGTTTCTTCTTGAATGACAGCTATGAGTGATTGGCAGCAAGGAGTCACATTCAGTTAGCAATGTCTTCCATGGGTGTGGGAGCAAAGATCAGCAGCATAAATGCTTTGAATTCACCCTCTCTGGTTTAGGTTATAGAGCCTTGTCCAGGTTAGACACAAAGGGCAACAGACATCCAACATCTTGCATATGATGCAGGACTGTTCTGCTTGTTGCCTGGTTATTGGGACCACCTAGGAATATTAATTGCTTTGGATTTTTGTATTTCCCAGTTATGGGCTTCTCTAGCACCCAGTCTGGGATATACGAGGCCAAAACAAAACCCACAGAACTCATTGTTCTGGGCACAGTTCCCTATCTGCTCTGCCTTCTTCTGCTCACCTTTTGGAGTCATCTTATTTTTGTTTTTTATATAAAGTCCTTAGCAGGAGACATAGGGGGAAAATATACCTATTTTGTCCTCTCCAAATTGGAAGTCTGCTGCCCTACTTTTAATGACAGATATGTGCTTAGAAGCATGCCTGATGTCAAAATGGTTAAATATAGACATTTTAATATGCACATAAAAACCTGAGGACTCAGAGAAATGAAGAAAGGACCAGAGAAGAAAAAAAGATAATCGAGTTTTCAGTGACTGGCACATAATCTGACAGAGCTGCGAAGTCATGGGTACATGGTAAGACCAAAGGAGAAGCTGCTGGGGATAGGGACCTTGAGCAGCTTGAGTTTGTTCTGTGCCAATGGGCAGCCATTGAAGCCTATTGCTCAGACCAGAGCAAGGCTCGAGGGCACTTTCAAGATAGCGCCCCCCCCTAAGATCCTCACCTGAGCTGATGAGCTAGAGAGAGGTAGAGATTTCCTGGAGGTGGAGGTGGGGACAGAAATGCCATACTTAATAGATGGTGTAGATCATTGAAATACGTAGCATGGCAACTGGAATACAATTGTACACGGTCAAAGTTGAGCTTGCTCCAGGCTGATTTGTGTACTGAACAAAAAATGCCAACAGTGATTTACACAAAATCTAGGAACACCCTCCTACTGATTGCCATGTATACCTGTGATCTCTATGGTTTAATTCATAATGATAAATTTTGCAATTAGACTTCCGTCACTATAGATATAAACATTACAGAGAAACTGATTACGGTTTTATATTCCCTCGGTGCATTTGCAGAATCAATTAGGCCGCATTTTCAGTATGACAAACTGCTGGAGAGACTGCACAGGATTATTATTCTTCCTCATTTTTGTACTGGGATTCGATGAGTAATTATCACTCCGGGCAAGACGTGCTGTTACTGAGATGAACCGTTTGGGGAAACTGGAGACCAGAGTGAGAAGTCCTTCTGCAGACTCCCTTTCCCTTTCCGTTCTGTAGACCTGTGCCTTCTCAGTCACCTCCAGCTGGCTGTGAGCAAACGTGTGCATCATTTTGTTTGGAAGACTGGGCTGTGGATGGGATAAAAAACTCAGAACAGACATATTTCTCCTAAATCTTAAACACATTTCTACAACTATTTAATCTTTGCAGTGAACCATTTTAAAATTAAATCTCATTTGAACCTTAATGCAAAAGAGAAATGGACAAGGAGATGCTCTTGCTCATGTAGATGAGGTGTGCTTGGGTCTCTGCCTGCTTTGACACCTGCTTCTTCCCTGAAGGTAAACCCAGAGATGCATCTTCAGAAACTTAGGCCTCGTTCGAAACAGGACTTGGTTCGAAGCATGGCAGGTCTGCATGACTTGGTTCCATTTTTCTGCTTTTATAGACCGGAGAGTTCATTTATTCATTTATTCCACACATAGATATTGAGTACTCACATTGTCAAGCACTGTGCTAAGAACTGAGAGCATAACAAATAGAGGGGAAGGGATTCAGGAGGACTCTTGACCTTTAGTCTGCAGCCCTCGGCGAACACCACTCTCCCTTGAGTACCCATACACCTGTCAGGCTTCTTTACTCAGTTTGCCCTTCTAAGGTGGGCAATGGCCTCCTAGGCTCTGCCTTCACAATAAGTCCTCCAAATAGAATATATGCACCATTTGCCTTCTAAGCTTACTTAACTGTCCACAGTTATTGAAAGTAGGAAGGGGCTTCTAGCAGAGCCTGAGTAGAGCCTTGTTCATAAAACCATAGTTGTGTCCTTTTCAGAAATCATGAATGCCTTTCTTTTCTGATCCCAATAGTTGATGAAGAGTTTCTGTCACCTCCAGCCTTTTCCTTATTGGATGTTTTTCCCGTTGAAGAAAGACAAACTTCTCTAATTCAAAAACTACATTTGATGTCTTGTTTGTTTAGTTTGAGGGGAGCAAAAGAACCAGGGTTGCCACACATAGGAAATGCAAATACAGGATACCCAGTTAGATTTGAATTATGAATAAGCAACAAGTAGTTTTTAGTGCAAGCATATCCTAAATACAATTTTTAATATAAATGTGACCCCAATATTGCATGAGGTATACATATATGAAAATATTAGTTGTTGCTTATCTGAAATTTAAACTTAACTGAATGTCATTTATTTTTTCTATATA
>NW_005362269.1:3172464-3196196 GCF_000412655.1 Myotis brandtii | reverse complement strand
ATATATAAGTTTTTCATGTTGGTTCTGCCATACAAAAACATCTTCCTATATAAGTAGGGAAAGGAAAAATGGATGCATTGCTCACAGCATTTCAGGATTGTTGAAGGGGAAAATCATAACTATGAAAATGCAAGCTGTCATTATGCAGTTAGGTTTCCTGGCCCACAGGGGAAAAATCTGGGCTTAATTTAAGAGTTATTTGCATTGCTTACAGGACAGCACAGATACATATTCAGGCTGCCAAGCTCCTTTTCAAGTCCCATGGGCTCTGAACAGCTTAAGTGAATTTTGCCAGCCATGTTCCCACATTGAAAAACCCAAGACATATGTTTCTGATTATTTTACACTGAACCAATCAAATTGTTCCTTTCTTTTTTTTCTTGCTAACCTCACAGATGCTTGCAAGGTTTCAGGAAATATTTTATTTTGATGTCCTAGAATGAGTCGTTATTAACTAAGATGCTGGTGATGATGAATTTATGTGCCTCTCCTCCACCTCCTCCTTTTCTGTAGTTTAATTAATGATTGAGCAGTAGGTAGAAGAATAAAGCATCAGTCCTCTGAGCTGGATTGTTTCCCTCTGGAAAACTGAATAAATGTTAATAGTATCAGTCTTAAAAAAATCAGAATTTCAAAGAACACGAGTAATCAAGTTTGTATCTGAAATTGCTATGAGTAATATAGCCAACAAGTTCAATCCCTTAATAACTAACACTAATTTATAGCAAAGATAGCTGAAGCTTCTAGTATTTAGTTTTATGTCTACAAAAGATAGAGAGAGAGAGAATGAGAGAGAGAGAGAGAGACTCATGCTAGTTTTCTGAGTCTAAGGAAAACTCGATCTGTCCTTTTACCTGATTGTGGAATTGAAATGACCACAAACACCAAAAAGAAACAGAATTTCATTTGTAACATTTTGGATTCAAACCATAGCGTAAAGGCCCTAGAAGAGTGAGTAATAAATGCTGTGGAAACATATTGTTCTAGTTTGACAGTGATCTGTGAGACAGGCATCAGAACTACTTTTGTTTTGTCAAAAAATGTCATAATTACAATGTACTAAATAGGAATTTTTGTGTAACACACTTGGATAAATATTTTTCAGAATATGATCTAAAGTTGATACAAAAAAATCTAACCTTAGGGATAAACCATCTTATTTAAGCACTTAACCAACAGCTTTTGTACCTTGTAACCTTTATTTACAAATTGACTGACAAGGCTAAAAATATGTGGCTGAGTTTAAGGTTGCTGTCCATTCATGAGTAAATGCTTATTCTGTGGTTGGATTTAGAGGTTCTAATAATGCTTGAGGTTATAGGAGTAATGCCATACTTAATTAACTGTAGGGACATGGTGGTAGAAATCTTAGGGGATAAAGGTAAAAGCAGGTAAGCTGTGGTTTTTAATATCCAGTCTTTCTAAGCCCTTAAAGCCTATGCCTTGTCACATTTCTTGAGTAATTAATTTACCTCATATTTTAATTGCTCATGTATATCTTGTTTGCCTCTTAGACTGTGAAGCAACTCAAGGCAAGATCACTCCACAGTGTCTGACTCAACTTTGCTTCCTTTTAGTCCTCTGTATCGTGCTTTTTCCATATTGAGTTTTTAGTAACTGTTCTCTTTAACCCCTGCTTAAGGATTGGGGATCTTTCTGTGAGCATGGATAAATTGTACCGTAGGCTATGGGGGAGGAGGCTATGAGGGAGGCTATGTCTCTTTGGTGCGAGGATCATTTTAGGCTGAATATTTTTTAAACACAGAAGGCTTAGGAAGAGCTTTTTATCCACCTTCTACAAATTTCCTAAAAGAATTTAGAAAGAGGGCCTGTTCTGAGAGAAAGAGTGATCATCAGAGATAACCACAACTAATATGGATAGGTAGTTGTAGTTGGCTGGGGGGACTTAGCAAGGGAGGCTTGTTGGAAGTCCTCTCTGTGCCCCCTGTCTCTGCAGACATTTGTTTACCAAACGTTTGTTTTCCCATATGCTTGTGAGTTGCCTTCTTCCTTTTTGAAGACTTCTACCAACTTCCTCTTATCTCTGGATGGCATATAAGCCTCAGTTGCCTGATTGTCTTGGGGCCTCATATTCTTAGGGAGCCCTGGTATATATGAAATTAAAATTGCTTTTTTTCCCTTCTGTTCATCTGTCTTATTAGACCAGCCAAAGAACTTGCAAGAGTAGAAGTCCCTCCTCTGGTCCCCTCACCCCTTTGGCTTTGGGTAGTCAGTTTATAGTCAGGCCTATCAGGCCCATTGAAAATGAAGTTAGTAAGTCAGGGTTTTCAACATGAGAGACTTTGCAGGCTACAGAGGTTATCAGATACCTGGAGAGATTAGCTCTATCTCATGCAATACAAAAAGCTCTGGGTTTGGAATCAGAAGACCTGAGAATTTGTCTTTTTCACTATGCATGTGGGTACTATCAATGAGGAGTTAGGGGAATTCCTCAACTTCTAGAATTCATCTCTTTTTTGGAAACAGTCCTCACTCACCCTGTTTCCCACTTAGAGTTTTTGCAAATATACAACTGAGAGGATCTTGTGTTCCTCAGAGTCTATCCTGTAGAGAAATCATTAGGAACATGCAGATACATTGACAAAGAAGTTTACTGCAACATTATTTGTAGCAGCAAGAAGTCACAGGCAACCTAAATGTTCATCAGCTGAAGAATAGTAAGTTCTGGCCCATCCATAAAATTAATACTATGCAACTATTAATGATGCAGATCTGTATATCGATAAGAATAAGAATCTCCATGATACGTTTTAACTGGGGGGTAGGGGAGGGGAGAAATTTGAAAAACCTGTTGTAGTTTGTGGTTCCATTTTTAATCAAAGAAAAGAGAGATAAAAGGTATCTTGAGTAGATGGTTAGATCGAAAGCTGTGTGTAGGGCACCTGCCAGGTATGGTTGGCTTTGGAGAGGTGGAGTAATAAAAGAGATAGTAAGAGTAGCTAAGATTTGTGGAGCTCCTAATATGTGTTAGGTACTATTCTAAACTTGACATTCATGTTTTACATTACATTCGCAAACCCTATACATGAAAGCATTTCAACTCACAATCTGCTACTTGCTGTCCTTGTATAAATTCAATGCACTAACAGATGCTCATTGTATTAAAAAATATATATAAATGTATCTTGCACGGCAACATCTCCTTGCACAGTCTTGGCTAGGCTAAGGGAAGTCAAAAATAAGAGCCACATGCCCAGCTTTTCCTTGCATTTCCTCCATAATGTGACTCGTGATTGCTTTGCAGATGGGGTCTGATTATCAAATGGTACATCCTCCTAAACCCACTTGTGTCAATTGCCCATCAGACAATAACTAGCAAGTGGTGTCAGTGCCCCATCGTCAGAGCTACTGTCAGCACGAAGCATTTGGGCCAAGAATAAGAATGACAAGTGTATACATTTCCAGCTTTGCAATCAACATGGAAATTAGTCAGCTCCGAGATGCTGAGTGGTCTTGTAGAGAGGGCCCCAGCTGCAGACAGAATGCCAAGCCGAGGATGATAAACAGCAGCCACATTCAGCAGCTTTTCTTTTCAGCTGCTGGAAGCCAGAAAGCCTTGGCAGGAGGGTGGGTTGGCAGGAGCTGCTGAATTATTTCAGAGCTGGAGGGGGATCTTCAAGGCTTATTGTTCTTCTGTGAGGAACTGGAGGCACCAGAAAGGACTAATGGGCAAGGTGGAGGAGGGAGAGGGAGTAGTGTGAGCCATTGCACAGGGCTGCACCCCTTGGCCTTTCTGCACCACTGACTTCATAGATTTATTCATCCACACAGGGATGGATGGATTTGGGCATTTATTTATTAAGCATCTGTTGAATGCCAATAGTCCGTCCGTTCTCCTCACTATGGCCAGATTCATCTTTTAAAAATGAAAACTAGATCATATTTCTGTCGAACAAACAAAAAGGGTCTGGAGGCTTTGCTAGAAATAAATGATAAAAATTTATTGAAGGGTCTGGAAACACAGCTAGGTAAAACCCCAGCAGTGTTCCAAAGCAGAAACAAAAGTTAAGAATCTAAATAGTGCATTCTGGAGAATTATCAGTCCTGCATTCTTTTTATTTTTAATCCTCACTGGAGGATATTTTTTCCCATTGGTTTTTAGAGAGGGAGGGTGGGAGAGAGAGAGAGAGAGAGAGAGAGAGAGAGAGAGAGAGAAGAAACATAGATGTGAGAAAGACACATGAATTGGTTGCCTCCCACATGCACCTTGACCAGGGCTGGGGATCAAACCTGCAACCCAGGTATGTGCCCTTGGCTGGAAATTGAACCCATGACCCTTTGGTGTGTGAGCCGACACTCTAACCACCGAGACACACTGGCCAGGGCAGTCTTGCATTCTTAGCCCTAGGATTGGCCCAAGATTGTTATCCGTCAGATGTCAAGGGTCTGAATGATAGATATCAGGGGGTCTACAAGATGGGCTCAAGGAGGTCTGGTCAAGTCCAGCGGCCTGAATAATAGAGACCCAGTGGATGTCAGGTGGTTCAGATATGTGAGGCCTTCAGGGGGTAATCAGAGGGTTATCTGGAGGACTGGTGTGTATCCAGGTATCGGCACACAATGAAATGGCTATCCAGGCAGTGATGCAGAACTAGCAAGGTCAAAAGTTAAAGCTCCCAGGCTAGTTAGAGCAAGAGTAGGACCATTTCCTAATGCATCAACCTTCATAATGTTAACAATTTTAGCAGCTTGTGTAAAGTGAGTTCATATTATGTTACCTATGGTATTCTCTCCTCATTTTTCTTCTCCCTAAAATAACACACTCCAGTAATCTCACATTGTGCCTGGAATAGAATCCAAATACTTTACCAGGACCTATGAGGCCAAGTAGGATTTGACCCTTGCTTGCCTCTGTCAACTCATCTTCTTGTATCACTCAAATCCCCTGTTATCTCCATCACCACTTAAGGGAGGAAAAATAATTTTTCCTCTTCCCCTCTAGCTTCTTGGCTGAGACCCCCTGTAATAAAAAGACACATTAACAGGAGAAAGACAAACAAGTTTAATAACATATATACCTCCTGTGCACATGGGAGGGATCCAGGAAAACTGAGTGACTCCCCCAAAAGACCTAAACCATCACCTTAAATACCATCTTCCAGCTAAAGACACACACACACACACACACATTGAAGGAGGGTGTGAAACCAGTCATGGGAAAGCAGAGTAAAGAAGGATATGATTGTGATATTGTGATGCAAATTTAATTGTCTGTCTTCATGATTGATAGTTTCTAGACATTTAGCCATCCCCCTCTTCCTCAGACAGCCAGGGAGACACTCTTACAAATGAAGATTTCCCTTATAAATTTACATGTCTCTTACGAAAGGGTAACTCCTGTTCTCAGAGCTTCTTCTGCGTCTGCTATTTCTTAAAAATAGTTAACCTGAAATAATTCTTGTGCCAAAGAGGCATATATTGGGGTGACAAATTCTGCTCCTCCTCACCATCCTCCAACCACATGTCAGATGTTGTGTCTTGAGATCATGCTGAGCCCTATTTTGCCTCAGTTCATTGTATTTGCTGTTCCTTCTGCTTTGAATGCTCTTGCTCGCTCTCTCACAGTTGATTCCTTCTCAGGATCCAGCCTTGGTGTGAAAGTTACCTTCTCAGAGAGGCCTGACTTTGGCATGCTCTCTGAGTTACCTGTACCGCCAGTTATCTTCTGCTGCCGTATCTTCCTCCTTGGCACATCACTGCCATCTATGTGTGTCATTATCTGTTCACTTCTTGGCTGCTTGTCTCATCCATGGTCATATCCCTGTTATGCCTGACCCAGAGCAGTGTTCAGCAAATGTCTGTAAAGCAGGTGAATGACCCCACTAGGTGGGGTGCTTTGTCCTAGGCCTCGGGGCTACAGAGGTGAATATAACCGATCCCTGGCCCGTGGCATTGATAATCTAGGTAACAACCATCAACACATCACCATTTCTTCATCCATAGTTCAACCTTACTAGATCGAAAGCCCCCTTTTCATAATAAATATTTGTAATGTTCTCCTTTCATATCCCCATACAAAGTTTATAGATAACATAATGTTGATGCACACATGTAGGAAAATCAAAATAATGCTCTACCTAAAACTAAAAGGGAAATAAAAGAACATCAATTTATAATAGATACTATTTAGTACCTGGGTACAGTTATACTGGAACCCATATCTACTTGCAATGAGTGTGTTGGTATTTGAGACAAGCAATCTAACTAAATATAATCAACACTTTTTCTTAGCATTGGTGTTTTGAAATTAGGACTTACACACATACACACACAGGTTTAGAATCACAATGACTCTCACAGCTACAGATGTGGACTGATACAAGTGTGTTATCTACTTGCAATGAGTGTGTTGGTATTTGAGACAAGCAATCTAACTAAATATAATCAACACTTTTTCTTAGCATTGGTGTTTTGAAATTAGGACTTACACACATACACACACAGGTTTAGAATCACAATGACTCACAGCTACAGATGTGGACTGATACAAGTGTGTGACATTAGCAAGCCAAACACTATGAAAAGCAATGCTGTTGATTGCATGGTTTACCAAAGTGGTAAACCATTTTTAGTAAAGTGCTGAACAAAGAAAATACAATCTTCTGTTGACTTGCTTATAGTTACATTCCTAGAAAATTCAGTGTATATTCCACACAAAAAAATTTCAAGTACTCATTGGAGTTGGTAATTAAAATATTGCTGAAACATTGGCTGTATTTACATGAAATGGCTCAATTTGCCTACAGCACGAAGTTGCTGTCTGGGAAGAAATGTAATATTCAAACAGCTTGTAATCAAAACAGCAGCCTCATACCTGGGAAAAACGTATTGGTAATTTTGTGAGTAGGACAAGGGTAGAATTTAACAAACTCTTTTCTTTGCAGCAGTAATAATAATTTTTAAAAGCTATTTTTTATTTTTCTCTAATGTTATGATGTCTTTGATTGTCAATGAGCATAAGAAGTGGCAATGTTTGAGAGCATAGCTGGTGTCCTCATGCAGGTAAAGGAATAGGGCCCTTCAGAGATTGGCCTGTACTGTTTGAGCATGACACCCAATAAATTATCCAGGTGGACTGGAATGAACCAATAGGGGAGAAAAAAATATTCTTCTACCTTTCTCAGTTCTTCAGCTGGTCTAATCATCAAATTAACATAGACAAATTAACAGGAGAAAAACAAATTTAATTACTTACATGTATAAAAGATCAGACCCACAGGCAGTCAGGAGACTTATATGCCATCCTGAACTAAGAAGAAGGGGATAAGGGTCTGGGACTTTAAAGGGGAGGAAGACCATTTACAGGAAGATGGGAAGAGCAAATGTGTGGCATACAACAGATTCATAGAAGAAGACATTTCTCTGCAGTGCCGTGAAGATAAAATGGGACACAGAAAGGAACTTGATCTCCAGGCCCTGCTGAGCTTCCCCTGCAAGCTTACTGTACTTAGCCCTTGCTCTTTTTGTTATCTCTGATGATGGTTCTCTTCCTGAACTAGGCCCTTTATCGAAATTATTTTAGGCAGTTAAGGGGGAGATAAAAAAAAATAAAAATATCTCTTCCTGGGTATTTTGGGCCTTGACTGTCTTCAGTTCAAAATAGTATGTATGCCAAAGTGGTTCATTATGGGGAGAGTTGTTCTGAACCCCTTCAAATCATCTGAATTATAGTCTCATGAGGCTGGAGAAGAACTTAAGGGTGACTCAGTCTCCTCTTGCCCCCTTTTGTTGTTTGAATGCCTTCTAATGATTCCTTTCAAAGAGGTCAAGCAAGCATGTTCAACACGTCCAGTGACCGGGCCGCATCTGCAAAGGAAGCGTGCTATGGCCTTGACTAGCATTTGCTGTAAGAAATTTCTTCTTCACGTTGAGCTGAGAGCTCAATCACATTTTCCCACATACAAAAGCAGTTACTTGGGGCTCACCTGAGTCTTGTGCCCTCTTGGCAAATGTTTTCATGTCAAAGGCACTTATGAGGAATAATTATTCAAAAATTTCAAGTATAGGGAAACTTAAGGATTTGGTCCTAGAATAAATCACTTATCATTAAAAAAAAAAAGAAATAGAAATCCAGAGACATTAATAGTTTAGGCAAATGTCACCCAGATGTGATTAAAATTTATCTCCCACCTAATGTCTTCATTTTTCTCTGACCTTGCCATTTACATTTCCACTGGGCTCTGGGCTGTGGGCCGTGGCCTTCTTGGAGGCATGCACATTAGGTAGATACATTCATACATTTGTTTACCAAAGCAATAGCTATTTCTGAGCACAGTCTGTGTGTGACAGATTGCGCTGGGGGCTCTGAGTCTATAAAGATAACAAAGCCCAGGAGGCAATTAGCTTTTATTTGTCTATTAACTTGGCATCACTAGGAGCGTCTATCTTGAGCTTCTTTGTTGTTCAGTGGGATTGAGGTGACTGACTGTTGATGTGTCATGGGTAAAGGAGTGAAAAGAGCCTCCTTCCTCATGCTGGTGCAGTGTGTGTGGGTCCTATTCTAGGTCTGTGAGGAGTGCATAAATACTTACCAAATGAGCACTAGAGGCAGAGAGGTGCTGCTGAAGGAGAGAAGAAAGAGGTCACTGTGGGCTGTGAGCACTTTACCAAAAAAAAAAAATGTGCCTTGAATTTCGATGGGTAGAAAAAAGGATAACGTTTAGGCAAGAAGAGAAGCAGTAACAAAAATATAGAGAAAAGAATAGCTATTGTATTTGGGAACAAGGATGAAATTAATAGACTTCTGTCCCAGAAAAGTGGACAAGGAGATGTTTAATAAATATAAAGTTACAAAGTCCAGAAAGACTTATGTGTGGATCTGGTAGCTGGGATCTAGCAATGAGACATAACAGGTCCTTTCCATTTTGCCAGTGACTTTGAGCAAGACACACAGGGGCCCACGTGAGTTGATTTGGCTAAATAACAAGCCAGCACCTGCAAGTTCACATGTTTAACTATAGATAACAGTTTATTCCATACAAAGAAAATGAATATAATTTCATGGTCGTTTTCAGAGCATCATTCTAAGACAGCGGTTTTCAACCTGTGGGTCGCGACCCCTTTGGCAGTCGAACGACCCTTTCACAGTGGTCGCCTAAGACCATCCTGCATATCAGATATTTACATTACAATTCATAACAGCAACAACATTACAGTTATGAAGTAGCAACGAAAATAATTTTATGGTTGGGTCACAACATGAGGAACTGTATTTAAAGGGCCAGAAGTTTGAGAACCACTGCAGTCTAAGAGTATCCCCTAAATCATGGGGGGGGGACCTTTTTGCTGCCAAGGGTCATTTGGATATTTAAACATCACTCGTGGCCCATAAAAAAATTATCAACTTAAAAATTAACCTGCTATATTTGGTCAAACATTTAATTAACTCAGCCCTAATGCCTTGGCAGGGCCAGAGCAAATGATTTCATGGGACTTATACTACCCATGGGCCGAACATTCCCCACCCTGCTAAAAATGAAAGCATACTGGCATTTCTGAAAGATCTGTTGCATAAGGTTGAAGCTTAATTGTAAGACAGAAATCAACTTTGGAATATTTCGAGAGCATATTTCTCAAAAGGGATGATATTGACACCCAGGGGGCAAAAATTGATTCTTAGAAGGCGAAGCAAAAAAATTTTACTCTTGAGGCATAGACTGCAGATATGCATACAACATACATATATAAATACAGATATGCAATATATCTGTGATAATAAAATTTCAAAGAGTAATAATTAGGGGATAAAAGGTCTAAAAGACTCCATAGGGAAGTGATACAAAAAAAGGTTGATAAACAGTGTATAAAGGGAGGCCAGTTGGTTAATCAGAAGAGATTAAATGGCCTTGCACATTTAGACACCTTATTTTTGTTAGTAAACAAAAGTATAGACCCAACCTTCAGTATTGTCATCATTAATCAATATCATAGAAACTGATAAAGACTCTAGAATGCCCTTGGGTTTCTCATTGTAAATGAGTAAAATGAGCTAGGATATATGTATTAGCTTTCTTATGCAGAAAGTAACTGAAAAACCAAAAACTAATAAAAAGTTTTCTTGGAAAGCATAAACGAGAAAAAGGAAGTTATTTAATTTCAAATGTGCAGTGGTGTACTTAGCAGAGCCTTGCACAGCTCATTTCCATGTTAGGAATAGACCTCTTATGGGCACTGGGAGCTCCATAGTGAGCCAAGGAACTAATTTCCCTGGATGGTTGCTGCTACTCTTTGCTCCTGAAACACCATTTTCCTGTGCTTTTATTTATAACTGACCTCTTCTGGTTAACACATACTCCTTTAGGTTTATGGATCCTAGTGTTCCATCTGGTTGTCATAAGGACTCTTTAAAGGGACTTTACATTCCTCTAATAGAATCCACCTTTCCTTGTTTAACTCTCAGCAGACAGTGTATTTTTTAAAATGTTATTGTTGAAAGTACTACATATGCCCCCTTTTTTCCTCATTGACCTACCCACCCCTGCCTTCCTTCTGAGATTCGATAGTATGTATATCTGGGTTAGAGGAGCTCTTCATATTGTTGCTATAGGAGTCTCACTACAATGACACAACTTTAGAACCTGCTTGACTGACATGGTAAGAGGGCTTTAATGTTCTCAAAGTGTGAGTTAAGCACTACATACATATTCCAGGGCCACATCCACACCCACTAAGTCAGAATTTCTGAAGGTAGGCCTGAGGAATCTGCATTTTTACTAGGCACTCTGGGTGATTCTGTTGTCTGTTGAAGTTTGAGTAACAATATTTTAAAAGGAATGCTTTTAGGTCTCTCTTGAAAAGAAGCAAGATTTTTCTATTGTAGTAAAACTGAGCAGACCTTTTTTCTTAGGTCATTGTCAAACTAATGACCCTAGGGTGAGCTATAGTTAATATAAATTATTTTAATACCTCTATAGTGAATATAAACTACCCTCTCTCTATAGTTAATACAAACACGTGGTCATGCCAATCTTAACCCTCCAGCATCACTAGCAAAGTTTACTCTAAGGTTTGCTATCACAAAATCCTTCACCACATTTCCTCCCAAAGCATAGAAATGTCCCTCAGTGGATTTCTTCTTTAGCTGGATGGAGAAACCCTCTTTCTACTTATAATTCCTTAGAAAAAGTATGTTGGAATCATGGAAAGACTTCTGGGGTTATATCTGAAGGTTGAAATTAAAACCCTGGCTCTGTAATTAGTATGTTTTCTGTCTCTAACTAGTCGGCTTAGCATCTTTGGGCTGTAGTTGTCTACTCAGTTAAAGGAGGATAAAAACTTACCTAGTTTGCCCTGGCTGGTTTGGCTCAGTGGATACAGCGTAGGCCTGTAGACTGAAGGGACCCAAGTTCAATTCCAGTCAAGGGCACATGCCCAGGTTGTGGGCTCGATCCCCAGTAGGGGGTGTGCAGGAGGCAGCCGATCAATGCTTCTCTCTCATCATTGATGTTCTGAACTCTCTCTCCCTCTCCTTTCCTCTCTGAAATCAATAAAAATATATTTTAAAAAACTTACCTAGTTATTTGACAGGATATTTGGATAGTCAAAGGAGGGAATAGTTGTTAAGGCTCAATAAAAAATTAAAATAAATCATAAGAACATAAGATATTAATAACCTATTCCCCAAATGTAGCCATGCTTATGATGGGTAAACTTTTCCCCATGTTAGTCTAAGCTAATGGTGATGGGTTTGAGAAAGTTGAATTAAAGACAATTTCAAGGAGGAGAGATTAGATGTTCTAAATAATCACTGGGAGTGAATGTATGCGCTGGAATGTGAAACAACACCCCTGGAATTTTCCAAGAACCAAGAGTGACATTTAAGCAATCAAAAACATCAGCAGAATGAATCAGCTCACAGAACACAAATTTATGTCAAGAAGGAAATAGAAGTATGGTGCTGCTTCTGAAATAGAAGAGAAACTTTACAAGAACATTAATAACATGTCTATCACAGGGCTTTCTCTATCAAAGGGAGAAAATTGTTTCCCTATAAATCTACCCAGGATACAATATTCCGCTTACTCTTTCCAAAGCACAGCGCTGCTTCTGCCAGATTCCTCTTTAAAGTTTTTGGAGTCTCATATATCTCCTCCAAGTTCAGACTTTTTGGTGTAGGATTGAAGACATTCCAAAATTGAGTTCTATCCCACATTTCCAAACTCATCCTCCCACTGTCTCTCTTCACTCAGTCTTATTGCAACCAAATAGTAAGCTTTGTATTTCCCAGATAAATCTATACTTTTCCTATATCTGCCCTCTCATTACAGGTCTACTTTCTCTTTCTCATGCACACACAGGTCTACTGTCTGCTAACCCATCAAGGCCAAGTTAAAATATCACTGCTTTCAGTTGCAAATTAAAATCTTACTTTAAACTGGGTAAATTTATATAACTATAGAACTGTCAGGAATAGGCATTGCATTCACTTACAATGTAATTGGATCCAGCTGATCAAATGATGTCATTAGGAATCTATATATTTCTATCTCTTATCCTTGATGACTTTTGTGTTGAATAGATTTTAAGATCTCCTTCTGAGGTAGCAAAAAATGGCTTCCAACTGCCTCAAGGATAGGTTCTACAAACTTAACTACCCCTACTAAAATGAGGAAACCTATTTGCTGTATATCAAAAAAAAAAAGTCCTGGGTAGGGCTCTCATGGCTGTCATTGAAACATGGTGATTGACATGTCTGGGAAAGGTGGTTCTCCAAGCAATTGGGCAAAGTCATATTTAGAGCCTGGTCTCGTGAGTAGGCTTAGTGCCACCTGTACTCTGGAGACTGAGAGTGATGGAGTGTGACTTCTGAAAGGAAAAGGGGGATTCTTCTAACAGAAGGAGGGAAACGGATGCATGGATGGCACAGACATTAAGATTCCACTTCAATCATTCCTTCTTGCTGTCCTATTAAAATTCCTATAGCACTTGATAAGTTTCTATCTTGTAGTATAGTTATCTGTGCACACATCTCATTTCCCTGCTAACCTTTCAGATCCTAGAGACTAAATAGTGGAGGCTCCTACTCATTGTTGTATTTCCCATGCTGCCTTGCAGTATTCTTTGTTCAGCTTTGCTTATTTTCTACTCACTATGGAAATAGGACACTTTTAAGCTCTTTGGACCTATTTCTTGAACAAGAGGCATTGTAACAGATTATTTGTAAGCTCCTTTCTAGTGTCAAGATTATTTGATTCTCCTGTATAATCAAATGGTTGTTGAGTGAATGACTGCATCTAATGCAGAGGAAATGCAAAAGCTGTCATACCTTGGATTTGCTTAGACAGCTTCAGGAATGTCAATTACCGACTGAGGTAAACACCCAGATCCAGGAGCCCAGGATGTTCAATTTAAAGATGATCTGATGGAGTATTTTTCCCTCAGTTTGGTTTTCGACACATGTAATGCATAGCATTAGGAATTGTTTTCCAATTTGCCATTTTCATGTAGGAGGATGCAAAGGCTCCGTGTTCCGTGAAAAGAAAGTGACTCAGAGCTTGTTTTGTTAGCTCCTGTGAGATGAAGGGCCTTAACACAACTGGGTTATTAAACCCAGAGACCTAAGTAAAAATACAGATGAGACAGGGATATAATTGGAAATAAATAAAATATGTAATAATAACTGCAAACCTTTAGTGAGTACTTGCTGAATGTTACACTCTATTCTAAGTGTTAGGCACTACATCTTATTTAACTTTACAATGATCCTATGAATGAAGTCTGTCATTCCCATTTCATAAAAAAGAAAGAAAGAAGGCTCTTACAGATTAAATGACTCACCAGAGGTGACCCAGCAGCAGAACAAAGATCTTAATCCAAAGTGGTTCTGTTCTGAATCCAAAGCCCAAACATTCTAATTCCATATCTGTTGTGTTCAGGGATATCCTGTATCGAATTTTACTTCTTCCAATAGGTCCTCACACTTAAATCTCCCCACTTTTTAATCAGTTCAGAAAAAAAGCTACATTTAGCACTCAAGTATTCTATAGAGATGAAGGATCACATCAATCTTGATTATTACTGTGACTTATTGAGGGTGTGCAATAACCAAACTGGCCAGTGAGCCACCTCCGTGTGACATTAGGGGATGTTACAGAATCCTAGAATCTCATGGATGCAAGGAGCTTGATTGCTCATTGAGTACTGAGCCCCCTCTCAACCCCATGCTTTGTGGGCTCTGATTTAGAACACAAAGTTATGGAAGTTAAAAGCAGTACATGGCATAACCTGATCCTGCCATCCCAAAGTCAAGGGATTGTCTGCCCAGAGGGAACAAGGTATGCTATTGTTATATCTGTGTACTGCAGTGGGAAAAGGATCCATTTTGGAAAGCCAGGGCATCTGGATTTGCAATGGCTCTTCCATGAAGCAGAAGGCCTGGGCAGGGCCCCATTCTAGTACCTGGTACCATCCATCCCTGTGCTCATCTTATTCCACCGATTGCTGTAAAACCAAACTAGAGGACTAAGTGAGCAAAAGAGAGAGGTGCACATTGAAATAAGATCATCCATCAAACCACAGTAGCCATATCATGAAGGAAACTCAGATTACATATAGGAATGAAGGACTAGATATGCAACTACTCAGTATACCTTTTACTAAAGCATGAACTAACCATAATAAACTATTTGAAACTAGAGGCCTGGTGCACGAAATCTGTGCACTTGGGGGGTCCTTCAGTTTGGCCTGCGACCTCTCGTAGACCAGGAGCCCTCAGGGGATGTCTGACTGACAGCTTAGGGGAGCGGGCCTAAGCCAGCAGTCGGACATCCTTAGTAGTGCCGCAGATGGGGGAGAGGCTCCTGCCACCATCGCTGAGCTTACCAGCCATGAGCCTGGCTTTGGGTTGAGTGGCGCTCCCCCTGTGGGAGCGCACTGACCACCAAGGGGCAGCTCCTGTGTTGAGCGTCTGCCCCCTGGTGGTCAATGCACGTCATAGCGACTGATCATTTCGCCATTCAGCCGATTTGCATATTAGCCTTTTATTATATAGGATATGTCAACTGTAATTGAAAACTAAAAAATGATTTTAAAAGAAAGTCATAGCAAGATTGATGAAAGAATCATCCCATATAATAAAAGGCTAATATGCAAATCGACTGAACAGTGGAATGACTGGTCTCTATAATGTGCACTGACCAACAGGGTGCAGACGCTCAATGCAGGAGCTGTCCCCTGGTGGTCAGTGCACTCCCACAGGGGGAGTGCCACCCAGCCAGAAGCCGGGGGTTGGGAAACAGGTGAAAAAGGTGAAGGGATTAAGAAGTACAAATTGGTTGCTACAGAATAGTCATGGGGATGTAAAGTACAGCATAGGGAATATAGTCAATAATATTCTAATAACTATGTATGGTGTCAGATGGGTACGAGATTTATTGGGATGATCACTTAGTAAGTTATATAATGTCTAGTCACCACAGTATACCTCCAAAACAAATATAGTATTGCTATGACTTTCTTAAAGAAGCAAATCTGTAGGTTTTTCTGTGGTGACAGCTGAGTGTACAGAACATGGCATGGATCATTAGATTCTAACATGAAATCAGAGCTCACCTCTGTTCCATTCTCATCTGTGTCTCTGACCAGATTTTTGACCCTACAGTAATCTCCCTACATTTTCCACATCATCTCCTAAGTATGTTCAAGATGAAGAGAAAGTCCATTGTAACCACTTTTTCTTGGTAGCCAGATGTGTAGTCAAGCTGCTTCTGTGTATTTCTGGACATCACACATGTTGTATCTGACCTCAGATTCCCAGTGGGCTACTCCCTGTGGCTCCTGATATCTTTGTTTCTTCAAATCAGAGAATACAGAAAAAATCCATTGACCATTTTCATGTAAAATATCACAGTGTGGTAAAAATATTAAGCACAATGGAACAAAGCATCTTGTCATGTTGATTCCCCCTTCTATTTGTCCCAAATTCACTGATGCTGGGTCATTAAATATGACAGGAGAAAAATCTGAATATTCAGTCACTGTTCAATAATATCATCCTCCTCAGCAGTCCTGGTTAAGTCAGTCACTTTATTAGTCAGGAATTGGATACTTTTTATGAAGTGGTTCTTAATTCATATTGATATTTACAAGTATCAATAATTTGCCACTTTTATCAAAGGGTCACTGGAGAAGGATATCTAACTACAGATCCTAGTGGCTAGTTTATTTAATGAGCATTTCACTCTATCATGGTTATCTTATTTCTTTGATTCTAACTCACCATTTTTACTAATAGTTTTCTAAGGAAAATGATTTTGCCTAAAAAGAGGATGATATATTTAACATATAGATAATAATGCTTTCAATTACCTATACTAGGGACCCAGTGCATGAATTCGTGCACCTTGAAAGGAACTGTGGGCCAAGAGGCTGTGCTGGGCACAGGGGCAGGTCTCGGCCCATCCTCTGCGCCTCTGCCCAGCCCCTTCTGCCACAGACCCCGGTCCCGTCTGGCAGCAGCCCCACTTCCACTGCCACCACTCGCACCTGCTACCAGTGCCCAGTGCCGTCCCCGATTGCTCAGCACCATCAGCGGGTGCAAGTGGCAGCTGCCCGCCCTGATCACCCCTCAGGAGAAGGGGGAGATGGAGAAGCCCTCAGGGGTGATTGGGGCTGGCAGCCGCCGCTCACACCCACTGATGGTGCTGAGCAATCGGGGCTGGCACCAGGCTCCGGCAGCGGTTGCAAGTGGCGGCTCTGGTGCCAGCAGCGGGTGCAAGGAGGGCCGGCGTCAGCAGCAGGTGCAAGTGCCCGGCAGGACCGTGCAATGCGGGAGCAAAGAATTTTCAGTAACCACCAGAGACTCGCCTTGATGACAGTGACCGGCACCCCACCTTGGTCTGGCGCCCCCGCTCACCTGTTCCACCATCCCACCCCGGCTGATACCCGCCATGTTCCGCACTCTGCTGCTTGCCTGCTGCTGACGCCTGCCATGTTCCACATGCACCCCCTGGTGGTCAGCACACATCAGAGTAACCGGTTGTTCAGTTGTTCTGCCGTTCAGTCTATTTGCATATTAGGGTTTTATATAGAGAGATATTATATATAATACAATTATATGTTTTATATAACTATATTACACATTACATATTATTTTTCTAGATAATATATGCAGGGTGGGGCAAAGGTAGGTTTACAATTGTTCATATGGAAAATACTACAATACTTAATAAATAATAATATAAGAATAAACTGTATTTATAATTGTAAACCTATTTTGCCCCACCCAATATTTTTTATTCTAAGCAAATAAAAAAAAATTAGGAAAAGAAGATTTTCCACCCATTTCTTTGATTTGCTTTCTTAGCCATTTTTATTTTCAATTTAAAATAGCATTGACATTTTTTTTTAATTTTTAGCATATGGCCATATGGATTAAAATAAATTGTTGTGATGTATTTTCCTCAACCTTGTTGCTCCTATGTGGTCTGTCACAAATCCAAAATGTTCCTGAACCCATGAACAACATATACTAACAGTCAGCTTCAGCTCAGGCTTCCGTGGAGAATAGAGAAACCTTCAGGTTGAGAGCTCATAGAGACTGTTTCCATTACTCAAGCGCTTTCCATGGATGTTAGCTCGGTGGCTGACTCAAATAGATTTTCTGCCTCTCCTCTCATTGCAGATGAGGTAAAAATGGTCCATGTTCTGCTCACCACAGCTGCAATGTTGAAATGACTCCTATCTGCTTCATGTAACTCAAGAAACACAGGGAAAATCAACACAAATTACAAAGGCTTAAGTTGTCTGTCAATCAATCACTTAGTCATCAAATATTTATTGAGTCTCCACTATGTTCCAGGCATTGTTGTAGGGACTGGGGATATAGATGTGAACAAAGTGCACTAAAAAATTCCATGTCTGTGTGGGGATGGAAACGGGTAAGTAACTAATATATTTAATGTGTTTGACAGATGATAAGTGCTCTGTTGGAAAACAAAGCAGGGAAGAAACCCTTAAAATTGCCATCTTAAACAGAGTGGTAAATGAGAGGGTAAACACAACCCTTTTTAACAAAATATAAAAAAAGATGTGGGAGCAAGTCACATAGACCACTTCATCAAAAAAGCTATATCTATCCAGCAATGAGAATGAACATATGGCAAGTACATACAAAAGCATGGATGCCTACCAGACACCACATGGGAAAGAAGCCAGACACAAAAGCATATAGACTGTGTGCTTCCATTTATATAATGTTCAAAAGCAAGCCAAATTACCCTACAGTTTTGGAAGTCAGGACAATGCTTACCCGTGACAGGGTTTTGTGTCTGAGACAGGTGAAAAGGCAGGCATCTCTGAGTAATTTTCCATTTCTTGATCTGGGTGGTAGTTATACACCAGGCGTTTTCAAATTATGAACATTGATCAAGGTGAACACTCAGAATTCCTGCATTTTTTTGAAACTATGTATGTTATTATTTGATTAAAAAAAAAAACAAAAAAACCTGGCCATAAACAAAAGCAAGCAAACAAGAATATCAGCGTTTGGAGAGTGTAAGGAGACCATTTATCTGGCTCATGTTAATTCCCCAGGAACTGGTACCTATTAAATAAGTTCTTTGTAACCTTTATTTCTTCTTCTACTTCTTGCTAAGAGGTTAGGAATCAATCTCCATCTCTCATTTTGCTCCTCCACCTTTCATCAAGGCAACATGAAAAAGACGAGTGTTAATGATTATTCACCAATTTCAAGAGGTTCTTATATCAAATAATGCATAATTATGAATGTGTGCATTTAAGTGTTCAGAAACCTCCTTCAGACTCCCTGCAAAAGGTATCTACTTCCTACACTTCCTCTAATTAAATCCACTTTTCTGCAAGTACCAGTAATCATTAATTTTTATAAATAATCATTCTGATTAAATCTGATTGTTTGTGCTAATTTTCATTTCTAATACCGTCTAGTGGATGTTTTCTACAATTTGGCAATGTAATATACTGCACTATACATATGCACACATATGCACCTGAAAACACATACATGTATACACAGTATATATATATACTGTATATACTTCTGAATGTATATACACATTAAACAAGTTTAACACAGGCATGTAAAAAGGTGGTGAGAAATTCTTCATGGTTATTTACCACCCATACCATTTTACTATATACTCATAAATTTTTATTTACCAATTACATATCTTTAACAAGGAAGAACCAGGAAAGCTATTGTTCTCAATATTTCACACCTGAAGAAAGCTGGGTTCCGCAAAATTAAATTGTCTCAGTTCACTAAGTTAAAGTACTTTCAGATTCAAAGAAACTCAACCAAATAACCAAAGCCCAGGTATTCTTTCATCTCATTAAATCAGTGTGTTGTTGTTGTTGTTTTTTCCCCTGGCCCCTGTACTCCACTCTCCTCCCCTGCTCATCCCACCTTCTCTTTACTGCTTTGTGCAGTCCTTAAAGTTAAACTAAAAAAGGCCCATGTGGGTTTTAAGAATACATAGAGAAGTTTCTAAGAATATAGGTGAATCTTTAAAATATGAACTTGGAAGTGTAAGTGGGGTTTGAATTATTGTTGAGCAGAGAGACATGCCATATAAATGGATGAAGGTGCCATGAAATAGGGCAAAGGTGGCTAGACTGACCGTGTGAGGGTAGGAAGAAAAGAGAGATGATATTGAAAACAATTGCAGGAAATGCAACCCACACTGTGTGTTTCTACCCAAAGAATCAGTAATATTTAACAAAACTCTCCAGCAATCTATTTGGACTTTAAGGAAATGTTTTTGTTTCCTATTTAGCTCAGTTATGATTCAGGAAGAAGGTAAGACTGCCAGATGAAAAGCTAGGGAATTTGCATTAAACACATTTCAGATACCACATGTTCATCTTGACCCATTCAAATATTTTTAGCACAATTTGCTTTAGTTAATATATTTTCATATATTTCAAAATGTTATATTCAGAATAATTTCACAAATAAAGAATAAAGTGTTCCATGTAGAGAAAGGGAAATATACAAAAATTATTCTTGAAAGGGCAGGGATAGGGAGGAAAGTATAAGTGAAAATATGTATTTCTGTTTTGTCCTTGTTCTGGTATTCCCTTCCTTCTTTCTCTGAATTTTATCTTACATCAAGCCCTGTCATTTTTCTCTCCTGAATTTACCATGACTCCAATTGCATTTCACTTGTCACCTGGATCTTGCCTATATCTTTTTATTGGTCCACCCTTTGCACTTCACCTCTCTCCACTCTGCCGTGATACCATTACTTCACCTTTCAGAGTGGCAAAGATCTAAGTTTGACAGCATACTCTATCCGTGTGGCTGTGTGGGAATTTTTCAAGTCACTATCATATTGATAATGGAAATGCAAACTGTTGCAATTTCTTTTGGAGAGGTTATTGACATTACCTAGAGATACACATACATTTTCACCCAATAGTCCTCCTCTAGGAATCTATCCCAAAGGTATTCTAGACAAAACTACCTATGAAAAGATACATGTATTATGGTATGAATTGGAGCACTTTGCAATTGCAAGACTGGAAACCACCTACATGTCCATCAGTGGGGGATTTTTTGAATAATCTGTGACACACTTGCCCTTTGTAGTTTGGTAAGAAGGGATGAGCCATAGCTCTGTAAACTACTATACTGTGATCTCCAGGATATATTAGGTGTAAAAAGAAAGAAAAAGTATGTTACCACTTATCCAAGAGAAAGGGTAAATATAAGTATAATTGCATATATGCTGATATTTATAAAAATGGAAAATTTATAAATAAATAGAAATAATTAACCATAGGGGAAGAGAGGTAATGGGGCAGTGGTGTTTGTAAATTTGACTTTGGTTACACATAATCATATAATAAGTCAAAGCAAGTCAGAAGCAATGCTGAAAATCTAAGGCAAGATGAAACAAGTGAGCCTGTGTATCATATCGGAGGCCTAACTAATGGAGTGTGTCTAGAGTTTGGTCAAGGAGACAATCTCTGTCGTTCTATAAATATTTGCTGAGTGTTTTACTATACCTGTGGGGAAAATGTTCAGAAAATAAGAAGCAAGAAATGTTCACATTGGCGATAAAAAAAAAAAAAGCTCAAGTTTCAATAAGCATACAAGAGAAAAACGCTTATTCTGCCTTGAAAAATCTGGAGTTTCTTTGATTTTACCCTTTATGAGATAAAAATGAAAAATAATAAGCTTCCTAATGTTATTATAGAGTCTCTTTCTAGTCCTAAGAGATATATATGATTCTAAGTAGAGAAGAGAAAGTGAGATGTAATTCTGTGTGTCACTCTCTGCTTCAGGCTGTAAAATAAAGAGAACATTATTTATTTATTGCACTATGACTATGAACTTCTACAAAGTTACCAATAACTGAATCCAGAGATAGCTATAATTCTCTGTAAGGTGAGGTAACATCTAAATAGAAGTGTTTTATGACTCTGGCAGGTATGAGAAACCCGTAGATCCACAATCACTGAATTGGGGACCCCAGTGGCTATTTTTGTCTCTTTCTGGAAGGCTCTGCAATGTGCCTTTATTAATGAGAGCCTAAGGAATGTGGCCTTCTCAAAAATTCAGAATTCTCAGCACAGAACATTGCTAATTACAGAAATAACAAATACATGCAGCTTCCTATCTTCTTAATTATTTTATGTTTTCTTCTTTTGCAAAACACAAGCCAGTTACCTGCTGAGATGCAATTCCTCATTCACAGTGGAAACCAAATAGTCAGCTCTAGCTAGTTGGGATCAGTAAATCTTTCATTTTGATACTTAGAAAGAAAACATGTCATAAAAATTAAGGCTGATGAGTTTGAATGGGGGAAGCAGACTTTTTAAAAATCCTCACCCAAGGATATGTTCACTGATTTGAGAGAGAGAGGAAGGGGTGGGGGGGGGAGAGAGAGAGAGAGAGATAGAGAGAGAGAGAGAAGAGGAGGAGGAGGAGGAGGAGGGAGGAGGAGTGGGGAGAACACTTAGTTGCCTCCTGTATGTGCCCTGACTGGAGATCGTGGGAGGAGGACATTTTTATTAAGTAAGGGAATGTGGACCCCAAAGATCAACTCTGCTGTCCAATGGTGGTGTAGAGCAAGCTGAAAAATTTGGGAATCTGTAAAGACACATATAAAAATTTCTCATTTCTTTCTAAAATGGGTCACTCACAGAGGAGTTCTACCAGAAGCAAGATACAGAATGTATGGCATTCACTTGAAAAGTAAACTTACCTAATGATAATGTGCAAGAAATCTAATAGTTTAGAAAATGTCCTGAGGAGCATTTGATGGATGAGAAAACTAAGACTTTATGCCAGACTTCCAGACCATTTCTACACCCCACCCCTCCTTTTTAAAAACAACTGAAAAGTTTCCCCAAAAGCTTATCATCTTATGTGTATAGTTTATTACAGTGCTTCTCAAACTTTTGTGTAGGCAAAGCTTATCCCTAGGAACTTCTTAAACATGCAGATTCTCTTTGCTAGTAAATCTGATTCAGGAGGTCTGGATTGAATCCCAGATACCATACATTTTGTTTGTTTGTTTGTTTGTTCAGTTTTGTTTTTCTTTTATTTTTCTATTATAGTTGAAATACAATATTTTATTGCAGGTTTAAACATAATGATTAGACATTTATATAACTTACAAAATGGTCACCGCTACTAGTCTAGGAGCCATCTGACACCATGCATAGTACATAGTTATTACAATACTAGTGGTCCGGGGCACGAATTCATACACATTGAAAGGAAATTAATTAGAAGAAATATTTTAATATTGCTATTCGCCCTTTCTCTATAATAGAAGTGTCAAGAGATGAAAGAAAATTAGTAAAATGTACATGAAAATAATATATCAATTGATTAGAAACAATAACATGATATAACCAAATATTTTCCATGAAATTTTTACTGTCAGAATCTTCGTTTATCATTAATTTTTTAAAAATATGCTGGGTTTCTGGAAAATTTATATCATTTGGATAAAGTTTGCCTTTGCTACAACATCAAGTAAATTTTCCATCAGATGGTTTTTCATCAGAGAAATTTAGAAATAGGCAACATTGACATGTAACAGTCATTCCACCGCAGTTGTGTTCCATAGTTGCATCCTCATTTACCTCATTTTCCCTATGAAGGCAGCTCCTACCAGTATTGGTAGTACTTGCCGATGACTGTTCTTCAGACATATTCTGTCCATGATGTCACTTCCTTTCAGCCTCAGAGGTACATTGTGGTATATGTTGGTCTTCAGACATATTCTGTCGACAATTTCAGCTTCAGAATGTCAATAAAAACGTGACATCATTATATGGCACCAAATGTGCCATGGCAGCATAGGCTGCAATTTGGTGGGTTGTTGCTCCGGGGTGGTGGCGGGGCCTGTGTCCCACTTGGGGGAAGCCAAGTGTTGCTTTGTCAGCGCCAGATCCATGATGTTGTTTCTCTGTGTGCATCATAGCAGCTCCTGTGTTGAGTGTCTGCCCCCTGGTGCTCAGTGCATATCATAGTGACCGGTCGGACAGTGGGAAGGACACTTAGCATATTAGCCTTTTATATATATACAAGGGGCCCGGTGCACAAAAATTTGTGCACTCAGGGGGGGGGGTAAGGGGGGGCCCTCAGCCCGGCCTGGGCCCTCTCGCAGTCTGGGACCCCTCGGGAGATAACGACCTGCTGGCTTAGGCCTGCTCCTGGGTGGCAGAGGGCAGGCCCAATCCCTAGGTGCAGCCCCTGGTCGGGCTCAGAGCAGGGC
>NW_005362269.1:3120148-3171310 GCF_000412655.1 Myotis brandtii | reverse complement strand
CTTTAAGCTGCCTGGCTGCCAGCCGCCATCTTGGCTGACAGTTAATTTGCATATACTCACTGATTAGCCAATGGGAAGGGTAGCGGTCGTACGCCAATTACCATGTTTCTCTTTTATTAGTGTAGATATAGATTACTGACTACATTTCCTATGCTGTATGTTATATCCCATCTCCATGACTGTTTTTATAACTGGCTTTATACTTCTTAATCCCCTCCCCTTTTTTGCCTATTCCCCCCACCCCTTCCCCTTTGGCAACCATCAGTGTTTTTATATTTATGAGTTTGTTTTTGTTTCAGTTATTTGTTCTTTGGATTCCACACATAAATGAAGCTATATGGTATTTGTCTTTCTCTGTCTTATTTCACTTAGCTTAACACACTCTAGGTCCATCCATGTTATCAAAAATGGCAAGATTTCCTTCTTTTTATGGCTAATATTCCAATATATCTACACACACCATCTCTTCTTTATTCATCTATTGATTGACACTTAGATTGCTTCCATCTCTTAGCTATTGTAAATAATGCTGCAGTGAACGTGGGGGTGCATATATCTTTTCATATTAGTGTTTTGGATTTCTTTGGGTAAATAACCAGAAGTAGAATTGCTGGGTCATAGGAATTTCTATTTTTAATTTTTTGAGGAACCTTCATACTGTTTTCTATAGCAGGTGTACTATATCCCATCAACAGAACACAAGGTTACCCTTTCTCCACATCCTAACATTTGTCTGTTGATTTATTGATAAGAGCCATCTGACAGGTGTGAGGTGATATCTCATTGTGGTTTTAATTTGCATTTCCCTGGTGAATAGAACATCTTCATATGTCTATTGCTCATCTGTGTGCCCTCTTTGGAGAAGTGTCTATTCAGGCCCCCTGCCCATCTTTTAAACGATTATTTGTGTTTTTTGCTGTTGAGTTGTATTGGTTTCTTATATATTTTGGATATTAACCCTTTGTCAGATGTATCATTGGTGAATATCTTCTTCCATTCAGTAGGTTGTCCTTTCGTTTTGTTTAAAAAGTTTTGCACAGCAAAGGAAACCATCGTTTGATGTGGTCCCATCTGTTTATTTTTCTTTTATTACCCTTGCCTGAGCAGACATATCCAAATAGAAATATTGCTAAGAGTGATGTCAGAGTTCACTACCTGTGCTTCTTCTAGGAGTTTTATGATTTCAGCTTACATTTAAGTCTTTAATCCATTCTGAGTTTTATTATTTTGCCTGTATCTGTCCAGTTTTCCCAACACTATTTATTGAAAAGACTGTCTTAACCTCATTGCATATTTTTGTCTCCTTTATCATAGATTAATTTATCATATAGGTGTCAGTTTATTTCTGGGCCCTTTATTCAGTCGCATTGATCTATGTGTCTGTTTTTATGCCAGTACAATACTGTTCTGATTACTATAACTTTGTGATACCAGAATCCATATTCTTAATTAAGCACTCAGGTAGTTATGACACACATCTTCCATGGGCAACAATTTGAAAAACATTGATGAAATAAAACCTGCCAAGGTATATGTCTAGTAACTCTTGAACCTCATCTTAATATAATTACTATGACAATAAAAATAAATGTCAGGCACAAAGTTGATAATCAATAAGTAGTTATTGGTGATTAATAGCTGTCAAAGTGAGTATTAATGCAAGTATAAATTGGTGTTGTTTTCACTAGATGAGCACCATCAGACTCTGATTGTGGCCCACTCTTTCAAGAAAACAGCGTTGGTACTGGTGTCCTATACTCTGCTATAGGGTTCGATATTGGGCAACTGGGTGTGAGATAGGATGATGCGATGCTGCACATAAGAGCATGGGCTTCAGACTCAGGCTTTCACAATCCCAGTCCTATGGACTATCTGTGTACCTTTGAGAAATTCATTTCACTTCTTAACCTCAGCTGCTGCTTCCTTGAAATCAGACTATGTGATGTGTAGATGAGAAAATGTTTATAAAGTGGCTAGGGCAGTTCCTGAAATACTGTAGGCATTTGAATAAAGACTAAAAAAGAGGACTTAGTTTTTTTAGTCCTCACAGTAGGTTGATTTTATTGTCAAGAAGAAAGCAATGACACCTTGGGGAATAGAATTCTTGTATGTAAGCCCAGAAGAGCTGAGGGTTGCAGATTTCAAATGTGGGTCTTTGTGCACTCAGAAATATTGTCTTGAATAATGTGAGAAATAGTGACTGCCTCTCCTAGTGGCTCTGGCTATCCACTCATAAAGAGATTTGAAAAAATGTTGTTAAATAATCTGGGTAGCATTAGGAAGTGACAAAGGCCACAAGAAATGGGAGAAGTCAGACAAATTACTGGGGCCCATCTGTGTTGCCTATCCCTACAAACTCTCCGTGGCTGGGAGTGAAGCAGGTTATTTTTCCCCCAGGGCCACACCTGCTCTCAAGTTCCTGGCAAGAGCCCCAAACAAAAGCCAGATCCTATGCTCGTGATCTCCATGGAGCTTTCCTGAATTCTCTCTTTACCAGAGAACTACTCCTCTAAATTCTAAAATCTTATAATCAGTAACACTTGATTATATGAGATAAAACACGTGAAAGCATTATCCTAGTGCCTAGTACATAATAACTGCTCAGAAATACTGGAAATTATTACTACTTTGCTTTGCTATTTTGCTTTCTAGATATTAAACATGTTTTCTTCAGTACACTGAAAATTCCTCTAATAATGCTGTCACTGACAAATAGCAGTCTACCATTCATTGCTGAGCGGTTATTGATTGTCAGTCTAAATGGTACTCCATTTCACTTTACCTTATATGGGCACTTTAAAGATATCACTCCCTTGTCTTTTGCCTTATGCTTAGTTTCTTATGAGAAGTATGTCCTAATTCTTATTTTTTTCCCCTTTGAATAGAATGTCTTCTTATCCACTTGTGTGGTGGCTCTGTATTCTGTGCTTTGCCCCAGGAATGCCCCAGGGGCGCCCACATCTCTTTGGAGGTGCCTGTTTTTTTCTTAGATTTCAGATTAGTCAGTTGCCCTGCAACCTCAGTTTTCTCATAGGTTCATGAAAGGTATGATATCATAAATTATTCCACTTTTTCTTATTGTCAAGTTGAGAGCAACACTTTCTAGCTTTTGGCATCTTGAGTGGAAGTCAGAAATCCACTTTAAACTCTTAAACATATGCTTAGAGTTTTTCTCAATAACATAATCTTAATCTGAAACAGTATCTATCCATTAATTATAGCTAATTATATCTGATTGAAGTTTCTCTGTAGCATTAGGGTCCCATCTTCTCAGACATATTTTGCCTATGTCTGATTACTGAGGCCTCCAAAAACGATAGATCTTATTTTAATCTTCACTGAACATTGTATTTAAAAACTGGCTAAAATGCGATCTGTTGCTTATCTAATATTCAGGACTTTGACAAATAACAGTGTTCCCAGTCTCCTGCAGAAATTGTGTCTATGGCTACTATTTTCATCTTCTCTGATCATAATGTCCCTCCAACATTTTGCCATTAAAAATTTCTCACTTATCTTTAATTTCTTCAAGACCTAAGCTGTTTCGTGTAAACTAGAAATTCACAGGGATTAATTAAAAGGATCAGGCCTCTCGCACAATGAACTTGGACATCTATGTCAAGAAATTACCAATTGTAAAAGATGTTTTCTGCTTGTTACACTTAAGGAGATGCTGGGAAGGGAAGTTTTTAGAGATGGGCATTATTCACTGTGTATATCCTTGGCATTTTATAGTAGCAGCCACTGGCCACATCAAACAAGATTGATTTAGACCCAGAAAAAAAATTTAAAATCACTTTGACCAAAATCTTCATCTAAGATCTGAATCCACATGTATTGTAGTAAATAATTACCACAGTTTTTGTCATTTAATTCTAAGTAGTAGATTTTTAAGAGTTAGCATGTATTGACTCGTTACTGAGCACTGGGCATTCTGCTAAGAATATTATAGGTGTAATTCTATTTTATTTTCATAATATCATAGATAGATATTATTTCCATTTCAGTGAAGAACCAATTGAGGCTTAGAGAAGATAAGAAACATTCCCAGGTTCTCAAAGCTAGTGAGTGGAATAGCCACGTCTACGTGTTGCCACATGCTATATTTAACTATAGATTATGCCCTGCCTGTAACACGATTTCTGTATTTTAACACTGGAGCACCGTGGTATTGAAGGAAAGAGCACTGTACTGAGATTCCTCTTACTTGAATCCAAAGCTACCTTTAAAACTAGTTATGGACTCCTGATCAAACCGTTCCCTTCTCCTAGCCTTAGTGAAAGATCTGTTGAGAGGGATTGGAACAGATGCTCTCTCAGACTCTTCTAATTCAGGAACTGACCTAAAAATTAGAAAGTAAACTGCATAAATGGATGCATACTAGGCTATAAATGACCATCCTTTGGCCCTTGAGGGTATTTGCATTTTCAAAGAGGAAATACCCAAAGAACCAAACTGCCAAGTACTCACTGATCTAGGCAATTAAAGACTTCAGGCATGTAGGAACGAGGACATCATTTATTTTACATGTAATGCCTGTCCTGCCTTTCTTGCTCTCTAGCAGCTTTTCCTTTTTATGTGTTTCTTGTTTATTGTGCAACTAAAGATCCTACCAACCATATGCTAAAATCCAGGAGATAATTAAGATCATTTTAAAATGTAAGAATCCAAAATGCCAACATTAAAAATGCACCTAATAAAGGAGTGGGGGTGAACTGTGAGTCCAGACTAAGTAACCATTAAGACCGAACGACCATTCGACCAGTCGTTGTGACACTCACTGACCACCAGGGGGCAGATGCTCAATTCAGGAGCTGCCCACTAATGGTCAGTGCGCTCCCATAGCCAACCTCCTGCGGCCCCTCCCCACCGCCGGCCAACCTTCCAAGGCCCCTCCCCCCAGCCAGCCAACCTCCCACTGCTCTGATCAGCCCTGATCGCCAGCCAGGCTGAGGGACCCCACCCGTGCATGAATTTGTGCACCAGGCCTCTAGTGAAGAGATATATTTGAGTAAATTTATCACCACCAATCACAGTATTTACATCACAATGTCCAGACGTCACTGGAAATGGTAGAGTCTGTACTTCGCCCTAGTCAAGATAGTAGAACCTATTGTAGTATTTTTCAGCATCATCATGAGCAGACTGGACAATTTGGATGGAGCAGTTGAGATGTTGTGAATAACCCTGTTCTCTCTAAGACAAAAAGGTGCTTTCATTGTGGTGCACACCTAATTCACAAACAGCTATCTAAGGTAAATTTACCTGCTCCAGTTGTCTCTTGATGATTAAATTCCAATTTTAGCACAATAATTTCTACAGTAAGTCAAAGAGCAATAATATATAGTATTTAACAGCTTAAGCTTGGGCATACAACAAACCTTGATTTGAAACTGGACTGTCCTTTACTAGTTGTGTGCCCTTGAGGTGTTTAATTTACTTTTCAATCTCCTGCTCTATAAAACAATGGAGGCAGGATGGTGTTTTAAAACACACACAATTCAACTAAGTAAACTTCAAAGATCTTACTGACTTTATTCAACAATTCATGAGTCAGGCAGCATCCAATTTAGCAGATAGAAAAAAGCTTTGAGGAACTGTACAAATGGAAGACTTTTATAGACAGAAGGGAGAGGGAGCAAGAAGTTATACAAGGTAAAAAAGCAAATTGTTTACTGCAAGGTCACTGTCCTTCAGGGGATGATAGGGGTTGTTTATTGGGCAGATTACCTAACTAATGCTGGTCAACTGATTCCTGTTTCACTGATTTAAGGTTCCATTTCAGATATAGCTGAAACCGTAATTAAATTGAGTCTCGATTTGGTGGTGTGGGGCTTAGCATATTTTGTCTTATTGTTACCAATGGACAATAAATGACAGTGCCACTTGATAGACTGGTCGTGAGGGTCAAGTAGGACGTTGCATTTAAAGCAGTCACTGATTAACAAATGATAATAATTTGGTATTTTAAAGTTGGTTGTCATGCTTTCTAAAGAGTTTCAACTTCTTTTGCTCCCTTTATAATAGTTTATTTAACAACTAGAAGCCCAGTGCACGAAATTTGTGCATGGGTAGGGCCCCTAGGCCTGGCCGGCAATCAGGGCCAATTGGGGCCTTCCGACTGTCAGCCAGGGTCTTCCTTCATTCTGAGCTGCCTCCTGGTGGTCAGCGCACGTAATAGCTAGTGATCGAACTCCTGGTCGAACTCCCAAGGGGACACTTTGCATATTGGCCTTTTATATAGATAGATAGATTATAAGTCCTAGAGCTTGATCAGCTAACTAATCTAAATGCTTCCACATAAAGATGAAAAGGGTCCGGTGACATTTCTTTGACATCACAAATTTAATGACAATTCCTAGACCAGGTTTTACTTTACCTGCTTTCCAGATCAATGCTCAGCCTTCTTGGTCCTCCTCTAATAATAAAAGAGCTGTATTCAGAAATAGAGTTTTGTAAGATTATGTAGCATTTAAATGTATTAATCCTAGAAATAGATAGAGCTAAGTTTAAATACTGGTCCACCCACACCCTGACTATGTAATCATATGGATGTTATTTTACTAATCTGGGCCTCAATTTACTCATCTGAAAAATAATGAGACCAATTGGCCAAGATATTCACAAGCTCTGAAGTGAGACAGAGTGTGAACAGTTATTAGACAACTGGCTGCTATTAGAGCAAGTGTGTGACAGGTAGAAGAGCAGCATTTTGAGAGCAAATGCAGAAGATCTGACTATTGGGGTTGGAAGGTTGTCTCCAGCACTTATGGCCTGTGTAACCTTGGACAACATACTCAGACTTTCTATCCCTCAGTGACCTCTCTGAAATGGGAATTATAAGAGTATCTACCTCATAAAGTTGGTATGACAATTAAATAAGTCAAAGCATTTAGAACTGAGGCTTCCCCTTAGTTATAAATAACAAGGATCATCAGTTGGATTTTATTAAATCATATGACATCTAATTGATTTAAAGAAAAAAAGAATTTATGCTACTTTTCCAAAGTATACGGAAAACCTCTGACTTGGACCTCTTATCAGAGCCTCAAAATTCTATAGTCTACTTCCTGAAAGACATTTCTATTCCCATTACAGTTGAGATGCTCCAGCTTGTCTTACATTTAAGATCTGTATTTCTCCTAGAGATTTCTCTACCTCCCATAATGGTAATGCCATCTACCCAGGTACCCAAGCTAAAACTCAGAGCTGGAGATAACAATGAAGACCTACTGGCTCCTAGTCATCAGAACTTACAGTTTAATGGATGAGATAGTTATTTAACAAATAATCGAAGGCATTTCTCACTTAATTGTAAGTTGTTATAAGTGCTATGGAGGGAAAGCACAGAATGCAAAGAGAATATATAAAAATGGCAAAACATTTAGAAACTTGAGGGCCTACCTGGGCCAAAGGGATTTATTGAGTGGCAGAATCTGGAATAAAACAAAAGTCTTCCTGAGCTCTTGAATTGGAGAGCTTTACCCCAGTCAGCCTTTTCTTATCCAAACCAAAGCATGTCTTTGCCAACAGAAGAGACTAGTGGCAGACGGTCTCCTGAAAGAACATGTTCTCATATTTGCAGTAGCAGCTCAACTCAATTGCTATCCTCAGAACTGAAGGGTGAGTTAACATGGGTCTGGTGGCATTTTGATAGGAGGTCAACAGGATTTAGTGATTCTAAGTATCTCTTGAATCCATTCATTTATCTCCAGTCTCATTGCCAAGGTAGCATTATTTCTTATCCCATTATTGCTACAGACTCCTCAATATTGCATATTTAAAATACTGTTAAACCAGTCCTTTATCAAAATGCTTCAATGGCTTAAGATCAAATCTAAAATTCTTAACCAACTGACATGCCCCTGCATCCGAAGTCTTGGCTTTATATCTACCTTTCTCCATCTCTCTTCTTCTCCGGTCCACAGAGTACTGTGAGCTTTCTTCCTCTCACATTGGACCTTTGTATACGAGATTGCTTCTCCCTGGGAAACTCTTGCCCATCCCCCCTTACTTTAAACCTTGTCTTGCACATAGTATTTCTTTACGAAGACCTTTCTTCATAGCCTCTCCTCAAGTCGCATCACACCCCCTCCGCACCCAAAGATTCTCAATTTCAGTGTGTAAAGAACAACCCTCAGGAGTTGTCAAAAATGTAGCTTTGCCAGGCCCATCCCCAGAGTAGATGTAGGGTGACCTAGGCATTTTGCATTTTTACTAACAAATATCCCCAAATGTTACTGACCAGGTCACTCTCAAACCACACTTTGGGAAGCTCTGAGTGATGGTAGATTCCCTTGCTATGTGATATACCTTTCTTAACTTCTCTGTGGAACCCTTATTGTATGTTGTTGTTGTTTTTAATTACTTCTTTTAAGTCTGTAGTCCCTGCTAATCGGTGTGCTATACTGCTAGGGTAGGGTCCTTGTCTGTGTATTTATAACAGAGTGAATGCTCTATACAAACTTGTTGATGATAAGGCCTTTTGTAGAACACAATAATTGACAAAGAGCAATATGTGTAAATCAGGAAAACAGGGGCCTTGAGAATAGACACTGTATCCCACCGCACGTAGGCACCACGCTTGAAATCCTGGGAGGGCCCTGACTTCTGAAGGATGGCTAATCTTCTTGTTAAAGCTCATTTATTTCGGCTGCCTCCACACAGGTCTCTTCTTTCTCCTCCTCCACATGCTCTGGTGACACGTAAACCTTAATTGAACAGTGAGGTTCCTGCCACCTTCCAGTGGCTCTGCTGATGAGCTGTCAAAATAGAAAACATAAGGAACAAAGTGCTGCCACCAGTTAAGAGACAAAGAGGCTCTTGGTGATCCAAGCACTTCAGTGCAGCCCTGGGCTCTGAGGGGTCAGCCTTTGAGGGTGGAGGGGAGTGATGAGGACATTGAATCAGCATGCTGAAGGCCTCCTTTCCATTTTCACAGAAGCATTTACCTAGGAAAGGACTGAGAAAGATGCAGGCAGTCTCAAACCTGTCTCAGGTTAGCAAGAGGCAGCAATTCTTCCAGACCACACTCTGGTCAGCATGATATGGTAGAAAGTGTAAAAAGCTCAGAAGGCATGAGTTAAAATCCTGGATGAGCCAAGGTATGTGGCAGTGGGTTAGTGGAGAGTTAGAACTATTGAAAATGAAAGTCCCCGCGCCCACCCCTACTGACTGGTCCAGTAGCTCTTGGTTTGACCCCCAAATTCCATTTTTCAACAGGCATCTCTCCTAGTAATTTTAATGTAAATGAACCTCAGACCACACTTGAAATACTGTTTTCACTTGGACAAGTGAGGTGCTCTCTGAGCCTCAGTTTCCTCAACTGCAAAATTGATCTAAAAATATTGACCACATGGTTGTCAGGAGATGGTGAATTTTGTGAATGCTATAAAGTACTACAAATATAGAGAGATTATGTTGATATGAATGTTAATTATTCCCAGGAAATACATGAATTGTAATAGATGCTTTCTAAATAAAATAATGTATCAAAGGAATAGCTTAGCAAATTGGAATTTAAAGATCTACTTGATTTTGAGGAACAGGACATATCTGTCTTGATTTATATTCAATCCCCAGTGCCTGATAGCCAGTAGATGCTAAAAAATACTGTTAAACTGGAAAAGGAAATGCTAGCCCTTTGCTAACTAGTACATGACTTACTAATCCTCAACTGCCACCTGAGGTGTGCTCACTTTCACTCCCACCAGCAGAACCAGTCCTGCATGCGCAAAGCATCGGGGGCCTCCAGGAACTCTGACTTGACTGACACAGTTCTCTCTTTACTGAGCAGCAACCTCCCACTCAGCACTGTCCTGGGCCTGTGGCCTCACCTGCGTTCTGCATGTGTCTTCTGGAAACACTCACATGATAGAGCCACACTTTGAATAGTGTCTCCTTGCACATATCTTGCTTCTTCAAAGAAAGACACAGTGAGATCCCTAGCTGTGTGGCAGAGATAATGTCCTCAAATCCCCTGAGGTTATCAGTCTCCCTGCCCCTAGGCCACCCTTCTATACTTACCCATATTCTGGCACTTGATTACTCCACAGCATAGACAGAAGTTCACAACCCTGCTTTGTGCTCAATAAAAGGCAGCCTGCCAGGTGAAAAACGCAGAGAAAGAACAGGTGGGCAGTTTCACTCCTCAGGGGCAGAGCAGGGAGACCTGCTGACTGCAGCAAGGGTGGCTAAATCACCAAGGCAACGAGGAAGCTGAACACTTGGGCACCATCACCCACTCCATAGCCACAGCCTTCATGAGACAAAGGGCACACATGTCCCTCTTGAGGGCATTGATATCAATGCCAGGACTGCCTTCTCCACAGATTGCCTCAATTTAGAGTCTATCCTAGAGTTTTGTTATTCTTTCAGGTTTCTTTAAAATTACAAGGAATCAACTAAGCTATAGGTAATTCTTTTGTAAGAAAGAGTAATCTTTTCCTTTTTCAACACTATAGAACTACTGTTTATATTTATTATTTGATAAATATTTCATGAATATAAAATGAATAAGAAACATTTTATTCTCAAGAGCTAATAGTCTAGAAGGAAAATAGGACAGGAGCAGAAATTATAATTCAAAAAAAAGAGTGTGCCCTGAAAATGGTTCTGTAGACACTCCTCATGCACAGATTTAATATTCATTATTTCAACAATTCCGAAGTTATTGCAATGGCCCAGGGCAGGATAGACTCCAAGGTGATTGACTTCCCTGTGGGTAAGGCTGGTGTGTGGGAACGAATCACGTCACTGGTAAATGAACCAAACAGACTTCTCTCCACCTCAACATGGCTTTGTTGTTTTCAATTCACTGGCATATATGTAGCAACTATCAGTAAGCACCTAAAGTGTTGAAAAATATTTAATTTTTAAAATTTGACTGAGGAAAGTGATATAATGACATTCTTGAAGATCTTATGGACTCTTTAAATGTTAAGGATTAAGGGCATTAGAATTTTAAGAAAGATACCTTCTTTGGTAAAGAAGATATATGTTTTGAGAGGTGCTTTATGGAGTAAATGGCATTGAAATTGGCTTGGAAGGGTTTGGACATATGACATAGTAAAGGAAAGAGTTGTCCTATTGTGAGGAAGGGCATTAAATATAAGAAGATTGATACTTATCTTTCTCTGACTGGCATATTTTGCTTGGCATAATGCTCTCCAGGTCAATCCATGCTGTTGCAAATGGTAAAAGTTTTTTCTTTTTTATAGCAGTGTAGATGTACCATAGTTTTTTAATCCATTCATTGGCTGATGGTCACTTAGGCTGTTTCCAAATCTTAGCATCACATGATCTCACTCATTTGTTGAATATCATGAACAAAACAGATCCAGAGACAGAGAATCATGGAACAGACTATCAACCCTCAGAGGGAAGGCAGGAGCGGGCAGGATAAGAGATAAACCAAAGAACTTGTGTGCATATAAGCATAACCAATAGACACAGACAGTGGGAGAGAGGGTTGTGAGGGCCTGGGCTGGGGGCAGGCTGGGAGAGGACAATGGGGGGGAAAGGGGACATATGTAATACTTTCAACAATAAAGAATTTAAAAAATTAAATATATATATATGAAGATTGAATCAACAATGAAATACCACTACACATCTATCAAAAAGGCTAAAAATTTTTAAATGGTAATACGAAATGCTGACAAGGATGTGGAACCATAGGAACTCTCATTCGTTACTAGTGGGAATGCAAATGATATGGCCACTGGGACAGTTTTTCATTTTCTTGCACAGCTCAAGTCAAAATTCCAGGTATTAGATGTTAAAAGAAGCTTTATTCAAAGTCACCAATAAATGAAAGCAACCAAGATGTCCTTTAATAGGTGAATGGGTAAATAAACTGTGGCACATTCATACAATGAAATATTATTTAACAATAAAAAGAGATGAGCTATTAAGCCACAAAAAGATAATGAGAAACCTTAAGCGCATAATGTTGAGTACAGTAAGCCATCTGAATATTGTATTATTCAAATTATATAATATTCTGAAAAAGATAAAACTATAGAGACAGTGAAAGGGAACAGTGGAATAGGTGAAACACAGGAGATATTTTAAGGCAGTGTAAATATTCTGTATGGAACTGTAATTATAGAAACATGATATTATTCATTTGTCAAAACCCAAAGAAATTTACAACATAAAAGAGCGAACATAATCTGTGTAGATATTTTTAAAAATTGTTTAGGAGGCTGAGTGATTCCAGGAAGGAATGAAAACTTTGACAAGAGAATCTAAATGTATCATAGATGTATAAAACCACCTCACCAAAGAGGGTGTGCAAAAAGGTACTGTTTTACGAAACTTAAAAATTAGTAGGGTCTGCCAGTCTAAAGACAAAAGGAACCATCATAATGACTATCCTCTAATTGATAGAGTTGTTTCTCACAGGTCAATAGGTTAACAATTCTGATATTGTTATACATGTAAACTGAAACCGAATAATTAAGTAAATGGATGGTGGACATCCAGGTTTTTCCTTGTAAGAGTAGGAGTTTATAGATAAGCAAAAGGAGGACGTGAGAATGACCCATGTGGTGATGGATTAGAGTTGAAGACATCAGTCTGAACTAATAAATATTTAAGTTAATATTGATACATATGGGTATATGTAGAAATATTTGTAAATCTATGTACACTAATCACAATTTAGTAAACATATACAGATTTCCTTGCTCTATCACCTGAGAGGAAAGAACAGTTTCTTGAGGAGAAAAAAAGAGGGGAGGAGGAGAAGGTGGACGTTGGCTTGAAGAACAGTGAGGATAGCAGATGTAGGCATTGCCAAGCCTTATTCTTCCCTTGAAGCCAACCTCTGCACTCTGAGCCCAGCTCAGCCAGAAGTGACTCTCTGCATGTTCCTTCAAACTGTGCCTACAGGAAGTGGGTGCCATCTCTAAGGCTAAGTGGAAGCAGCATGGAAAAACCTTGTTTGCATAGTGTCAGCAGATACAATGCCCAGCACTTAGCGGTTCCCAATTGCTGGAAAATGCAGCTGAGAAAACGCATGATCCATTTCCTGTAAGTGTGATTCCTGAGGGTTATTTGGGGCAATCAACAAGTTATTCTGCAAGACTTGTTCTCAGGCACAACTCCAATTTTGTTTAATGAGAGTTTTACTGAAGGCCCTTAGAACATGATCTTTTATTATGTAGATAATCAGCAGAACCTGCTCATCCCTTAATGTGAGCAACTGAGATGGAGGGCTGTAACAACTGAGATAAAATCATAGCTTTACTATGTAGCCCATTAGCTGGGTAGAAACTGCATCCTGAGGTCATAAGTAGTTATTAGCTAGTTAATGACAACTGCAGTCTAATCATTACATTTACATCTGATGAATAGGGATGAGGCCTTCTTTGCCTTTTCAGCACTCAAACTATTTACTACAGTGTTTTAATACCCTGGGTGGTACAATTTGCAAAATTGAAAAGACCCATCATTCCCCCTACCTCGAAGAAACATAGTAAATAAAAATAAATGAAAAAATTAGGCGGGTTTTCTCAGACTATTCAGCCTTACATTAATATCTGTCATCTGTGTATTCCTACAGTGCTTCAATCTCATTGGAGATGGGATTGAACCTAGGACCAATGTGCTAGATATGCAATCGTGTGACCCTGAGTGAGTCATTTAGCATTTCCAAGATTCAGTGTCCTCACCTGTTACATGAGATTGCCCAGCTCTTTCTTACAGATCTTCCATGCTATGGCACCAAGACTGTATATTCTGAATGACAATAACAAATTAATACTTAGCCTTGGTATGTTCTCTCTTGGGCTACTTTTAAAAACAAATATTTCCTGCATTGTCCTATTTTCCTAAATGGTCCCTGAAATTGAGAAATGTAAAATACTTGTTAAATTCAGCAATAACCCTTTTTCTCCCGTTGTAGACACAAATTAATCCACAATATAGTTTTTGGTGGATTTAACCCCAAAGATACGTATTTTGAGCCTGTTTTCCAGTTTGTTTAACTAAGGGCTTCTGCTTTAATTGGAGCTATTTGGACTAGGACATAATATTTGCTCGGGCAGGCTTCCTGATCAGTATAGAAAACAAAATGTGATCCACAAATATTGAAAGGTACACGTGTTCAGAAGTCTTAGGTTTAGAAAGAAATTAGGTCTGAAAACATTAGCGTCAGGAATGGAAAGTTAAGCATTGTAGTAATAGTGAACTTGCAAATTCTGAGGAAGCCCATGTGTGAGTCAAGCTAATTTCCCTGAGGTTCAGGAAGGTTTTGTTGTACAGGTAAAGAGGGCTAAGCATCAGAGTGTAAGACTGCTTTGTTAGCTTGGAGACAGGCAAACTTAGACACACAGCAATCTCCCTGAGCTCCTCTGACCTGTCAGTATCCATCTCCCAGGGCGGGTGCCTGTGAGGATAATGCAGGAAAAGCATTGTGCAGAGCCCCTGGCACATAGTACTTCACCAAGTACTAGCTGCTGCGTGAGCGGCAGTGGTGGGTGTCAGCATTGTGCAGAAAAATGCCAACACCACCAGATTTGGGATCATAAAATCCCTGCTGCGAGTCTTGTCAATGACTGCATGGAATAGGGTTAGCGACTATGTTTGTGAACACATTTTTTTAACTGAAAAATGGATTTCAGGAGCATATTCATTTTTGTGGTACTTCATTGGTCAGCCTGAAATGAGTAAGAATGAGTTTGCTTTGTAAATTGTAAAGCACTCTGAAATTGTTCTTGCTTTGTCCTCAAGCATGCACCCACAGCCTTGGCTTCTTCTCCGTGAGCGGTTCCTACGCCTCCTTCATGGAAGGCTGCCACTGCCCAGGGCCCCCAGAACTTCACCTGAAATGACTGATTAAAAGTGCCCAGTGATTTGCTTGGTGAACCACATGCAGTATTGTATTTGGAAGGCATGGAAATCTAATCAGATTTTCTGACTCGTGAGACTGAGCAGCACCAAATATGATTTTTCTGAGCACCTCTCTGGAGCGGCTGATGGGCCAGTGTTGAGATGGTGTCAGCCTGGTGGCAAGAGCGGGTGGGGGTGGTCAGGTGGAGCAGAGGAGAGAGCAGTCGATGGGAAACCCAGGAGCCACGGTTCATGGTGGCCAGCTGACTGCCTTTACAGCTTCCTGGGCTGTGTGATGGTCACCTCTGAAAAGGGACTCATTCTGGAGGAATGGTCAGCAGCTGGCCGTGCTAGTGAGACAGAATGGTATTTAAATCCTTTTATGCAGTAAGGATGCAGGAGATAAAATGTAATATACATTTCAGAGGGTAATCTAATTCATTCCAAAACCAGTGCCTCTTGCCACCTTAGTAAATGGAGAGCCCATTATCTGCTCCAAGGGGAAGGAAGGGGGTCGGCAGATGTAAATTGCTTTGTCAGGTGTGCGATTTGCAGGATCCGCTGCTCCAGAGTGATAGCAGCTTTCTTTCCATATTAGTTTATGTGTGGAAATAAACTTCCGAAGCTTGGCCTGAACCCCATGGGTACTTTCAAATCAGTGGCGGCTACCCAACTTAAATTTATATCACAAGAAAGAGTACCTTCCTAAGCTCAATGCCTTTTGTTTCTAAACTTTCCATTTTTTTAAGAATAGGAGTTGCCTTCAAAGGCGGTTGTGTATTGTGGGTTGGAATAATGAAATAGCTCATTGTACAACCAACCCACTTACAAGAGCGAACGTGCCATTCTGAGTTTTGGTACATTCCTTTTTATTCAGTCATGTCACAGAGAGGCCACGAGTTCTGCTGAGGTATTCAGGAGCCACTGTAAAGCAGGAAGAGAAGAAAGAGAAAGGTCACATAGGATGGGCAGCCTCTCGCTCCAACCAGACCCAGCCCCCACTGTAATCATAGCAGCTCAACTTTTGTTGTTCACTGTAGTGTGGCTGCTCACAAGGTGTGTTTTGTTGTTGTTAAAAGAGGATTCTACTCAAGGGACTTAGATGTTGAGAAGGAAAAAAAAATATTAAATTTATTGGGATGACATTGGTTAATAAATTCATATAGGTTTCAAGTGTGCAGTTCATCTATATATAACAATGTGTGTTTACCACCCAAAGTCATTTCAGACTTATTGAAATATGTTTTGTAGCCTAACATAAGGTCAGTTCTAGAGAATGTTCCAGGTGTATTTGAGAGGAATAGATTTATTCTAACCATTGTTGGATGGAATGCTCTATAGATGTCTTTTATGTCTAGTTTTTTGGTTCAAATTTTCTATTTCCTTATTGATCTTGTTTTATCTATTACTTAAATTGGGATATATTAAAGTCTACAACTATTATTGTTGAATTTTATAGCCTTCCCTGTATATTTTTGATAATTTTTTTTATATCATTATAAAATACTAGAGTTTCGGTACATGAAATTCATGCACGGGTAGGGTCCCTAGCCCTAGCTGGCAATCAGGGCCAATCTGTGGGGCAACCAGCAGGGTGATCAGGGGGCACCCGGCCTAAGCTGCAGTCTGGCCTCCCTTTGTGGGAGGCCACCAGGCTGATCAGGGGAAGGCACCAGCCCCATCACCCCGCTGCTGCAGCCACTGCCAGTCACCGCAGCCACCAAGGTCTTTTCATCAACATGGACTCCAGTCCCTTCACCATGAAAAAATGACAACTTTCTTTAGGCATTTTCAAGATGTGTCTTTCATAGGATATGACATTTCTTTATTATTTTTTTTTATCCTCACCTGAGGATATGTTTCCATTGATTTTTAGAGAATATGGAAGAGAAAGGGAAAGACAGAAACATCAAAGTGAGAGGAACACTTTGATTGGTTGCCTCCTGCATGAGCCCTGACCTGGGCCCCGGCCAGAGAGGAGCCTGCAACCTAGGTACATGCCCTTGGTCAGAATTGAACCCAGACCCTGCGGTGGGCAGGCCCAGGCATTATCTACTGAGCCAAACTGGCTAGGGCAGGATATGACATTTCTTAGCCCTCCAGCAGCGGACCTTCTGGATTCTTATTACCCAAGTTACTAAGAATATTACCAGTGGCATACAGGGAGCTTAGCCAATGAGTGGTCAGAAAAGGTGTTTCCTCTATAGTTCACACCGATCCCCAGCTCAGCCCCTGCCCAGGCCTAAGGCCTCTGGCTGGGGTGTTAGCCTAGGCAGGGGATCCCCAGCCCCCTGCGATTGCCAGCTCCACCCCTGCCCAGGCCTCAAGCCTCTGGGAGCCTTAGGCCTGGGCAGGGGCCCCCTCAGCTCTGATTGCAGGCTCAGGCCCTGCCCAGGAGTCCCCTGGCCCAGGCCCTTCCTAGGCTGCTCAGGGACCACACGGGGCCTACCTCGGAGTGACCTGGGTGCCCTATGATGTTTCCCGAACCCAGGCCACTGGTGCCTAGAATGCAAATTAACCGCCATCTTAGTTGGGTTAATTTGCATATTCACTCCTAATTGGCTGGTGGGTGTGGCTGGTGGGCATGGCTGGATGGTGTAGCGAAGGTATGGTCAATTTTCATGTTTCTCTTTTATTAGATTAGATTGTTCTTTATCTCTAGTAACAGTTTTTGTCTTAAAGTCTGTTTTGCCTGATATTAGTATAGTCACCCCAGCTTTCTTTTAGTCACTGTTTGCATACTGTTTCTTTTCACATCCTTTTATTTTTGGCCTATATGGGTGATAATATAAAGTATGTGTCTGATAGACAACATTCAGTTGGATTAAGGTTCCTTTCAAACCATTTTGCTATTCTCTGCCTCTTAACTTGAGAAATTAAGAAATTCAAATTTAATGGGATTACAGATAAGGTAGAATTTATATATGCCATTTTCCTATATAATATTTATAGGTATTTTGTCTTTTATGTGTCCCTCCTCCTCCATTACTGCCTTTATAGTGTTAAATAGATATTTCTAATGTATATCTTCATCCCCTTATAATTTTTTTTACTATGTTTTTTAATTATTTTCTTAGTGGTTGCCTTAGGGGTTATAATTTTCATGTCAATTTAAAATAGTTTACATTAATCAAATTTTATTTCAATACTACACAAAAATTTTGCTCCTAAATATCTTCACCATGTTCTTTGTGCTGCTATTGTCATACAAAGTAGTTCTATACAGAACTACACATTATGCATTCATGTTGATGGGTACATAATTATTGCTTTATGCAGTTTTCTTTTCAATCAGATAAGAGGAAAAAAAGAGCTACAAACAAATAGATAAATTATCAAGGGGGAGGAGGGTTATACGTATATATGTAGTTACCTTACCAGTATTTTTATTTATGTGGATTAGAGTGACTTTCTAGAGTGCCTTCATTTCAGCCTAAACGATCTATGTAGTCTTTCTTGCAGGATAGGTGAAGTAAGTGATGAATTCTGTCAGTTTTTGTTCATCTGAAATGTCTACAGTTCTTATGCTTGGAGGATGGTTTCTCTGGGTATGGAATTCGTGTCTCCTTAGCACTTTGAAGCTGTCATCCCACTGCCTTCTCCACAGTTTCTAGTGACAAATCAGCTGTAATTGTTATTGAAGATCCTTTGTAAATGATCAGTTTCTTCTCTTTTGCTGCTTTTAAGAATCTCTCTTTCTTAGATGTTTGACAGTTCAGTTATTGTGTCTGAGCTTATATCTCTGAGTTTATCCTTCTAAGAGTTTATTGAACTTCTTAGATATATTTTTATGCAGCATTTCTTCAACTATATCCAATGTCTTGGCTTCCTCAAGGACAGTCTTTGTTGAATACTTTATCTTCAACATAATATACAGGCTATAGTTTTTTATGTCTCTGTTTGTCTCATGTTTTGTTTTGTCTTTCCTTTCAAGTTGGACATTTAAAATAAATGTGGAAACTCTGGAAATCAGATTCTCTCCCTGCCCAGAGTTTGTTGTTTATTTTTTTAGTGACTTTTCTGAATTAATTCTTTGTTGTGTGGGCACTGCAGCCTCTGCTCACTTTGATTAAATGCTTGGATAGAGATTTCCTTAAGTTCTTGGACCCGATGAGTCTCCCAGCTGTTGCTGAGGAACTCTGTGTATGTTGGGGCACACCTTTAATGCTCTTCCATGCAGGTAACAACCCTCGCTTAGCCTCCTGCTTCTGCTACAAGGCCTTCCCAGGTGTTTCTTGAGTGTTTACATAGCCCTGTGCATGCGCACGGCTTTCCAGATTCTGCGGAATACATCAGCACTTTGCAAAGCCCCCTTTGGACTTATTCCCTAGATTTCCTTTTAATTAAGCTTTTTGGTTAGCCTATTATTTGCCCCAACTGTTATCTACTGCCTCAAATACTGAGCTTCATTTCTATCAAATAAAGATCTCCTTGTTAGTGGGGTCTCTCAGGAAATCACCAAACAGGTCAAACAATGATAAATTCTCTATTAATGGGGTTTTGAAAGAGCTCCAATCTCATCCTTTTCCCTCCAGCCGCTATCAGTTTTTACCATGATTGCAGGCTGTGGGTTTTGAAGGCTGATGTGGTGCAAATAGGGCAAGTGGAAATGCCATAATGCTCACTCTCTTACCTAGATTCAGCTGTTGTTTTAAAATAAACATTCCTATGGTTTCAATGCTACTTAACTTTTTCAGAACTCTGGAAATGAGATTCTGACCAATTTGCTACTTCTATAGAGGAGGAGATCTTCTGACATCTTTCCTCTGCCATTTTTGCTGTTGTCCTTTGTCTTTCACTTCCCATGTACTTCTCTGGCACCGGTGAAGTTAGGTGCTCACAATGATAATGCAAAATGGACTCTCCTTTACTAAGAGCAGGGACTGTAGGTCACTGTGGGATCCACAGGATGACAAAGTCAGCTTACAAAATGAAATGAGCCAGCCAAGTCTGTCCTCTGAGGAGCTGGGTGGTGTTCTAGTGTGGCTGAAGCAGGCCTCCGGGTATTTGGGTTCTGCAGCCTCTTAGGAGGGCCTCCAGTTCAGGCCAAGATCAGCCACCATTTGTGCTCGGCTTGGGACCTCCTGCTGGGAGCTACATAGTAATCTGTGGTGGGTTGCTGCTTGAAGATGTTTGGGAGAGGCTGTGTTATGGACCATGGCTAGCTGCCGCTAGTACCAGGCTTTGGACCCCTTGGTGGGCACTATGATATGAGCTGAGTTCAGCCCCCACTTGTGCTGCTTACTTGAAGCTGGGTTCCAAGCCGACACTGGCTACAGCTATGCCAGGCTTGGGGGCTACCTGCTGGAGTGACAATACAAGTTGAGACTGCTCAAGGCAGGCCTGGGACCGCTGAGCCAGAGGCACAGGGCATGCTGAAGCCAGCCCCTTCTTGTTTGGGGTTTGTGGACCTTTGAAAGTCTGCCTCATGAGCTGCGGGGGTGCTTGCAAAGAAAAGCCACTTGAAGAGGTTCAGTCAGGCACCTGAGTTGGGTGGAGTGAATGGTGTTACCCAGGTTACTGAATAGCTCAGCTGAGTGGGAGGAGCGTTTAACAAAGGAGCAATGGTGCCTGCCAGCATTTCCATCCCAGGAGAGGGCTACCCCTGCAGACCTCATCCTGGAGCCAAAGGGGCTGAGTTTTTAAACAAGTGATTCTGTGCACAGGCCCCTAAAGAGGAATACCTGGGACTCCTGAAGCCTTCATCTCCTTGGATGCAATCCCCACTTGTTTTCACAGCCAGGTGGCATGTGGAAACCTCTCCCCAGCACTGGTGCCCTTGCCTAAGGAATCCGGTGTGGGGACCTCTGCTGCCAAGATACCCCTCTGATTCTTAATTGCCACAACATTCTTAATGTTGATGTGTTTGTGGGAGGTGGTGATCACAATGATTACTCACTCTGCCATCTTGAACAGAAGTCCACATTTCTTGAAGACGTTGAAGGAGTCTGTGGGAGAAGCCCAAAGGGCTCAGTTAGATGGTGGCAGGAGCTGAGGTAACCAGAGTCACATGGGCATTAGGGTCTGGAGGAAAATGGGTTCCCAATGACTCCTGGGAGAATAGAATATATTTCTATTCCTGTGTCTGGACTTAGCACAAGACCCAAGCAAGAACAATATCTTCACTGACCATCACCCAGCTATGAGCTCTCCTTGGTCTGAACTGGTCTTACAATCAGCACTTCTTTTGTGTATTCTCTGAATGTGAGACCAGAGTTCTTCAACTAAATACCAAACCTCTGGCATGCAGAGAGCAGCCTTAACTATACAATTTCTTATAATTATTGACACTCACCACCTGTACATTTTAAATGTACAGGTGTCTAGCAGGTATCAACCTCTCCTGCTATAACATATGCTATTCCAGTGAGTGACAGTGTCCCATGGGTATCTCAGGCCTTGATGAGGCCTCAAAATCGATATAACTCTGATGACACCTTGTAAGTGCTACAGTAATCAGCACAATTACTACTGATGCGCCAGCCATCATTCCCCACCTAAGGTGGTTGTGGCATAGGTGCTGTCCGTTAAGGGTGATTCTCAACATCCTAGCTCTAACTCTCCTCCTTTCTCATCCTGTTTAGAAAGCATGTCATAGTAAGAGTGGCATAATTTCAGTGATTACCCTGTGTCCATACTAATCATTTGTTTAAATCATTTTTAAATGTCACTACTTTGCAGTGAGGAAACATTATTCAAGAGCCCATCTCACAATTGTTAGAAAACATCAGTGCCATAACCACACATTGAATGCTCCCATGGTGGGAAAGCTGAGGAGATAGACCAGAGTGCCTACAGATGATGTTTTGCATTGGTGACCTGATCTGCTTGCTATCAGTAACCTGACGTTTTTGGGTAGTGACTTGAATACATTTCTTTATACCCGGAAGATTTTTCTTTTACAGTCACTACGCAAATACATTGGGTTTGTATTCTGGCTTAACAACTTAATAGTTTTGTTTTTTATAGTTTGGCAAATTAGTTAATTTCTCTGTCCTCAGTTTTCACATCTTTAAAAATGAGCCTAATTATTCTGTATATATCAATGTCACATGCTTAGAACAGTGCCTAGTAATGGATAAGTGCTCAATAAATCTTCATTGTTGGTATAAACATCACTATACTCACAAGTCATTTTATGATGCAGATTTTTCCCCCATATAATGTCACTAAGATGTATTTCATAGGCTATAGCATACATTTTAAGTTGCTTTATTTGGAAATGGAAGATTTTTCACAGAATCATCCACAGTATCTCTTTGATTTTTTTGGTCCCAGTATTATTGAGATATCTAATGGACATATAACACTGTGTACTTTTAAAATGTACAAAATGATCATTTGATACATGTATGTATTATGAAATGTTTACCACCATAAGGTTAGTGAACACAGTCTGTACTTCAAATAATTACCATTTTGTTGTTGTTGTTATGGTGAGAAAATTAAGGCTCTACTCCAGTGGTTCTCAACCTTCTGGCCCTTTAAATACAGTTCCTCATGTTGTGACCCAACCATAAAATTATTTTCATTGCTACTTCATAACTGTAATGTTGCTACTGTTATGAATCATAATGTAAATATCTGATATGCAGGATGGTCTTAGGCGACCCCTGTGAAAGGGTTGTTCGACCACCAAAGGGGTCGCGACCCACAGGTTGAGAACCGCTGCTCTACTCTCATAGCAACTCCCCTGTGTACAATACAGTACCAGTGACTATAGTCACATGGTGTCCCTTAAGTCCCCAGAACTCATTCATCCTATAACTGAAAGTTTTCACTCTTTGACCATAATCTTTGATCCCTCTTGATGAACACAAATGTGATTGTTATCTTTATCCTCATTACCACTGTTATAATTAATACCACTTATTGGGTGCTGGTCTAAGCACTTTGTACATATTAACTTGTTGAATCACCCGCTCAGGTAGTAATATTATTACCTCGTTTTTGCAGATGAGAAAAAAATGAGGCACAAGCTATTTTAGAAACTTAAAGAGCTAGTAAGTGCCAGAGGTAGGATTCTCCATACCCAACTCTCCTGGCTTCAGCAATGCACACATAACCTCTGCACTCTACGCATCTCACAAGTAAACATAAACGTTATAACTTCAGGGGTTACACCTACAGTTCCTAATCCAGGAGCACACTACCCACTCAGAAGATGAATCTGCGACTGTGATGTCATGTCCACCAATCTCTGGTGACAACAACTATTAAGATTCAGTCACCCAACAAATGTCACTTAGCAGTGTTTCCAGCACTGGCCTAAGCTCTGGGGTATAGCAGTGAAGGAAACAGACAAAACCTCTGCTTTCAAGGAACTGGCATCTTATCCTCGTTTAGGAGAGCAGGCATAATGCCAAGAGCATAAATAAATGATGAGTTATGTTAACGGACAATCAGTGGTATGAAGAAAATAACTCAGGGAATAAATTTTGTATGGATATGTGGGCGGTCAGTTTTAAATAGTTAGAGATAGCATCACTGAGATGGAACCATGTGAGCAAAGACCTAAAGGAGGAAATGGGAGCAAACCATATGGATATCCAGAGAAAGAGGATTGTGTGCAGAGAGAACAGCAAGGAGACCTAACAAGGAAGCTATTACATCTCAGAGTGATTCAGAGATGAGACCAGAGATTTGGAGGGGGAATGGGGCATGTCATGTAGAGCCCTGTAGACCTTTCAAAGGGACTTTTTGTTTTCTCAGTTAGATGGGAAGCCATCAAAAGGTTTTAAGCAGAGGAGTGACAGGATCTGACTGGCAAATGTTCAAGTATCATATGACAGGTGTATTGAGACGGGGATGCAGGGTGAAAGCAGGGAGACGTGTAGGAGGCATTTGCAGTATTTTAGGTAAAAATCTGCTGCTGACATTGCTAATGGTAGGACCAGCACTGGTGATGAGTAAGTAGTGAGAGTCAATATATACTGAAGATGGAGCCAATAGAATTCTGGAAAGAGTAGAGGTGAAGTATGGGAGAAATGAAGGAGTCAAAGATGACTTCATGGTTTTGGCTTGAGCAATTGGAAGGATGGAGTTGCCATCAACTGAGATGTAAATAATTGCAGATTTTGCAAAGATTTGGGGGGCAGGGTAGATGTCAGCAGATGAGTTTGAGCTATGCTGAGTTAGAAATGGCTATTCGGCACTCAAAGAAAAAATATATATCGGGAGGGTTTCATGCTGAAGGAACAAATTCTAGAGCAGGGGTGGGCAAACTTTTTGACTCGAGGGCCACAATGGGTTCTTAAACTGGACCGGAGGGCCGGAACAAAAGCATGGATGGAGTGTTTGTGTGAACTAATATAAATTCAAAGTAAACATCATTACATAGAAGGGTACGGTCTTTTTTTTTTAGTTTTATTCATTTCAAACGGGCCGGATCCAGCCCGCGGGCCGTAGTTTGCCCACGGCTGTTCTAGAGTCAGCTCTAGAAGAGAGTAAGCATAGACAGAAAAGAGAAGTCACCCTAGGAATAAGTTTCCATGACTTCATAAAAATTCAGGGAATTGAAGAGAAACCAGCCAAGGATAATGTGAAGGAATGGGCAGTGAACAAGGAAGAACACCAGGAGAGTATATATTTCTGGCAGCCAAATGTAGAAAATGTTGCAAGAAAGAGGGAGTAATAGTGGTCAAATGCTGCAATGTACAGGTGACCATTAGAGGAACAGTGTCCGGAGTGGTGGGATAAGAGCTTCATTAGAATGGGTTCAGAAGAGAATTAGAAAAGAGAAATTGGAGGCAAGAAGCATTAACAAGTCTCTTAAATAGTTATGCTATAAAGAAGAGCAGGAAAATGAGGTAATAACTGAAAGGGAAAATGAAGTCAGCAGAGGTTCTTCAAGGTGGGGGAAACCAGTATTGTGCATGCTGGTGGGAAAGATCCAACAGCGAAAGGGAGATACATGTTTCAGGAGGGAATGGGGCCTGGTGCACAGTTAAAGGTGCTGGGTTTTCATGGAAGTACAGAGGGCTCATTTCAGGGGCAAAGATCTGGGGTCAAATCTCAGCCCAGACATAGACATGCCCTCACTAGAGATCGTTGTTCTTTAACCTCTGTGGTGCTTGAAAAATATTCAACACAGAACTCCATTAGCTGTTTTTATGAGACAAAATGAAGCTTAACAGTTTTGCTCACAACAAAAGAGAAATTTTGAGCAGCTGACTTCCCAGATTGGATTAATTGACTACAGCATGTTTGTCCAAACCTTGAGTTAATACGCCTCCCACTGCCATATTTTCCTATGGCACAATCAGATTTGTGCATTTTGCACACACTCTGCCTCATCCATGACATGGACTGCCCAGGAAAGTAATTATCCCAGCAAACTAAGCTGCAGGAAAAGATAAACTGCTTAGAGGATTAAAGCTGCATATTTTATATAACCTGATGGCGCACACATCCTGGTTCCGCTTGTTGCGTTGTCTCGGCCATCTCTCCAGGACATCTAGTGCTATAGCTTTCGAGCTTTCCCATCAGCATCTTCCTGTCTCTGGTGGGAGACAGACGTGGAGAACATCTCCTCTGGCACCACTGTTCCCTGTCTCTAGGAGATGAGCTACAGGACACCCACCTCTCACAAAGACATGGGAGTTGTATCAATTTAATAGGCTGGAAAAATAATTGAGAGAGAAAAGCAACAATTCTTCCCTCCCTCTGGGGAGAGAAAAGATGGAGTTTCATCAAGGGCTCCAGGGCCTATGAGCAGGTGGCTGTTATTCCCAGGGCTTTCTTATTGGCAACCTTTTTGTACCAAGGTTGATAAAAGAGGCAAGTAGTGTCAGGAGCCCAGTCAGAGCCTTTTTAGCTGGCAGTTGTACAATGGAAAAGTGTGCTGATTAGATTGTCTAGATCAGTGGTTCTCAACCTTCCTAATGCCGTGAACCTTTAATACAGTCCCTCATGTTGTGGTGACCCCCAGCCATAAAATTATTTTCGTTGCTACTTCATAACTGTAATTTTGCTACTGTTATGAATCATAATATAAATATCTGATATGCAGGATGTATTTTCACTGTTACAAATTGAACATAATTAAAGCATAGTGATTAATCACAAAAACAATATGTAATTATATATGTGTTTCCCGATGGTATTAGGCGACCCCTGTGAAAGGGTCGTTCGGCCCCCAAAGGGGTTGCGACCCACAGGTTGAGAACCGCTGGTCTAGATGGTTGTCAGACAAAATAGGAGAAAAGGGACCTAAGTGAGGCAGAAGAGATTGAAGATAGAAAGGAGGAAGAAAGGATAGAATCAGTAAGTCAGCCACAGAAGTCTAGAATCTGTCTCCGGAGATCCTGATGAAAATGATACACAGTCCTCAGATCAAGAATGAGCAGGTTTTCACCTTCCTGGAGGCTGGGGATGGACAAGGCACCTAGCCATGTGCTCCTTTCAGTCAGGTGAGAGGATTCTCACCTGACAGGTGAGGTATTTTCCTCCTGTGCATTAGCAACACCTGAAGAATAGTCCTCAAGATTTCACATGTTGACTCTTTTCTTCACCTCTGTATTGACTTGAGTTTGTTCTATTTCCTCCTTGCTTCTTTTTTCATTTCAGCACCAACAATGACAGGCACACAGCATGTACTCGATTAATATAGGCTGCATGCTAAAGTCCTGACACAAACTCAATAATTTTGTGATAAAAACCAATACTTGCAAAATCCCCCAACTCCATTATGAGTTCACATATGCATTCCCTGCAATCTAGACTGGACATTTCCATGATTCTAGTCTCCAAGAGGACAGGGTGTCTGCACCCCCATACTCAACACAGCCTTGCACATCAAGCGACTACTGATTGAGCAAGTGGAACCCATTAATGTCCTGGATGATAGTGTACAAATGAGGAGGAGGAATCCAGATGAGAATATGTCCACAGACTGTGTCAATGTGCTTGCATTGCCCGCACGTAGTCGGCATTGTCTGAAAGACCTACCTCTTTATGCTGGCAGAGCCCCTCCTCACCTGCTCACTTGCATCAGCTCAAACCCACACATTCAACATGTCCACGCATTCATCACTGAAACAAACTTATAGACTCATATGGCATGGAGAAGGTGGCATCCAAGATTACTCCAAATATGAAAGTTGACTGGAGGGTGATAGTAGAGATACCAGCACTAGAAATAGTGTTCCTTGGGCTGCCAGGAAAGCCACATTTGTTGTTTGGAAAAGGGAATGTAACTGTTTTGTTCTAGAGTTAAGCGGTGGAATTTATAGGAACACAAATCTACAGAAATTGAAGGTTGCTTTGCAATATAGTAAAGTCTTTCAAGGAGTTGTTCAAAGAAGAACTAGGTGACTGTTAGGAATATCAGAAAGGATTTCAGAGGTAGGGGAATGATTCGTTAAGATCTTTAAAATGCCTTTCAACTGGAAAAGGCAGTATTCAGGAAATGTATACACAAAACTATGATAGTAAATTATTAGAAATCTATATATATGTAAAAGCCCAGCGACCGAATGGCAGAACGACCAGAACAACCAGTCGACCAGTCCCTATGATGCGCACTGACCACAGGGGGCAGATGCTCAACACAGGAGCTGCCCCCTGGTGGTCAGTGTGCTCCCACAGCAGGCAGATACCCACAGGCCATGCCCCGCACGAGTCCATGCACTGGGTCTCCAGTATTATTATAAAAATTATTTACTAAGTAATATTTTTCAGCCCTTTATAGTAATGAACACCATCCTTGTAACAGCTTTTTTTGAGGCAGGCACAGTTCTTATACCCATTGTAAAGATGAGGAAAATAAGTTCAGATAACTTCTGCAAGGTCACCTAGGAAGGACTATCAGAGCTGAAATTTCAACCCAGGCAGTCTGACTCCGAGCCTGCATTGCTAGCCACAATCCTCACTGCCACTTCCTATGAGCAGTAAAGCTCTTTTAAACTGGGAAACTCAAAAGGCTTTTCTGTGAATGAATGTTTTACCTGGGACCTGGAGATAAGTTTGCTAGTTGTGGAGTGGGGGGTCAAAGTCTTCTAGAACCAAGAAACATCACATGACCCTGAAAGATGGAGTGCTTGCAAAGAGCCAGAAGGAGAGAAAGAGATTCAAAGTAAGACCAGAGTTTGGGACGGGGTCAGGTGACATAGGTCATGCTTAAGGACTTTGGATTATAACCTAGTACAATGGAAAGATCTAAGAAATGGGAAGGATGAATATACCATTCAGCCATTTTTTAGGTGAGGGGGAAAGGCAGGTGAAGGCAATACACTTCCCAAGATCCTTAGAAGGCTGTTGTGAGAGTCCAGAGAAGATCAAGAAACGCACTATTATTCCTGTAAGCTGTCATAATCGGGGAAGGGGGGGGGGGGGCGCTTTGTTTCTGCGCATAACCAAGTCAAAGCTGAGTAGTTCTATAAGTAAGAATTGGCTACTGAATGGCTGCGAAGACACGTCGAAAAGAGTAGTAATGTAGGTTTCGAAAGAATGGCATTTGCAAAGACTCTGAGGAGGCAAAGAACATGAGATGTCGTATTCTCCAAGAGGCTGAAATTTCCTAATCAAAGGAGAGAGTGGCACAGAAGGACACTGAAGGATTAGTCTGGGGCCAGAGGATGTAGGACCTTGTAGGTATTTTCAGAATTTTAAATCTAATCCTAAAGGCATTAGAAAGCCAAGGGCCAATAAGATCATATTTGTGAAAGTGATAGTCTTACTTTGCAAGTCTTAAAGCATGAACAGTTATGTTATTTACATACCTTACATGATATTTCCCATTAAAAATAAAAGCCACCTTTTCACACCAGCATACATAAAAAGCTATTCTCTTACATAAGCACACCATTGTTATCATGAGCAACAAAATTAACAACACTTAACTAATGTTGAGTTTCCTATAGTTATGTTTGGCAGAGAAATAAAAGACTGAGACTTATAGAAAAGAGAGCCCCAAATATAACAGAAAGCCCTATTTATTTGATAGAAAACAGTCATTTGACCCAAGCCTATCAGAACTGTAAGGTGCCACAGAATTCCTATATTTTTAAAACCCTCATTCTTGGTGAGAAGACATGTCATAAGCTATTGACTTACCATTACATACATGGGCCTAGCAATGATGTTTCTGATCTCCAACTCAGCCCAACACCAGAGTGGAGCAGTGGGAAAGCTTGAGGGTTCTGCCCAGTTTTCAAAGGCCATAGGGAATTAACCCAGGCCAACCTCTATCAAGACATACTGCCTCTCCTGCTAATCCATTTTTTGCTACATCAATCTGAATTGTAGCATGGTATCTACATGTTTCATGTCTATCAACATCCCAGAGGGATTCCAATGGCATGATTAATGCCCATACATCCATCGTAGCTCTGTAACAAGTGGCTAAAGCCAGACATAATTTAGGGTCCTGGACTGAGTCCTGAGGCGTTCTTTAAAGCCAGTATTGTATCCGTGGGCCGGATGGGAATATTGCTTATGACAGTTTAATACAGCTGCAGTATTATAGCAATTCATCTTCAGACATCTGCACAAATGCCCTCTCTTTCCACCTCTCTAAATGCCACAGTGAGATATGTTTATAGGAGCCCTGAGAAAGGCCCATGGTACAGGATAAAGAAGAGAAATCAACCATTGCTATATTACCTACAAGTTTCAGTAGATGACAGTTGAACATAATAATAAATCAACCAACATATGTACATTTCAACATATATGTTGACTTAGAGCCTTCCTGTCTTCCAATAGGCCAGAAAATATATTCTAGATAACTTACTTGGGAATTCTGGACCCTCCCATCTTCTGTCCTCACAGTCTCTCTCTGTTCATGTATATCTTGTAAACTATAGACCTATATTTCCAAGTCCTTATGGGCCAACACCTGGCACTTTGTTGGAAGATTCTTATATGACTATTTCCTCCATGTGAACGTTCTATGAGAGCACCCAAAACAGGGGACCGCTATTTGGTTCTGAGTGCAGTAATTTATTCCACCCTGACTCCTCTTCAAGGTCAGAACTAGTGGAGAAAAAACCTAGGTGGAAGCCAAAAATATTAGCATATTCCTGGTAAAGTTGGTTAGGAGAAGGAGCCCTGGGATGGGCTCCCAGATGGGATTTCTCACCCCCTCAGACACCCCAAATTATATTTAACTGCCTAGTCCCATGCTGAGTAGCACAAGCATTGCAGGAAGTTCTTGTCTGATCTCCACAAGAAAGCAGATGATATTCTTTTTGAAGGGAGAAATTCTGAGACGGAAAAGATAGGCACTTTCTCTGGAACATATCCCTAAGTTCCTGTTTTGAAAGCCAGCAGGAATGCAGGGAAATGGAGAAAATGGTCCTCTCTCCCAGCCCCAGACGTGCCCCTCAAGCTGATCCCAGTTCATGGATTTCTTTGAAAATCATCATCTTTTACCACGGGGCTAGAAACCTGGAATTTCAACTTCAACCTACTCCTCTCCTTCTGCCCAACACATACAATGAACTACTGGGCTGCAGAGATTTTTGCCTCAACAATTTTCATGATTGTTTTCTTCTCTTCTGACTCCTTGTTACATAATCACTGGCAGCCCTCATCCCCCTGAATGGTGCCGCTGGTCTAGTAGTTCAGGGCATGGGTTCAGAGTCTGGCTCCATCACTTACCAGCTGGTGGGCCTGACCTAGGGGAAGTTACATAATGTCTCTGAGTCTCGGTTTCCTTGTCTGTAAATGGAGAAAATAATGGCACTAACCACAGGATTGCAGTGAGAGTTAAAGGAGATACATATAATGCAGATGAAATCCTTAGAATAGCACCAGGTACCTTGTGAAATCTCAAAAATATCAGGCACTAGTATCATTGTTTGTTTGTAATTACTATCTTGGGAAGTTGAAAAGCAAGTTTGAGGGCAATGACTATAGTAAAATCCAATTTTTATACAATGAACTGTGTGTGGACATGTATATATTTGATATGTTTTCATTGTAGATAAAAGTATGCAATGATAAATACCTAGGTCTTAACACTGATAGCTAAGAGGTACAGCTGTGGGAGGGTGGATGTCATTCACTTTTCCTGACACATCAATGCCCCATGTGATGTTTTACAATGAGCATGCACTGTTTGCCAATCAAAGTAAAGGGAGTGTCCCACATCAGCTTCTAGCATTCATTTAGGTCCGTGGCCGGCAAACTGCGGCTCGAGAGCCACATGCGGCTCTTTGGCCCCTTGAGTGTGGCTCTTCCTAAGCCTTAGGAGTACCCTAATTAAGTTAATAACAATGTACCTACCTATATAGTTTAAGTTTAAAAAATTGGGCTCTCAAAAGAAATTTCAATCGTTGTACTGTTGATATTTGGCTCTGTTGACTAATGAGTTTGCCGACCACTGATTTAGGTTGTTTGTGTTTTTAGAATGATCAGATTCAGAGATTTAGAAGGAGTAATCCCCTACTCAAAATTTTGCCTCCAGAATGAAATCCAAGTAGGTTTATACAAAGCCCTTCCTGATCCAGCATCTGAATTTACTCCACTAATCTCCTCTACTACCAGTTCCTTATTCCTCCTGGTCAAATCTTTCCCATACTTTCCCCCTTCACCATGCAGGACATCTCTCCCCTTGAGCATTCCATCATTCTTTATGCCATGATGAAGTACCTTTTCCCCTGCTGTGAATGCCCTTCTCTAATTCTAGTCTGTGAGGTGCTTTTTTTTCTTATATTACAAGAAAATGTGATCATTTGCCAATCTTTTCAGTTTGGCTCCTGTGGCCTCTAGTCCCAGTTGCCTTACCCATTCTTAGCCACGGTCCTACAGAACACTCAGTGGTGTACGTGGTACTTTGAGGTAGATGCCAGGCCTTTATAAGGCACCAGTGGTGCTCACTTTGCTACTCACAAGACCTTTCCCGCTTAGCGGTGGTCCTGTTTGGAGTCCTGCAGATTAAGTCTGTGATGAATGGTACTGTTGGCCCTGTCAGATTGATCACCTGAATATATCTGAGATAGTGCATGACTTCAAGGAAACTGTCATCCAATTACTTTTCTAAATGTGAGTATTCAATGGAATACTACGATGCAGTAAAAAAGAAGGAATTCTTACCATTTGCAACAGCATGGATGGAACTGGAGAGCATTACGCTAAGTGAAATAAGCCAGTCAGAGAAAGATAAATATCCCATGATCTCACTCATTTGTGGAATATAATGAACAACATAAACTGATGAACAAAAACAGATCCAGAGACAGAGAAGCATCTTTCAGACCGTCAAACTCAGAGGAAAGGTAGGGGAGGGATCAACCAAAGGACTTGTATGCATATAAGCCTAACCAATGGACACAGATACCAGGGGGGTGAGGGCATGAGTGGGGGAGAGAAGGACACATATGTACTACCTTAATCAATAAAGAAAAAAATAAAAATAAATAAATGTGAGCATGATTTTGCTTATGAAGAATCACCAAACTACATATAATCAATAGCAAGTATGGTTGTTGTGGAAAAAATTGTTGTTTTTTTCTGGGCAGTCAATGAGGAAGAAGAGAGGGAGAAAGAAGAATATGTGGGTATGTTGTGATAAAAGAAGAGAGTATATTGTCAAATTGCAATCTTCTTTTACAAATGCAGAGATAAATTTTGAAAACTTACAGTTGAATTTGGTCAGATATCCAATAGCACAGGAGAACATGGTTTAAAGGGAACTATATTAATACATTTGTAATAGTATTCTACATCATAATATGTAGTAGTATGAAATTGATAAGATGGTCTTTATATGGTAATGCAATTTGAATGGCTTTATGCAAAGATATGCGTTTTATAATAGTAGTATGAAATTGATAAGATGGTCTTTATATGGTAATGCAATTTGAATGGCTTTATGCAAAGATATGCAATGTTTTATAATCATTTAAAGCAAAAATGTCATTTTAAGTTCTATAATGTGCTAAACTGGTAAATAATGTACCAGGGTGGATTGAAAACTAGTGTATTTTATGTTTGATTCTTGAATCTTTAAGATGATGGAGGGGGGGAGGAACAAACAGAAGAACCTGAAGCAGAATATTAATGAAGTCCAATGTAATGGGTTGTTTTAGGTTTTGTTTTTTTTGTTGTTGTTATGATTAGTGTTATTTGGGTCCTGTTAAGAATTTTTTGTTAGACCACGCTCTCTACATCCAGGTTATTAAGTTGTTCTATTGTATATTATTGTGTGGGAACTTGGTTGCTGTATTTCTGATAATTTGGGAGTGACCAGAGACCAAACTGACTTTGTGTGTGTGATGTAAGGTAGGGGATGAGCTGTATTGTTTAAGGCAATTGTATTGGCACTGTGCAGGTGATGTTTTTGCCACTAGAATGCACGTGCATGAATCAGGTAACTGCCTATGTATCCATTGGTTTGAGGGTTCTATAGGGTATTCCATTGTCTATATATCTATCGCATATCAATACCATTCCTTATAACTTCTGGTGCTAGAGAATTAATTTTGATGTCTGTAAGCACGCCTCTGGGACTCTTCAGGTGTTGGAATCAGTGTCAATTTCCATGGAAAAATGCCTGCAATCATTTTTATTGGGATGAAATAGAGAAATGATACTGGCGGAACAGTGGGCATTGAATTCATGAGTATGAAGTACCCTTCCTTATGTAGGTGTTCTTATATTTCTCTCAGTAATATTTTGTGGTTTGAATGGGTTTTGTGCATCTGTGGGTGGATGTCTTCCTAGAGATGTAATGTTGTAAGGATTCTAATGTGAATGGTTTCAAATATGTATTTGCTAACTGTTATTTGTGTATGAAATTGCAATTGATTTGCATATCCACCAACTGCACTATAGTCACTGAATTCTGACGTATCTGAAGTGTAGGTTTCATGGTCTGGTATATGTATACACATGAAGATGCTTCCAGATAACTGGCAGACAGCAGCATGTTATCTGAAAGTGATGTTAGTGTTGCTTCCATTCCATTTCTATACCCTAACAATTACATATGAAAATACAATTAGGAAAGCTATTCCATTTGCAGTTGAATCCAAAAGAATCAAATCGATAGGAACGTAGTTAGGAACAATAAAAAGTCTCTATTCTAAAAACTACAGAATGTTGCCCACCACAGTTACAATAGATTTAACTAACTGGAGAGACATGCCAAATTCATGGACTGTGAGACTGAATATGGTGAAGATAACAATTCTACCCAAATGCTTCCATAGGTTCCACGCAATTCCTACCACACTTCTGGGATGCTTTCTTTTAGTCTTAGAGTAGTGAGGGAAATGGACAAGTTGACTGTAATAGATATATGAAAAGACAAAGGACCTAGAATAGCCAAAACAATTCTGAAAGAGAACAACACATTGAAAGGCCAACACTACCTGATTTCCAAACTTACTATAAAGGTACTGCAATCACAACAGTGCAGTAGGTGCTGACATAAGGATAAACATGCAGACCCACAGGACAGCAAAAAGTCAAGAAATCACCCTTACATTATGCTCATGTCAAGGGAAAGTCTTTTCAACAGATGATGCTGGGCTCATTGCATATTCATACACAAACATGGGTCCTTACTTTACACAAGAAACTGAACATGCATCATAGGCAGAAATGTGCAGCTACAAATGTAAAACTTCTGAAACAAAGCATAGCATACATTCTTAGACATGACACCAAAAACTTAGACAAAAAAAGAAAAAGAAAAGATAAACTGGATTTTCTCCAAATAAAAAACCTTTATTCTTCCAAATATATCATTAGGTAAATAAAGAGAAAAGCCACAAAGTAGGAAAACAGCCACAGACTCTGCAAATTATATATCTAATAAATGACTTCTATCCAGAATACATAAAGAATCCTTACAACCCAATAAGAACCTGATTACATTTTTACATGAGCAAACTTTTAGAGTCTAAATTTCATTACAGACAATATATAAATGGCTTGTAAACACAGGGAAAGATATTCAATATGATTAATCATTAGGGCAATGCAGATGACACTATAATGCAACCCGTTATACCTTTACAAGTATGGCTCTACTCAAAGAGATTGCCAAGATTAACTGTTGGCAAGGATGTGGAGAATCTAAAACCCCCATAACCTGCCGAAACCGGTTTGTCTCAGTGGATAGAGCATCGACCTGCAGACTGAAAGGTCCCAGGTTCGATTCCGGTCAAGGGCATGTACCTTGGTTGCCAGCACATCCCCAGTAGGGGGTGTGCAGGAGGCAGCTGATTGATGTTTCTCTCTCATCGATGTTTCTAACTATCTCTCTCCCTTCCTCTCTGTAAAAAATCAATAAAATATATTTTTAAAAAATAAAACCCCCATAACTTGCTGATGGGAATGTAAAATGGTACAGGCATTGTTATAAATAGATAGAATTTCTTAAAATGTTCAAGATATACTTGTAATATGACCTGGCAATTCAACTTCTAAGGAGTTGCTTCAAATAAATGAGACAGGTGTTTCCATTGCCAAGACTTGTACAGGAGTGTTCTAGCAGCACTATCCCTGATAGCCAAAAGTGGAAAGAGTCCAAATGTGTATCATGTGATAAATGGATACATGAAATCCATACCATGAAATATTACTCATCCAGAAACAAAACAAAACAAAAACTACTGACTCACTCTACACACGGATGAATCTCAACACCATGATGCAAAGCGAGAGAAGCCAGACATGAGTCCAAATACTATCTACTTTTATTTTACAAATTTTCCAGAGAAGGCCAATTCACAGACACAGATTGCTGGTTATCTAGGGTTGGAAGTGGGATAGGAGTAGTGATTCACTGGAAGCAAGTAGAGGGAATTTCTCAAGAGGATAGATATGTTCTGACACTAAATTAGAAAGTTGCCCAACTCTCTGGGTTTACCATAAACATTCAATGCATACTTTTAATGGTTGCATTTTATGTTATGGAATATGGTACCTCAAGGAAGCTGGGTAAAAAATGCACTGCCAATGTCCTACCACATCATATGCACCCCTTCAAAATCAGAAAAATTCATTTGAGGTGAGAGAATCAGAATAGTGGTTTCCTGAGAATGTGGTGGAGACTGGGAGTGATGCAAGGACAGTTTCTTGGGTGCTGGAGATGTTCCATCCCTTCACCTGGATGGTGATTGCATAACTATATTCACTGGATAAACATTATTCAAATGTTTGACTTAAAATGCATGGGCTTCCCTATAAGTGTACTTGAATACATCACAAAATAAAAAAAAAAACAAATAGGACATTGACTCATGCTAGCAGAGAGAATCCTATTGTGGTCTATTCCTTAAATTTCCTCATACTATCAGTTCTGCTTTTATATGGGGATATTCATTGAAAAGACTGATGAACAGTATAGCTTGAAAACACAACAAATCTGGCCACGCATTCTCCATACCTTCATGTGCCAGAGAGCAAACCCTTTCCAAACTCAGTTGGCTTCTAAGTGAAACCTGGGCTTCTCATACATTATGAAGACTTATATTTCCTCTCTGTTAAGAACTCAAATTCAGAATTCTTGCCTTCTCAAAATACCATGAAATTAATACTGGCACACTTTCCAATTGGCATTTTAGATATCCCAGCTCTATGTAGCACTTTGAACTATCCCTGCCCTCCATAAAGCCATGAAGGGAACATAGGGCTAGTGGTGGCAGCAGCCATTGGGGATAAGGAAAATCATGCCAGGCTGTGATTTGCAAGGATGGGTCCCTGTTAGGAGCTCACTTGTGGGGCTGGCCATGTCACACAATTTTTATGATTTCCCCCAAAGCTGGAAGTCATCAGAATGCAGAGAAGGTCAAATGAGATGAAATTTTTTGGGATGCTTGCCCATGCATCCAGTGTCACCCAAGGCCACTTCTTGGCATTATTAACAGTGGCAAATAAACAAGTTAGAAAATGTAACTTGTTTTCCGTTGCACAGCTTTTTTTTTCAATTGAGGTTATAATGAGTTCCCTGAAAAGTGCCTTATCTGCAAATATTGGTTTTCTCCATTTGGTTTAGAAATGGGTTCTCTAATGATCTGTATTCCAAACCAGAATTTGATTTGATCCCGGGGCAGTGTAATTCTGCAGGAGGAGATTAGATAGAAATGCTGAAGTCCTCACCGTTATTTCCACCTGACACACCTAAGACGGACAACACACATCATGGCCATTGACATTATTCCATAGGTTGCGAGGGTGGGCAGGGGTGGGGAATGGTGAGAGCACATCTTCCTACAGAACTGGACTAGATGCTTTGGGGGCCAAGGAAATAGTGATTTAAGGCCAAGCCCTGCTCTCATGGAAAATTCCGACCGACCCTCTTAGGGATGCTCCTCACAGAGAACAACCAGAAAGATAACAGCTGACATTTCTCAGTCTATAAGACAGCCTTTGTGCTAAGCACTCGACTTACATTTACTCCTAATAAGTCATCTACACAGAAATTCATGTCATAGAGTGCCCTTGCATATAGATTATAGTCCTCCCGCACCTCTCTATCTACAAGGCCCTGTGTGGTCTGTCTCTCTGACCCGGCATGTGCCATTCTTCCTGGGGCTTATGAGTTCAGCCACACCGGCCCAAAGCTGCTCTCTTCACTCTCATTCCTAATGATCATGAAATGGGATCCTTTGGCTCCTAGTTCGATGATACCTCTACAGAAAGGCCTTTCCTGACCATCCCCTCTGAAATAGCCTCAAAATGATTAAATCACTGGGCCATGGACACAAAGGGGCAAAGCAGCAATTTGAATCTACACCTTTGAAAGTGGGGGTCAAAAGAAGACAACATTGAAAGAGTCAGAGTGGAGGCTTCTCTTTACCCTGAGAAAACAATTTTCATTGAAAACTCTCAGGTTCGAGTTGAGGCAAAAAAATTCTCCTTCATGCTGAGTTGGGTTTCTTATAATGCCACATTTCAGAGTGACGGGAAGGTAGGAAGTTGTGAAGATGAAAATGAAGGACATTTGAGATCTTGGACCTGTCTTTGGGAGAGCTTCATTATTTCTCCTCATTACAGTAATTGTTGGTCTAAGACAAGATCTTTCCATCAATGAGACATTGAAAACTAAATAAACATACTGCCTAATACCAAGTGATGGAGGCAAAAGGTGGAATTCCCAATTAAAAATAGCTATTCCTTTTTCAAATTTCCCAGGAGCACAGGGTTATCCAGCTGCGATAATTGCTAATTACAGTTGGATAGTTCAGGCAAGTAGCCAGACCAGCACCCCAATGTTTCTAAGGGTCAACCATTGATTAGATTCCCGGCTCTTAATTAAATGTCACTGAATGATTAACTCATTAATCCTCAAGCCTTTCTGGAAGAGACCCTAGCTCAATATAGGAAACTACTGCTCAATAATTCCTCCACAATTCTTCTCTTTTGCATATAATCCTTTGGGGGAAAGTTTCGTGAGTCATTCTATTTTCCTTTCTTCTCAGCAGCCTTCTTCAGCTTCTGTTTCACTTGCTAATGACTAATGAGTGTGCTCCCTTCTTTGCTAAAGGTATAGCATGGTTAATTTAATGTTTTCCTCTGCATAGGAAATTTCAGGTGGGAATGTCTAGGACCAGGAAAGCACAATGCACATTGTAAGAACCTACTTACAGACTAATTGGGGAGGCAGTAAAATCGAACCACACGGGTTCACAACCCCACTGCGCTGATGACCACCTATGTCACATCTTGGTCAAGGGACTTAATCTCTGACTTCCCAATTGATCCCTTACTTATAACACTTGGAAAAGAATACTATTTATCTCAGGGTTGTTGGAAATTAGATAACATACATGAAAAGCAGGTAAACATCTGCCGAATCTTTTATAGATGTTTTTAGACTGAGCCTAATAAAAAAAAACTAGTAGGGATATGAGACTACAAACCTCAGTCTCTTGCCTCATCTGGCTTCTCCTATGGATGAGGAATATCCCCATTTTCCTTTGGGACAGAGTTCAGAAGAAGCTGAGACAGATCCTGCTAGCCTGGAAAAGAATGCATCTCATACTCAATCCCATTGTAATCTTGGAAACGGTGACATTTTATCTAATTTCCTCTGGAACCCACTCTCCCTTCTCGCAGAACTTTGCTATTCAGGATCACCACTGCTCTAGACCTGTTGCCAAATCCGTGTTCCATGGCCCTTCCCATCTTTCTTGCCCTTTCCATAGCATTGCATATGAAATCAGATCCTCCTGGATAACACACGGCCCTGGTTTTGCTTCTACTCCCTTCCATTTTCATCCCCTAGGCTGCTTTCTCCCTTTCTTATGGGACTAAGCCATGCCTCCATCCTCTTTTTTCTCTACACTCATCCCTATTTTTTTGTTTATAAATACCACCTAGATGTGGATGACTACCAAATGTATATTCCCCTATCCAGAACCCCCTCCCAAAGGTAAGCTTGTTGAAATAATAGCAGCTCTCCCAGTGGTGACACACCATCTTCATTTTCCATTCAGAATGCTTACAATCTTTTATAGTGCACCCCACATGGATGGCCTCAGGGCAAGGCAGATTTCTTACACAACTCAACCTGTCATGTGAGAAATGCCCATGTGACAATTTTTCATGGTTTTCACACTTGTGTAAAGACCATTCTCTAAACAGGCAGTGGTCCTCAACCTTCCTAATGCCACAACCCTTTAATACAGTTCCTCATGTTGTAGTGACCCCCAACCATAAAATTATTTTCGTTGCTACTTCATAACTGTAATTTTGCTACTGTTATGAATCGTAATGTAAATATCTGATATGCAGGATGTATTTTCATTGTTACAAATTGAACATAATTAAAGCATAGTGATTAATCACAAAAACAATATGTAATTATATATGTGTTTTCCGATGGTCTTAGGCGACCCCTTGTGAAAGGGTCGTTCGACCCCCAAAGGGGTCGTGACCCACAGGTTGAGAACCGCTGGGTTAGAGAAACTGTAGCCTAGTGAAGAGGAAGAGTGATTTCAGCTAGGATAAAGGGACTGGATGAGGGTACCATGAACATCAAACATCTTCTTGCTCAGCCACACACCATAGATGTTTTTAAACTCCTTTTGCTTTCATGGCTCTGTTATGTCTATTAATATCTATTATGGATGGTGAGGAACTGAAAAAAATGCTGCAGAGAAACCAATCCTTATCATCCACAGCAAATGTCCTATGAACATGGAACATTTCTATCACCCTTGAATTATAATACCAGATTGCTATTGCTTTACCGGCTCTTTTATTCATTTAATAGTCATCGTTTTTTTCTCTCCTTTAGAAGAAGAAAACAGTTAACTCCATCTAAAGACTCTGGATTAAGACATTAGAGTAGCCTCAGTTTGCTTAGCTGTAAAATGGGAAAATAACTCCTCATAATCAAAGAGTAAGATAAATACTGCATTAAAAATGTGGTATTGCTGCCCTGACCAGTTTGGCTTGGTGGTTAGAACGTCAAACCTCTGACCAAAGGGTCTGGGTTCAATTCCTAGTCTAGGGCATGTACCTGGGCTGCAGGCCCAATCCTGTTCAAGTTGTATATAGATGACAACCCATTGATGGTTCTTTCTCTTTAAAAATAAATGGGAAAAAATACCCTTGGGTGAGGATTACTATATATATGTGTGTGTATATATATATACACACACATATATATATACATACACATATATACACATACATATATACACACATATGTATATATACATATGTGTGTATGTATATATTGTTGCTTATTAAAGTGAAGTGTTATGAACATATAAAAACATAATTTGTAATTATGCATGCAACCCCATTTTTCACAAGGAACCATGGAGTAAGCCAACATGTAGTCTGAAGCAGAACAATATTTGCAGAATTCTGACAATATGCACACAAGTAGGCTGCATAATTTCAGAGCAAAGCTAAAACACAGGCTCTTGAATCTCAATTTACATCAGGAGTATTCACTTCCAGAAGATAATCTCTTTACTGAACACAGTGTATATGTAGATAAACTAGAATCTTCTATAATTAAAAAGAAGGTTCTATTTCCTTCTGATAATGTTTTTAAATCCATTAAAGTTTTAAGACACATAAAATGAGAAACACTGTTACCTCAAAAGGCTAAAGACAAAATGCCCATGTTTCCTTTCTCTTGGAAATTCATGTGCTTTGAAAATTGAGATCAATGAATGAATTTTAAGACAATGGCTATAGTTATTCTACCTGGGCAGGATGTAAAAGCTTAAACTATTAGACTAAGGTTATTCACAGAGGTTGGTAACCATTTTCCTCCTAGGATGAAACCAGAGACCATAAAGCCAATGGCTAAACACAAATAACTTCTGGTGTGTGCAAATTACGGAAAAATAAAAATGATTTACTTGAGGGATTATGGGTTTGACTTCTCTGGGAGTCACTATCTACCACTATTAATGGATAATTTGGACCATTTGTTGAGTACTTACTTATGGGCCTGGCATTGCACTAGGATGTATATAACTCTTTAAATCTTCTTAACAATCACTTTTGGTTGTTTGGCAGGTCTTAGCTTTTTGCCCATTTTATATAATGGCTCAAGGAGTTGGAGGACCTGGCCCAATATTAAAAATCCGAACTTTTTCTGTGAAAAACATTCTTTGAGATGAGCAGGTATTTTCCTGGCTGGGGGAAAAAACAACCCAGATGAAAATTATCTCCAGACCAGCTAACAGAAAGACTAAAGATCTTAAATACATAGCTTAACCAAGTTAAAATACATAATTTAAGCTAGGAAATAGGAAGATGTGACCAGGCAGGAGCTTCTGTGAAAAGAAGGTTGAGACTATTTGAAATGCACCTGAGATTATGAGAACCATGAGATGTAGAATTCAGATTAGAAGCCTGTGCATTTTTTTCTGGGTGCCATCCTAGAAGGACACCAGACCACCAGGTCAGTGTTTTAAGAGGGCAGTTGCCATGAGGAAACAAAAGATCTGCAAACTGTGTTCCATGTAGAATAGCTGGACAACCTAAGGTGATTTAACTGGGAAGAAAAGATTCTAAGGTCTATGTATCCTCTTTGAATCAAAGGAAGGGACTACCTTGTTGAGGAACAATTCATCGTGTACCTTGTGACAGCAAGAATTGAATTTCTGGAAGTTGCAAGGAGTCAGGCCTATCTTTCTTATACTGGATTTACATAGAACAGCCCAAGCTGTCCAAGTTCGGATGAGAATAAACAGCCTTGAGAGCCAACAAGTCCCCTGTTGTCTGTGGTACATAAGCACAATAGACAGAGGTTAGCAGAGGGGACATTCAGGCACTACATTACTCTGAACGCTCTCCTAACTGAGGATACTTCAGATCTTTGATACAATTTATTCTGATTCTGGGATTTAGAGAAAAAATGTGGTGACACAGCCCTTAAAAATTATCTAGGCTTTTAGTATTAAAATTGAAAAGATAGAAAATTACCCATTAGTGAAATAGCCCTGGGGCACATACATTTCCTTTATTTTCAGGTTAGCAACATCAATGTTTTTCTTGCTCACTGTTCCTCTCAGAATGCCAAGGACATAGATAGCATCAGGGTCTAACTGATTTCTCAAAATACATTCAATATGCTGTTCCCTTTCAAAGAAGAGAAAGGTCACAGCCATCATCTACAAGATTTGCATGATCAGGTTTGAAGGAACTTAACTAGTTTTTTAGCACCCAATGTATTCTAACTCTTTCACAAAGAACAAGTTCTCTAACCTTTGAGACTTAACCAGCTGTGTTCCCCATTAGATGGGTCAGGAAACTGAGGCCTGGAGAAGTATCTTGCCTAATGTCTCACATCCAGTGCAGTGACAGTTAGGTGCCCATCTCAGATTTCAGTGGCGGGGACTTCCTAACCAGAGGGAGGAGTATGGGTTCCACCAAGTTGGGAGCCCACCTGGCCTGCCAGGTGACAGCTACCACACCACAGCAGGGGGCATGTAACTTCATTTGAGTTATCTTGGCAAAAGCTCAGGAACCAAAAAATTAAAGACAACCAAAAATATCCATCTCAGAAGCCTCATCAAAGGCCTCATTCATTACCTCAGCATTCAGCTTGAAGAAAAGCACCCGTGTGATGGATATTCCCTTTGGGGAAGATGTGGAAGCACACGCCTACCCACAGGGCTAATCTAGGAGCGGTTTCTGGATGGAAACTGGGGTTCAGGGGAGGTGCCGTAAAGTAGGAGCTTCCTGCTTTATGGGTCGGCTCCTCCTGCTCCCTTTCAGCCAGTAGGCTCTTGGCAATGACGACTTGTCCACAGCTCTCTGGTAAACTGTCACCCACTCCTGGGTCAAATCCTGGTACTTATTTGTTAACCTGATTGATTGAATATATTCCTTTCCTTCCAGAGGAGATCACATACCATTTACCTGGGTCCTTCCTTACTCTCATTACAGCATCTCATTTCCTCCCTTATTATTATACGGATGAAAAATTGACTCCCCATCGATCAATACTCCTCCCACACCTCCCCTTCTCAACTGCTCCCCTTGTCTCTAACTGTACTTAGAACTTCACAGTTCAGTCACATTCCTTCTTTCCTTAGGAACTTTGCAATATCTGTGTCAACAGACTGCTTTCTTGCCGCAAACCAGAGGAAAAATTGTGCTTTTCAGACGAAATTTGAACCAGCTAAAGGGTCCACTGAACTAGTTCAAATGTTCATTAAAAAGAAACTATGCTTTACCATTAAAAAATGAATTGGCACCAATGGGAAAATCAACTGTATATAGTTTTCCTGGAATCCCTTTAAAATCCCAGGGTTTAGACAGAAATATCGAGCGACAAATGGAACCTTCCTCTCTCGTACACTATTAACTGTATATTCATAACTGCTGGGGTCATGTTCCTATTATTGAGTCATAGAGCAATGAGTCTATGTGGACTGTGATGGGCAGGAGAGAGCCTCCAACCTTGGCTTGAGGGAAGCAACAGAAGGCAGGAAAGATGGTGGCCTCATGTTGCCACACTGGCACACCAGGGGGTGTTCAGAATCAAAAATAAAGTTCATCAATGGCCCACAGACCTGTGTGAGCTTGCTTGCGATTTACATAGATTTTTCTATGGCGTTTGAGTCTTGTCACCTGCTACAATGCTTAGTTGAACTTGATTTTAAATTCAGTAAAATTAATTGTCTGAGGCTGACTCCTCTCCGCTCCCCCCCCCCAAATAAATAAATAAAAGGTTGCAGTTTGTACAGTCTGACAGACCTGGCCTTGAATGGTCCCCCTGCCACATTCCACTGGGTTATATTAACATCCACTGAAGACTTGCTGGTATCAGTGCCTTACAAAGATGCATCATCTCCTTTTATCCTCAGAACATTAAGTGGGCTACTATTGCCACCCAATTTATGGCTGAGGATGAGGCAGTACAAGTGGAATAGGGAAACTAAGACAGGTAGCAGAGCAATTTACACAGGTACACAAGGTCACCTCCATAGAAATAACATGTAGATCTCTGTGTATTTCAGTTCCAGACCCAGAAAAGCAGCAAAACCAGGTGGGCAACACCAGGATCAGCTGCAGTGACTGAAGACCCCCTGCCCTGACACTGACCAATCAGTGGAGACCACGACCCTGAAAGAGTAAACCTGGAAAACTGACAAAGATTCTGCTGAAACTCTCCCCTGAGACCTAAGATTCTCACCAGTGAGAAAGAGATTAAAGCCTCAAGAGAAGGGATCCAGTGTGCCTGTGCGTACTCCCTCTGGAGAGCAGCCCTGTCATTCCCTCTTCCCTCTTCTTCCCTCACAGGCATGGATCTTCTAACCCTAAAGCAGCGGTTGCTAACATTTCGGACCTCAGGAACCACGAGTGGTCCGCGGACCACCGGTTGGTGACCGCTGCCCATGACACATGAGGCTTGCAACCAGGGGAGCAATTGGCAGCAGCAGCTTGTCCCAGGCTAATCCCTTGAATCTGATTCCAAGCGCCCCTGTTCTCTGGCTTCCCAGTGAGTTAAGGCAACCCATCCTAGGCTCTCCTGTTGTTTCTTCTATGCTAAACCCTTTGTTGTTTTACTGTCCCCAGCTTTAATAAATGTTCCCTCATAGTCACCTGGACTTGTGTTGAGAAATTTTTCCTGCATGAAGTCAAGAACCCACACACTACCTGCTCGCCCTAGGCAGACCCAGTAAGGAGGAGACGGAGCCATAGTTGAAAGGACTTACACAAAGTCACATACTTTGAAAGTAGTGGTCTTATAATTTGATCCAAAGTCTACCCATTTGCAAAGTTTTTCCTCTACACTTACTATTTCCAGTTTCTAAATGGGGAAGTCTGAGGGAAATCAGACCTACTTTTTAAGATTATGTATGCTATGTATTGTTCAGACACCCCCCCACACACACAAACTGGGTTTGAACCCTGGCTCTGCCCTGGCCTCCTTTAAATAGCTGAGCTGAGTTCTGAGTCATTTGCATAAGAGAACAAGCCATTGTTGTCTATCTGGGAGTGGTCCTGGTGATCACATGCACATAAAAATGAGACTGACTGGGAATTGAACTGGCAACCTTTCAGTGCACACTAGTAGGAGGATGCCCAACCAACTGAGTCACACCAGACATGCCTCTCCTAGCTCTTAAATTTATGCTGCTGAAATTGGGAAGGAAGGTGGGGGAAAGACCCTATCATTGACAAATTCCCTTTTCACTGGTATTCTCAGTGCCATGAATTCATAAGTAACAGATGCTACAACAGCTAGGATTACCAGAAAAACACAATGCACAGTGCATGGGGAAAAATATGAGAGAGGAAAATGCATTTCCGTATCCAAGAGGACTGATTGTTAAGCAGCAGTGAGAATTTAAAAGCCAATCTCTGAACTGCCTCAAACAAGTGCCTCTGGAGTGTTCTGGCAGGCTGATGAAGAGGACAAATTCAGGAATTGCAATTCAGAGCAACTGGCCATTCATCCTGAAAACACATGTGCTCTGGGCATTATTTATCCCGCAGTTATCTTTCATTGCTAAATGAATCTGCGGCATCGCCTGTTTGTTCCCTGATTCTTTGATGCCTGGTGTCAACCAGGCGGTTAATAACTGTCAACTGAGATACTGTATTGGAGGGACTATATATATTCAGTGAAAGATTAAATTAGGAACACAGCCAGACCACCTACTGGGCAGGAAAGTATTCTTCACTAGAAAATAACATTACCATCCTAAGGATAAAAAGAATTTCAAGTGAGAGACTTAGGATTTTCCTCCCCAAAATGCAGGGTGTGAATTATCACCATCAACTTGGGCTATGTGTGGCTTGGTCTACTTTAAAATGCCCGCCTGGCCCATCCTTTGTCTATCACAGGCTTTGAGACTCATTTCTGCCCAGAATTGAGCTGATGAGCCCCAGCACACCCATATCATTCTTTGTATCCGAACTCCTCAAATCAAAACATTCAGGCAGAATGACAGAATTGAAATAACACTGACTTCGTAGTCAGAACACCAGAACTTGATGTTTTCCTTCCCCTCTTTTTACTGGCCCTCAGGTCCCCCATCAGTAAAGCATGGTCTCACATAAGGATGTGTGCTGTAGCAAATTGCAAGCATTGCCTTGTAATAGTCTTCCCATTGTTTGCAGTATGTGTAGTTTGTTCAAACTTGGTTGGCCCATCAGAGGACTATTATGAGGAATGCAGTTCAGATTTAAAAAGTGAGCCAACTTGTCATAGGTGTTCAAGTCCATGTAAGATGAAGGCAGACTCCTGACATGCAAAGAAAATACAAAACTGAGACTTGGGGTGGTTAGGGCTCAAGGAAGAATAGCTCTAGTGGACAGGATAGAACTCGGCCCCAGGGCAGAGTTGGGCTCTCTTTGCACTCCCAGACTGAAGTCAGTGGTCGTCCACCAAAACTAGCTAAACAAAACCAGGAAATCAAGATGCTAAGGATAAATCTACCGTGGCATTTTTATCTCTGTAGGCCCCCACAAAGCTTTAAGACAACTGTTTTTTATCACATTTGGGCTACTGATTAAAAAAATAAATCAGAGTTACCCAAAATAAATAAATAAATGGCAGGCTATAAATGTTCAGAGAGCCACACCTGTGCGAGCAGTAACAGAATTCTAGTCCCTACCCAACCTGAAGGAAATACAATAGTCCCCACTTATCCTTGGTTTCAGTCACCCCAAGTCAACGGTGGTGCAAAACTATTAAATGGAAAATTCCAAAAGTAAACAGTTCACAAATTTTATACTGAACACCATTTTGAGTATTATGATGAAATCTTGCACCATCCTGCTCCATCCTACCCCGGACGTGAAACCATATCTTTGTCCACCATATCCACACTGTATATGCTCCCTGCCCAGGAGTCATTTGGTAGCTGTCTCGGTTATGAGAGAGAGATGAGAGTGGGAGGACTACTGTATAGCATTCTCAGAAACATGGTTGCTATAAAATTCAAAAATCAGTAATATTTATTCTTTGCTTTTCTTTGATTTTTGGTTCTACTCTTGTCATTGGATTATAATAGAAACAGCTAACACTGAGACTTCTTAGATATCAAACACTATACAAACACTTTATATAGAAGTAGCTTATTTAATCCTCATAATCAACCCTTCTACAGATGAGAATATGCAGACTTAGAGAAATGAAGCACTAGGTTCAATTGATAGAGCTCCTTTGAATATAATTGATGGAGTCAGAGATTGAACTTAGTTCTGGATGATTCTGCCAGGAGAGTTTTTGTGACCTGAGTCATTTCATCTCTGGCACTGCTCTTTGCTCCTCTGAAAACAGACCTACCTGCAAGGAATGATCAAGCACAGTGGCTATGGCCTATCTCTGGGCTTCTTCACATGGCATCGATAGGCAGATCTGCATCATTTACAACCTCTAACTTATTCTGACACATTTCTTGGTGCTCCATTCACCTTAGACACTCGCTTGAGCTCTAGTAGTTAATCTGACTGTGCTCACATGCAATACCATGAATTATTGTTACACAACTGTACCTTTCCAATCCTGTATTTCATAACTGCGGAATGAAATGTGATATATCTGATAGGTATTTTCTAAGTGATATATTTAGAAAATTATTACTTTCTGTGGGTATTTTTTAGAGCAAATGTTTAGAAGAGTTATAATTTAATAGTCTATCTCTGCTACAGAAAGCCAACCTTTAGTTTATATATCCAAATATTTTGTACAGGCTGTTAAGACAATCAGTGTTTCATACATTCTCCTCTTGCCATTGTGAAATTGCTTCTTAAATAAGAACACTAACAGCATGTATCTTGAGAGACTCTATTGTTCAGAGAGTATAAATTTTTTTTAATAAAAATTAAATAAACATTACTAACAGAACTTGGTTGAATACCCAAAATCAACTGAAGGCTGGGCAGTTTTTTTTTTCCTTTAAAACCCACATCTGCTCATCACTTGAAATTTTACCCCTACCCTTTTCATTCTTGTTGCCCCTGAGCATCTGTAATTGGCATCTCAGATTTCCTATTTAGTGAAGGGTCTGAAATCCCAGTATCCAAATTTGTGACACATCTGAAATGCTCAGTTTGGCTGCTTCAAAGAACCATCTGGGTTGGTTCAGCTGGGTAGATTGGGTATGAGCCAGGTTAAAAAAAATACAGGGGATGGAGTTGCCTTTCAAGAGTTTGGTTGTTTGTGCTTTACAGATTTGGCCATAAAGTCATAAATTAGGAAACAGTCTCAATGGGTGAAAATCCTTTCAAAGAATCATCCATTCTAGTCTTGACTTAGTACTTGGAAAGCTCTTCTTCATAACTAATCTAACATGGTCTTGCTATGATTAACGGAAAGGCCACATTGCGTTAACTTCAGCCTAGAGAGGAAAATCTCCCAGGCAATCGTACAAAGTTGTAAAACTATCACGGTAAACTCATGATCAGAGAGATGATAGGAGTTAGGAATAATTGAGGATTTCAGGTAACTGCTGGCTCAAACCTTCTTCCAATCAATAATAATCTCTCTCCAAAATGTCTGATTTTACTTTCTGGACATAGTAGCCTTCACTCTTCTTTCTGTCCTTCAGTGGTCTCATTTTTATCTGCATTTGGGTTGCATTTCACTGGAACATCTCAAGTGTTGGCCACTGACTTTCTAAATTGGAGAGGCTTAAGAAGGCAACCATTATTCCACTGATCATCCTCTGCTATATTGAATATATTCCACCTAGCATCCCAGGTGACTTTTCAAAACATGTCCTCATTCATTCAACCTCTTCTTAACTAAATGTTCCTATAACTGCTTGACAAGGTTTGGCCTCAATACAATTCTGGGACTGAAGGGAACTCCTCCAAAAAAATGAGAAACTCAAAATGACACATCTCCTTATAGATGACCCTTCCACAGGGTGTCTAGTCACTCCAGACCCTCCCTCTGAAAAAGATGCCCAAACCAGACTTATTTAGTTCTACCTCATCGCAGAACGTCACCACTTCTCTCCATTTCTCAAACCAAAAGCCTAGAAGTCATTATTGATTAATTTATGTCTCTCCTAGAACATCAGTGAGTCCTGACCCCTCAACCTCCAAATTTTATCTCCAGTATATCACCTTCTTACCAACTCCACTCAAATCAGCCTTTAAATAAAATAATTATCTCTCATCGTAACAGCTTCCCCCCTGGTCTCCCAATTATTACTCTAGCCTCCTTGCCATCCATTATTTTTAGGCAAATAAAGACATTATAATCTTACACTCAGAAATCACCACCATGGTTAACGCTATGTCTTCATACATATTTTCTATGAGTGTATGTGTAATATACATACATTGTTTCTTAACCAAATTGAAAATATATTTCCCCTACTCTTTTATAACTTTTTTCTAGTTGATAATATCACCTGTGCATTTCAGTAATTTCTAAAATTTCTCCAGTGATCCAAAAATGTCTTTACAGCTTATTTTCCCCTAATTCAACACCATACTTTAATCATACTCATAACCTAGCATAGTCCCTCTCTTATGTTTCTGACTTCTTGAAAAGACTGAGCCAATTTTCTTAACATCCTTTCTTCACAAAGAAGTCTGACATTTGTTTCTGTAAATGTAAATCAGATTAGTTGACCCTCTTTTTTAAACATATTAAGAGCCTCTCACTGTATCTAGAGTAAAATGGAAACTTCTACTATGGCCTACAGGTCTTATGATCTGGCCTCTGCCCAACCTCACTGACTTAACCTTCTAACTACTCTTCTCACAAAGTACCAGTCATACAGGCCTAATCTCTGATCCTCAGAGATGCCAAGCTTTTCTTATCTCAGCACCTCTGTGCTTGCCCTCTTCTCTGACATTCTCATAGTCTTCAGGTCTCAGTTCACATTATACTGCTTCTGAGAAGTCATCCATTTTCCAATATAAAGTAGTCGATGTCCCCTATCTTTGGTGACTCCTAATGAACCATGCCTCTGTTTTATGCCCTTGTGTGACCCCCTCCCACACTGACTCTGGGCTTGCCCATGTGACTTGGTTTGGCTAATGGGACATCCAAAAACATGACAACCAGCTATGCATTGAGAGCACTTACACATTGGAGCTTGTGCACTTACTAGTAGTGTCTAGCTGCCATTCTATAAAGAAGCTTAGGGAGGAATATGGAATGATGACAAAGTGAAGAGACCCTGGAGGATGAGAAGTCATCGTGGGATGTTCCAGCCCCAACTGACCTCCCAGCTGAATGCAATTGCATGAGTAACTTTAGCTATCGCACATGGAGGAAGAGGACCACTCAGTTGATCCAGTCAACTCAAGAATCGAGAGAATTGATAAATCATTGCTGTTCTAAGACAGTACTTTTAGGTTGGTTTTCACACTGCAACTGATAAGTTTTTTCTTTTAATATACTTCATAGCATTTATCACCATCTGAAATAACCAAGCATTCCTGTTGACCTGATTATTTCCCATCTCCTGCCATTGTAAGCTCCATGATAATAAAAATTTTTGCCCGATTATTTACCACTGTATCTTCAATGCTTCTGAGAGTGCCTGGCACCTAGTAGGCACTCAATAAAAATTATATAGTGAATGAATGATATATGCATCCCTATGTTCATAGCAGCACAATTTACCATAGCTAAGATTTGGAAACAGCCTAACTGCCCATCAGCAGATGAATGGATTAGAAAACTGTGGTACATCTACACAATGGAATACTATGCTGCTGTAAAAAAGAAGGAATTCTTACCATTTGCAACAGCATGGATGGAACTGGAGAGCATTATGCTAAGTGAAATAAGCCAGTCAATGAAGGAAAAATACCACATGATCTCACTCATTCATGGATAATAAAGACCATTACAAACTTTTGAACAATAATAGATACAGAGGCAGAGCTGCCTCAAACTGATTGTCAAACTGCAGCGGAAGGCCAGGGAGGGTTGGGGGGCAGGAGGGAGGGGGGTAAGAGATCAAC
>NW_005362269.1:3118408-3120136 GCF_000412655.1 Myotis brandtii | reverse complement strand
ATGTCAAGGGGGGGGGGAAGGTGACATATGTAATACTCTTTGTAATACTTTAAGCAATAAAACAAAATTTAAAAAAATAAATGCCAGTGACTGAAAATTAAAAAAATAAATAAAATAAATTATATAGTGAATGAATGAATAAAAAGCTCTAAGCCTCTTAAGAAAAGTTTAAGAAAACTGTATAAAAGACAAGCTGAAGTAACTTCAAAACGCATTTAGGCCAGTCTTTCTTGTTATTGGTGAGGAAATGGTAAGCCAGAGAGTAAGAGGGCATGTTGTTTTAATCAAGGCCTGCACAAAAGGAAAGAATCTTCAGAAGCTCTATTCTGGAAGGCAGACCACTCAGAGCGTGTGAGGAGTCCCAGATGCAAGAATACAAAATACTCTGAATGTACTCAAAGGCAAGTGATATCTGCAAATAAGATTTCCGACTGGAGGCACCTGCATGTGGAGCTGCTTTCCTGAACTCCACTGAACTAGAGCTCAGTGGTGCTCAGAAAGGTGGTCATGGGCATAGGCCTGCTCTTTGTGGGCAACCTCTGAGCTGTCACTATTGCACATCTAGACTCTAAATGCCTGGCAGTGACCTAGACCTAGATCCTCCACAGAATCCTGGTCCTCCAACTCCTACTATAGTACTTTTCCATGCCAACACCCTGCCCCTGAACTGTGAATGCATTTTCTTTAAAAAAAAAAAAACATAATATCACCCAGTTTTACTCTGTGACTGATCCAAGTATCTACATGGCCAGCTCACCAGTCTCTGTTCAGTGTTTGCAATACGTCAGGCCCTCTGCTAATGGTTTCCAAGAATTATTTTATTTAAAGGTCATAGCACCTCTTACAGGCAAATACTATTCTTATTCCCATTATACCAGTGAATAACCTATGCATCAAATCATTTAGGTAACATGTCCAAGGTTAACAGCAAAAAATCAGGGAAGGAGTTCTGCTTCAACTCTCTATATGCCAATCCGCAAATCTTACAATCTGCTGCCTTCTCTCCATGAGCCCTCAACCCTGGATACGCCTTTATAGCAATTTTCACTGGAAGGTGCCTCATTCTTTTAAGTTCGAATTCATTGTCAGGCCTAAACTAAGAATTATTGAATGTTTTTTTGATATGCCAGACCTCCCAAGTAACTTAGGAATAGATTCTGCCTTACCTTCACCCAAAGTATCTAATCTTGCATTTTTTTCAAATCTGCTGGCAGAATACTCAGGAATATATTTTAAGATAGAGGAGCTATAAGAGCTTGGCTATATGAACAGTAACTTCCCCCATATCTGTATTTTGGCATATTCTGTCCTGTGTAAATACTTAGTTATAAGTATTGTAAATAAGAAGTAGTCATTTTGCCCTGACTGGTTTGGCTCAGTGGATAAAGCATCGGCCCGCAGACTGAAGGGTCCCAGGTTCGATTCCAGTCAAGGGCATGTACCTTGGTTGCGGGCACATCCCCAGGAGGGGGTGTGCAGGAGGCAGCTGATCGATGTTTCTCTCTCATCGATGTTTCTAACTCTCTATCCCTCTCCCTTCCTCTCTGTAAAAAATCAATAAAATATATTTTTAAAAAAGAAGTAGTAATCATTTTATTTATAACCTCAAGCTTAAGGAATCCCAAAGACCATTTACTCAGGGTTTTTAGTACGATATCCTTCTCTTTCCATCCTTTCATGCAAGTACAGTATATAAAGAGTTAGAATCATGGTTCTCTGATTTAAGGT
>NW_005362269.1:3053344-3118358 GCF_000412655.1 Myotis brandtii | reverse complement strand
GTGGGGGGGGGAGCTGTGGCTGCAGTGGCAAGGATAGGAAGAAATAGTGATACCAGGCTCCTTAGCTTTCTGCTTTTGCCAGACAACCTGAGGCTGGAGAAAGTCACCTACTCAAGGTCACACAGTTTTCCAGCAGACCATGTAGTTCCTAGGGAGTGTTGGCACTTAGCACGTTGATGCTAAAATGCACAACTTAATTCAGGGTATGCACCAGTTCTTTACGTAGTTAGTAGGCAGTGTTTTTCCTTCTGCCCCAGCTGACTCTAAGAATTACTTCTCCCATTTCCCAGGCCCACCTCCCTGGATTCCCTTGTGCTGCACGCTGGTTGCTGCCTCCAGACTGGGTTGCTTAGCAACCAAGCTCTGCAGGCTTTCTAATAGACAAAGGCTTTTCCTTCCAGTCCAACTGCTGCACTAAGGCTCATTGTTGACAAGGGAACAACTCCTTGCTGAGCATACGCTATAATCTGGAGGCTGCTTTGGGGACTTGGTGCTAGGAACTATAGACATCTCGCCTCAACAGAGAGGAGGAATGGAAGTTTTTGAGGACCAACTCGTATTCCTCGGACTCTTTCCTGCACTGATAGATGACTTTGCCTGAATTTCCACGTGGTCACTCTCCAGACATTGCATTACAGGATGCATTCTGTTTACAGGGGCATCTGAGTTCAGAGAATAATTCACATTGCCATCTCCTTGTCCCATGCAACCCCCAAAGAAGTCATCTAATATTGCAAGATACACACGCATGCAGTTGGGAATTGTTTCACGCCTATCAATTAAGTGGCTCAGATTCAAGCTCCATTTCACTAGAAACCCTTGCATCCATCTCACTTGATCCTACCCTCATCAAGGTAGGCAGAACAAGGAACAGTACTACCACTTACAAAAAGATGAAGAGACTTACCCAAAAGTAGACATTTGAAAAGGAGTCGAAGCTTATTCTTTATGACCAGCCTTCCAGAGTTCTCTGGCTCCATCCAGGTGCTTGTTCAGCTCTGGAACAGGTGCCCCTTCGTGTGAAATTGGTGGCTTGCCTGCAGAGAGAGGAGGGCAGAGGGTCATTGTCTAAATTAGTAAATAAGCTTGGAGAAATGTAACAATTTATTCTGGGTTACTTAGCAAAGCTGTGACCCCCTTATCTTTCTGAAGCAAAGCAATCAACCATTAAATACGCCATTACTGATGTATCTGTGGCTTTATTATGAGACAGCATGTGGATGCATTTAGAAACACATGCAAGCAAAGAACTTTAAAGATAGATGATTGGCAAAATGCAATTAATACATTCCACTATTGGATATGGCAGAGTTTCATAATCTGCGTTTTCCAAGCAAAAGGCAAAATAAACTTAGGAGGATAAGCATTGTGTCTATTTCCCTTGCCTTTGTGCCTTCTGAATGACTCCACAGAGCCTGGCATACAGAAATCATATCATAAATATTTACAAAACTAAAAAATACAAATAAAAATTAAGAAATCAGTGTGTTACCCAATATAGCAAAAAGAGCTCATGTTCCAATTCCTACCTCGTATCATTTAGGTAGACTACACACCACCACCTTAGGTTCAAAATCTGGAAGACCTTTCTCGCATTTTAGTATTGCTAAAATCTTGGAATATTTTCCAAAGAAGAAATAAAAGAGCTTCCTTGTGAAACAAGACTAGCCACCCAACTGTAAGGCCAGAGGTTGTAAGCTCAGATTGGGAGCAGGAGGGAGACTCAACTAAACCAGAAATGCCCTTTTAGCTCTCAGTATTTTAATTCCTCTTCTTCTATTCACTAGTGTTCCATACTTGAATACAATGATCATCAAAGACATTTTGCTTGCCTAGTTCATAACCTATTATTGTCAGGACAAGTTCATCATAGCAAAGGCATAATCGTCAGACACAAAGTCTGGAGTCAGATTGACCCAGGTAAGTAGTCTCTCCTCCTAGTGACTGCATGACCCTGAGCCTCTCCAAACCAGTTTCCTCATAAGCAAAATGGGAATTAGCATAGCACCTGTGATAGAATCTGTTTGTGAACATTTAATGAAATAATGCTTGTAGAGCTCTTAGATCTGGCATATAGGGCTCAATGAATGTTAATCATTCATTTAAATAATAACATATTTGGCTTTATATATCTTTTTTTAAAATGGGTTCATGTTTTTTTTTGGCCAAGGTCCTAAGATGTCCCAAATTTCTCAGTCAACTCATGAAAAGAGTCCCTAGTACATTTCTAAGAAACATAGGTTCAAATAGCATGTAACATAACTTAGTATTTGTCTAGGTCCAGGGAGGAAATCCATGAGAAGCAGCAGTCTAGACCTTTTCCGTGAAGGGATTTGCTATTGGCACTCCACTAGCTCCCTTCTCTTCCCACCCCCAGCACCTGGAAGGAGGAATTAGTTAGTGCACACTGTTCCTGCCTTGCCCTATGCTGGATGGGAATGCACCATGTTTTTCCATCACACGCTAGATTTTTCTGACACCATCTGTCCTAAGCCCATGGCACACAGTTTGCCTTGCTGTCACAACTCTATGTGAAAATGTAGAGAAGAAATGTGACGAATGATTCTGAGGAATGTTGTTTACCTACCAGCCATGCACCACTGAGTGGTAGGGGTGGGGCTGGGTTACCGTACAGTCTTACAACACTGGGATTCTATGATTAGTCCTATCTAAGATGTCGCAGAGTTGGAATGGCAGAGACAAGGACTGATTCCAAAGATTTTTAAGCCAGTAAGGACCTGCTGCTATGAATCCCACCTTAGCCCTCATTTACAGAGTTCTTAATTTCCACAGGCACTATGCTAATTACCTTCCACATATAACGATCCTCCCAACACCCCCAAGAGGAAGATACTGTTATCATCCACATGTATAGTTAAGAAACTAGAGGCTTGTGAATACGAGTTAATTTTCTCCTAGTCACATCGCTAGCAAATATAAGAGTTGGTATGTGAACCTGAGTTCTCTATCTCCAGACTCTCTCTAGTTCCACCATTAAGAATATTTCGTCTCAAAAAAAAAAAAAAAGATTTGGCCTCCTGGAGTTACACTTCTGTTTTGCTATTGTTGTAGCCCTAAATTGCAATTAAGTTCATTAACGAAATACTTACATTTACACTTACACACACACAAACTCACACCACCTTAGGTCATGCCTTGTAGGATCTCAGTAAATATCATTGGTTGGTGGTTTGTCAAATGGGGACAATGACCAGGGTGATCAAATAACCTGTCATCCAAATCAGGACCTGTTTGAGAGGGAAAGGGGTCCTACTAAAATTTTTGCTAGGACAACAGCTATAAATCGAGATCATCCTGGACAAACTGAACCACGTGGCTATCCTAGTTATAACCCTACTCTATCAGTTTAATGTTTGAGTTCCCTCTGTGATAAATGCTAGAGCCAGCCTTAGGAACAGTTAAACTGGAACACTACAAATCAGAGCCATCTATCCTAAACACAAATCCAGAAACAGAGACTATCAGAAAGAGAACCTGGATGTCACCTGATTTTGTTTTCCCTTTTATGAATGCTTTGTGATCCCCCACCCCAATTCCTCAGCAGATGCTGCCTGATTTGTGCTCTGGCTAATGTCACTCACGACAAGAGCATTACCAAATGCAGTGAGGTGTGAGTGACACCAGGAAAGATGATGAGCAAGGAGAATGGCAGCTGGCTGCATTTCCGTCCTGTAGATTTTTGATGAATCAAGAAGCATCCTGATAGAGAACATCTGTACATGCTAGAAGCCAAGCAGAATGCTCTCATCCCAGACTCTGAGATCTGAGGACCCTGAAGAGGACTCCACTCTCGCGACAGGCCTGGAGGGTCCTGACTACAGGATGGGGGCTGGCAAACAGCGCAGCAGCTGCAGAGCTATAGAAACGCTGCAGAGAAGTAGTTAGGAAACCCGAGTGCTCTCTCACTCTGTGCTCCTCACTAACTCACGACAAGAGCATTACCAAATGCAGTGAGGTGTGAGTGACACCAGGAAAGATGATGAGCAAGGAGAATGGCAGCTGGCTGCATTTCCGTCCTGTAGATTTTTGATGAATCAAGAAGCATCCTGATAGAGAACATCTGTACATGCTAGAAGCCAAGCAGAATGCTCTCATCCCAGGCTCTGAGATCTGAGGACCCTGAAGAGGGCTCCACTCTCATGACAGGCCTGGAGGGTCCTGACTACAGCGCAGCAGCTGCAGAGCTATAGAAACGCTGCAGAGAAGTAGTTAGGAAACCCGAGTGCTCTCTCACTCTGTGCTCCTCACTAGCTTTGTGACTTAGGTGAATTATTTATCATAGTTGAGACTCTGTTTATTAATAATAAACACACACTAAAGCTACCTTAATCAAAAACATAATACAAGCAGGATATTTCCAGGATCCACAGGCATTTCATGGGAGCCAAGGGCAGGAACATAACAGGGTCTCAAGGTTGTGGATAAAGGAGCTAAAAATGCACTGCAGGCCTGGAAGAGAGCACATGATTTCTTTCATTATTGCTTCTTTCTGTCAAACTGCTTCTTTCTCTTCTGTCAGATTTTTTCGTCCCATTCTGCCTGATGGGAGACAAGATCACCCATGTTTTCATGGTATAGGTCCAACCACCAGGAAAGACTGATCCCCAGTTCTCACGCTCGTTTCCATGTTAAATTCCCAGCCAATGACCTGATAGCTAGTGTGAGCTGTCTCCTCAAGGCCCCACAAGCATGCGGAGAGGATACAGCAACTTCAGATACTCTGCCTGGCTCACTTCTATGACCCAACAGAAGGTGGACCAGTTCCCATTGCAGGGAGATTGTTTGTGAGCTGAGGTAATATTTTCAAAGTTAGCTTGTATAACTTCATGCCCTCAACAGTCAAGCCTGACTTATCTTCTGTCATGTGGTTTTAAGTCTTAAGTGATACCACGTACAGGAGAAAAAAATTGTGGGAGGCAAAGGGCTGTACATCTTTCAGGCACTAGCTTTATATTTAAGTCACCCTGTGAATGCGATGTAAAGCAATCATATCTAAGCCTATATCCTACTCACAACTTGTAGTCCGCCTTCCATGGATACTTGGCAGGTCAATGCCATTGCCAGAAAAAAAGACAAAAAAACTTTCCTAATGCCAACATCGTGGGCTTAAAAGTTCATTGACAAGCCATAACCCTCTCCCTCTCTAGGTTTGTAATCAATCCCTCTATTTGCATTATGTAAATGGTACATTGTATAATTTTATATTCACGCTTGTTATCATTAATAAACTCAGTTGTTATTTCTCTAACAGAGCTCTGAGATGCTTCATTATTGGAACTGCAAGCAGAACATAAGGGCTGCAGAAAGCATGAATCTTTCGTGATACTGACAGATTTTGTTCACAACCTGCCATAATGATTAATATTACTATTAATTTTGCCAGGCACATTGTCAACATGGGTACTAAGTATGAAGTAAGAAAGACTCCTTTGCCCAAAAATTAATTCTGCAAGGAATGCCACTAAAGAAGGAAAGGACACCCGTCTCACTCAAGCCCAGAGATCATGCCAGTCGATGTGCAGATCTCTACTGAGGCCTATGATGGGTGAAGACTCAACCGTGTTGGCATGTGAACTAATATTCTGGGAGTAGTTTATTGATAGATTGATCCCTCTGCTTGTGTCTGATCTGAACACGCCCTCCTCCGACCTCCACAGAAAGGACTTTGTGAAAAGAGCATCAGGGGCTAGTTCTGACTCTGCAACCATGGGCCTCAAATCCCTCGCCATCACAGGGCACGATTATAACATCTGCCCTCCCTGGCTAGACCTGGAAGAGAGGGAATGCTCTGCCAAGGAGCAGAAGAGAAAAGTTGAAATTCAAGATTTCAGGCATGTTTTACCCAAGAAATCCTGAAGTGGTGCATGCCTGGGAAAACATGAGCTAGCTTGCACAGAACCATTGAGAAACTAGGTAGATCCAATACGTGAGGCCTCTGCAGGCTCTCAGCTCTAATAGGAAGAGGGTACAGTACAAGTTGTTCAGTGGTGATACTATCTGAGACAGTAACGTTTGTGGAAATGAGGAAGGAAAAGTGAGCGAGAGGAACTAAGAAAAGAGGAGGGAAAGGAAGAAGGAAGAGATATGATAACAGTGAACAGGTTCAGTTTAAAGAAATACCAACTTGAAAAGTGGCTTTTCTTTATACTCCCAAAGGTGCACACCTGCAAACAAACAGACGGAGACACACATAGGTACACATTTCCCCCACCCACAGGCACTGCATACAGGGCAGGTAAAAGTAGGTTTACAGTTGTGAGTAGGTGAAACACAATTTATTCTTGTATTATTATTATTTACTTATTATTGTATTACTAGAGACCCGGTACACGAAATTCATGCACTTGGCAGAGGGGGGGGGGCGGTGTCTCTCAGCCCAGCCACCACCCTCTTCAATCTGGGACATCCCTCTCACAATCCGGAACTGCTGGCTCCCAACTGCTTGCCTGTCTGCCTGCCTGATTGCTAACTGCTTCTTCTGCCTGCCATCCTGATCACCCTCTAACTACTCCCCTGCCAGCCTGATCAATGCCTAACTGCTCCCCTGCCAGCCTAGTCACCCCTAACTGCCCTCCCCTGCTGGCCTGGTTACCCCTAACTGCCCTCCCCTGCCAGCCTGGTCACCCCTAACTGCCCTTCCCTGCAGGCCTGGTCCCCCCCAACTGCCCTCCCCATCCGGCCTGGTCGCCCCTAACTGCCCTCTCCTGCTGGCCTGATCGCCCACAACTTCCCTCCCCTGCCAGCCATCTTGTAGTGGCCATCTTGTGACGACGTGGGGGTGGTCATCTTGTGCGAGGGCATGACAGTCAATTTGCATATTACCTCTTTATTATATAGGATTTTCCATATGAACAACTGTAAGCCTACTTTTGCCCCACCCTGTATATTACACAATCTCCTCATCTTCCTCAGTATGTACAACTCATGTGTCCAGGCACAGCATAAATACACTGTCAGAAACCATCACCACCACCCCCTACACACACTACACCTCCCTGCATATTTCCTTTCATCCATGAGAGCAGCAACAGCATCTCAGCAAAGCTGTCTTACATAAGTGCAGCAATGGAGCACATGCATACTTTAAAGACACACACAAAGACAGAGGCTGTCTGACCAAGAGGCACTCAGAAACACAGAAAGACCTAGCCAAATGCCAATAGAAAGGTCAGAATGATCAACTCCTGCTTCCTGATGCAGCTGGTAATTTTTTGTACTTCTAAAAATAGAATTGAGGATGGAAGAAATTGGGGTTAATGGCTGAATACTATCATTAGCTGGATTGGTACCCATTTTAGAAAGGATATTTTACTGACATGTGTACCAAATGGTCCTATTCAAATGCTAGCTAAAATAGTACGTTATAGAAACTGAAATTGCTATCTTGCTAGATTCATCTCCCCAAGCGCACATAGGAATCAACTGCCACACAAACGTACAGGCACACACTTGAACATCTGTAATTGTCAAATATATCTCCCACTGCCCATATCCAGCTCCAAGGGATTAAATAGGCTTTTACTTGTATATTTGAAGGTGATGCTGCATAAAGCAAAGGGCCATTGAGTTCACTTGAGAGCTACCATTTATTAAGAATTAACTATGTGTATACTCTGTGACAACATCCTCACATTATCTCATGTAATCCTGCCAACAACTATATGGAGTAGGTACTATTATTATATCCATTTTGTGGATGAGGAAACAGAAATTATGCTGAGGATCTATTATGCATAATGTCCTAAATAGTATACTACGGAAGAGGCGGAGCTTGAATTTGAACCCAGGTGATCTAACTCTAGAATATTAAGCTAAGATGGGGGATCTTTCATTACCATGCCTGCTATCAACAGGTAGTAACTGTCTGTAATGCCACATAGAGAAGTACTTTAGTGTATCTGGGCTTGACACGAAGGAGTAGTAGGGTTAGTGGATGAAGTGCAGATATCCACAGTCAGTATTTGGAACACGGGCATTAGTTCCAGAAGGTAAGCAACCACTAACGACATGTGTGATCTTGCCCAAAAACGAAAAGTGAGGAATCAAAGATAATGTCACAACTTGACAAAGTTTTTATGGGTTTGAACACACGTTGAGGAGCTCCTAGGATAGTGCGAAATGATTAGAACAGCTTAAAAGCCTAAGATCCTAGATTATTATCCTCTATTTTATGACACAGTTATACGGCTGCAACCTTTGTTTTTTACTCTCCTCATTCCCATGTCTATTACTGAAAATAATGCAATGACCAACAGAGCTCTCCTGTGTGCTTACAATACAGTGGAGATGAAATGCATGTCCAAAAGTCACATGACCCTTACAGTGACTTTCCATACTCAAAAAAAAAAAAAATCAGTGGAGAAGAAAAGGAAAGGGCAATTGAAATTTTATCACTTAATGCTCAAAAGGTTTCTGAGTCTTACCAGTCCAAATATGTAATCATGTGCCCACCTTCCTAAAAGAATAGTGAACATCGATATGGGTAAAGAGAGTGCTCTGTGTCAATGTAATCTTTACAACAACTTCCACAAGCCCTGTTATAAAATTAGCCAAGCTCACCCAGCCATTCTGAGCAGACCCAGAATTATTATTCCAAACTGCTAAAACGAGCTTATTTTTCCCATGGCCCTGAGTATGCTTTAGGGGGATGGGATGCACCAAGCATGTCTCCATCTCTCTTATAACCAATGGTCTATGGGCTGATGACTGGCAAGAAAGCGGGTGTGGACTCTAACCTGAGACGGCTTGGCACTCAGCCTGGCTTCATTTGAATCACATTCTCAACTGACAGAATTAACCAGCCACGGAGATTGAGTTCACTGAACAGGAAAAACGAGGTTGCCAAAAAAAAGCTAATGCAATTCAAGTCTGTGTTGAATAGAACAACAGCTATTTATTTAGTCCCTGTCTTGCTTCAAGCAAGATAAGCAAGATTTTAAGACCTGGAAAACAGTTACCATGTTTTACCTAAGACTGAAAAGTTCTATCACATTGAAGAGGGATTCAATTTTTTTTATGTAATTTTAGAGAACAGCATAGGACTGCTAGGTGGAAGTTCCAAAACCTATCTAAAAATTTTAAAATGATGCTTATGAAGTAGTGAGTGCCACTAATATCTGAACTGTTCAAGAAGCACATTTACAAATCTCTCTATAAATGCTTAATGTCAGGTGGCCAGAAGGGACTTTTAAAAATCATACATTCAACCAACTCAGAACCATATACATTCACCTTAACTAGGCACCAGTTTGAAAGACTGGGTATGCTTTGTTTCCTAAGCACTAGACATCATGAGGTAGGAAGAGGAGGAAGGGTTTTTCTACAAAAATGCCAAAGGGGACCTGGCCAATTAGGTCAGTGGTTAGAGCATCTTCATATGAACTGAAGGGCACGAACCTCAGTTGCAGGTTAGATCCCTGGCCCTGGTTGGGGTGTAAGTGGGAGGCAACCAATCCATGTTTCTCTCTCTTTCCTCTCTCCCCTTCACCCCTCCCTTCTACTCTCAAAAAATCAATGGAAAAAATATCCTCACTCCTTAGCTGAGAATTTTTTTTAAAGCCACAGGATTTTTTTCTTCATCAAAATTAAGGAAAGTGGAAGCATGTCACCTTACTGAATGGACTACAATAGCTAAGATGAGATATCACCTATTTTAATCATTATAGGACTTACTTTCATTTTTCCCTATATAAGAGCAAAAAAAAAATTTTTTTAAAGCCCCATCCTTACCAACTTCTGAAGTTCTGAGCTATAGATTATACTGTCAGCCATTCAGAAAAATCGGACAATAGCAAATCATTTTTCACAGGTGGGGAACATTAGCCAGCTCCTTTGAATCGAAAGGAGCTTCAGGAGCAACCCCAGTATCCCATTCTATTCGCTCTTTATGAATTCTAAAGCATTATCTTTGCAAAATCAGCCCACATGATCAAGCTATTTGTAATGTAGCTAGTGACCTCATCTTCCTCACCACAGTTGAATATCTTATTATACATGGAAAGAAAAGAATGAAGCTACTTTTTCATCTGCTCTGTGGTTTCCAGATTTTAAAAACATAAATAAATCTTTCTGCATTTCAGGTTTTGTATCAGATTTCCTTTGCCTTACTTTGCTGATACAGCAGGAGACACAATAGCTGTGTGGGGCAATTTTCTAGCCAACTTGCTGCATCTGAGCAATGCAGGATGAGAGATTTACTCAAAATTCAGTATCACTTCTGTCTGCCTGTCCAGATGAGTAAGATCATGGATCCCATTCAGAGAAGAGGACAATAAAAATAACAATGACTTAAAAAAGAAAAAAAATATTTTCCTTGTAGTAGGTGCAGAACATATTTAGAAGACCACAAGTAAAACCACAAATAAAGTCTAATACTTTAAAGGCCCAGGCAGATGGTTGAAAAGGCTGCGGATGAGGCAGTAGAAGGCAGTTGGAAATTCTGTGTCCTGCCTAAGCATAATGTAATTCAGTGACCGCAGTCTCACTAAGAACAATAATTTAAAAAAGGTGGCTTAACCAAAGTCTTGAATGTCTTCAGCTTGTAGACTCCCCTTTGAGCTGAAAGGGTCTTTCACAATCACCCGACTCAGTGGTTTTCTACTCTGACATCATGTTCAAATCCCTGGACAGCTTTTAAAAAATAACACATGCCTGGGCCCTACAGCAGGTCAATTAGATGAGCATCTCACCAGGTGATCATAATATACAGCTGGGCAGGAGAAAACAAGATGAGAAATGAAAGTGAAAAGAAGTTAAGGTCATATCAGCGCTTGGCAGGCGGCACGTGCTGCCTTCATTATCAATGAGTAACGGCCTAAGCTCCACCCTAGAAGACGCCCTGAAGAAAATGCACAGGGAACGTGTCAAAAGGGAGATGTGCAAAAGTTTTCAAGACTCTTATTTGATTACAGCATATATTTGTCTAGCTCAGTGGTTCTCAACCTTCCTAATGCCCTTTAATACAGTTCCTCATGTTGTGGTGACCCCCAATTTCATTGTTACAAATTGAACATAATTAAAGCATAGTGATTAATCACAAAAACAATATGTAATTATATATGTGTTTTCCGATGGTCTTAGGCGACCCCTGTGAAAGGGTCATTCGACCCCCAAAGGGGTTGCGACCCACAGGTTGATAACCACTGGTCTAGCTGGAAGTTTAGTTGCCGTGATGGTGCAAAGCATCTTCTTCGTACCTATAAGGTGCCAAAAATAGCTAAACATTTAACATGCATTTGTCTTTATATCCTGTAACAATTCATTAAATAAAGACACTGATGCAGAGATAAATTATATTGATGCAGAGATAAATTATATTGCCAAGTACACAAAGCTAATAAATTTCCAAAGATAAATTAAAATCTGTCTTTTTCTTGGAGGTAAAATATATATGAAGAGAAATGGATAAATCTCAGTGTACAATTACATGAGTGTGGCAACTGGATAAGCCCATATAACCAACACTGCAATCAATATGCAGAAAATCCCCGTTCCCTAGAAAATCTCCCCATACCCTCTTCTAGGCATTCCACCCCTCATAGGCAAAATGGTTCTGATTTCTATCATCATGAACTAGAACTTCACATAAATAAAATCAGATGGTGTGCTCTCATTTGTTTCTTACATGATTTTTGCTCAACATAATTTTTTTGAGATTCATCCATATATTTCCAAGTATCAGCAGTCTGTTGCCTTTAGGTAGTGAGGAGTATTCTTTTGTATGAATATGCCACAATTTGTTCACTCATTGTCCTGTTTATGGCCATTTGGCTATTATTAGTAAAGTGGGGTTGTTGTTTTTTCTGTTTGTTTTTTGGAGGGGGGGCTATATAGTAGTAAAGCTGCTATAAACCTTGTTCAAATCTTTTTGTGAAAATACATGTTCATTTCTCTTGGGTAAATACTTAGAGGTGGAATTTCTGGGTTAGTAGACATATAGGTATGTGTTTAATTTTAGGGGCAACCACTAAACTGTTTTCTAAAGGGGCTGTTCCAGTACATGAATGCTTCCCTGAGCAATAGGAGGTTTCTGGTTCCCCCACTTCCTCTCTTCACCACCATTTGTTGTTGCCACGATGAAAAGGTATTATATTGTGGTTTTAATTTGCATTTCTCTGTTAACTGCTGTAATCAATAACTTTTCAGATGCATATTCACCAATCATATATCTTTTTTTGTGAAGAGTCCACATCTTTTGCCTAATTGTAAAAAAAAAAAATTGTATTTTTGGCTTGCTCTGTATTTATTCTGAATCGAGTTCACTGTAAAATATTCTCTGCAAATATTTTTTCCCCAGATTACAGCTAAATTTTTCACTTTCTTTCAATAAGTACAGGGTTTGTGTATCACTTTTTTGTAGTTACTGCTTTTTCTTTCATCTCTAAAAACCTTTGCCTACCCAATGATCATAAATATATTATTCTATGTTTACTTCAAAAGCTTTAAGGTTTTAGCTTTTATGCTTACGTCTATAATTTATCTAAAGTAATTTTGAGACTGGTGTGAAGTTGTGGTTGAGATTCATTTTTTCCATATGTTTATTCAGTTATTCCAGCACCATTTGTTAAGACTTTCCTTTTCTCATTGAATTGCCTTTGAACTTTTATTGAACAATAAAACATATAGTTAATACATGTATTAACTATATGTGTATTGATCTATTTCTGAACTCCACTTTGCCCCATTAATCAAGTTGTATATCCTTGTTAATACAATACTGTCATGATTACTACAGCTTATAAATCTTTATATCAAGTGATATAATTCATCTGACTTTGTTCTTGTTCAGGATGTCTTTGAATGTTGTATATGCTTTGCCTTTTTATATATACTTTAGAAGATGAGTATCTGTTTCCACATAAAAGACTACGTGAAAGTTTGTTTGAGATTGTGTTTAATCAAAACAATATTGAATTTCCCAGTTCATTAGCACGTTATTTTCATCGCATTAGATCTTCTTTAAATTTCTTAGGAATATTTTAGAGCTGTTAGTAGAGAGGTCTCATAGATCTTGTCTTCAAATTAATCCCTAGATTTTATGAGTACCTTTTATGCTCTTGTAAATGTTATATTAAAATTTTATTTTCCAAGTGTTTGCAGCTCATAAATAGAAGTACAACTTATTATTTTATATTGATATTAATTGTCACTACTGAGTACCTATAATGTGCTGGAAACTGAACTAAACGTTCTTTGCTAAAATCATTATAGCAATCTATGTACAAGACAAGGCAATTGAGGCAGAGCAAAATTAATTATATAGCCAAGCACATAAGGCAAATCAAGTTCCAATGCTGAATTAAAACCTAAGTCTTTTTAATGTTAATTATGTCTAAAGCACTGCTTTGTTTATGTCAGAACATGCAGGCCTCCAGTATCACATCCTGGAGGGTTTCATCATACCAGTCATTGGATTTCCACAGTAGTTTCTTGAGTAGAGAAATAACATTTGAAAGAGATGGTCTAAGGAGGCTATACAGATGGAGGTGGGAAGAATGAAGGGAATGGGGTGAAGAGAGACAGACTACATATTGTCAAACATCTCACACACTGCCACCTCCAATTTGACTATTTCTTTAAGTTCACCAAGAGTGAAGTTTCATGCAGTCACTTTGGAAAACAGTTTGATAGTTCTTCAAATGATTAAACATAGAGTTTTCATAGGACCTAGCAATTCTACTAGTTACGTACCTAAGAGAAATGGAAACATATGTCCACAAAGAAAACTTGTATGCAAATGTATTATTCATGTAACCAAAAGATAGAAATAATCCAATGTCCATCCACTGATGAATGGATGAGCAAAATGTGATATATCCAAATAATAAAATATTTTTACCTTAAAAAGAAATGAAGTTCTAATGCATGTTATATAACATGAATAAGCCTTGAAAACATTATGCTAAATGAAAAGAGCCAGTCACAAAAAGACCACATATTATATTATTTCATTAATATGAAATGTCCAGAATAGATAAATCTATATAGACAGAAAGTAGATCAGTGATTGCTTAGAGCTGGGAGTTGGGGGGGACAGAGGACCAATATATAACTGGTATATGATTTCTTTTTGAGGTGATAAAATTGTTCAAAAATTGACTGTGGTAATAGTTGCATATATTGCTAAATATACTAAAAACCACTAAATTCTACCCTTTTTTAAAAATGTTAAATTTATTGGGGTGACAGTGGTTAATAAGATTATATAGATCTCAAGACCATATGTTGGGACACAAAACTAGCCTCAACAAATTTAAGAAGATTGAATCCTACACTTTATTTTTTAAAATATTTTTATTGATTTTGGAGAGAGGGGGAGGGAGAGGGCTAGAAAGATAGAAGCATCAATGGGCTGTCTCCTGCACACCCCCTACTGGCGATTGAGCATGAAACCTGGGCATGTGCCCTGACTAGACTAGAACAAGTGACCTCTTGTTTCATGGGTCGACACTCAACCACTGAGCCACACAGGCCAGGCAAATCCTACACTTCAAATGTGTGGATTGTATAGTATGTGAATTATATCTTGATAAAGCTATTAAAATGAAAATAATTAAGTCCCTGTTCTTTTTCACAGCCCAATGCCTGCCACCTAATAGATGCCCAATAAACACCTGTAAAGAAAGAATAAATTCACTAGTCACAGGCCCCATTGTGTCCAGGTACTGGGCTACAAGAGGGAGAAATGTTTTAAACATATGAATAAAGTAACTCCCTTCCCCTTCTTTATTCAACCATGTAATAAATCACTCAGAACACCACTTACTGGTCTAGGCTTCATTTAACTAAATCCTTCACATACTTGGGGACTCTTTCTGGAGTACTGTTGCCATCCATTACTGCTGTCATTTTCAGCACCGCTTTGCACTGCCTTCGCTAGGTCACCTTCCTTCCCCTAGCTTGTTTCTAATAGAATTCTAGAAAGCAACCTTGAGAGGCTGACAGATGAGAAGATCCAGGGAAGCAGAAAAGGATATGGCTAGACACCACAACAGAGCTACAAGATCACTAAATACAATAACTAATCTTGTATCCCTTGACATACTTGCCTTCCTAATTTTCAACTAACAAAAAAGAAAATCTATTGACTGCCTCAGTAGGGAGTACTGCAATCTATATCACAGATATGGGTCATGCATCTTTTTCCCCAGAGAGAATAAAATGGCAATATCACTCATGCTGTTTTGTGTTTGTTTCTTGCTCTTTTAAGCCCTTTTAATCCTAAAAAGTTATAATAGAAAGGGACCTTAGAAATTCTTTAGTCTTGTGCTTTCCAAACATTACTGTGACCCACCTGAGGTATTTTGTGTGTATTTTAAATTCATCTAACCAGAGGTCTCTTTTAATAAAAGGGAAGTCCTTTTGCAAAGAACATATTCCCACTGGCCATTGCTTCCTGGTCTCCCTTCTTCCCTCCAGAAAGTCTTTCTCAATGCTGCATTTCATTACTGACTGCAGAGTCCCAGGCTTCATCACATCTCCTCTCAAATACCCTCTTGTGCATTCTCCTCCATTTGCTAATGCGAGGAGCGGGGTGGGGAGAGAGTCAGCAGAACTGCCTTTGGCCAGCTGGTCTGCGGAGGTCTGTGCAGCAGGGCCAAGATGCCGGTCCTAGGGAAGGAGGCCAAAAGCCTGCCACATCCCATTTGTTTCCTTTCAAAGGCCACTGCACTGGCTGTAGATAGGTGTCTGGCCAGCTACATCCGAGGATGTTTACTCCACGCTCACCCACAGATGGCTTTACCAAGTCCTACAGCATAAATTTGACTCCTTCCCAAAGCCTCAACTTCTAACTAACTAGATCACAAGAAGTTATAGCTGAGTAGATATTATCATTGTGATTTATACCAGCTCGGCAATGTGGACAACACTTAAAACACCCCATTGAAGCCTCATACCAACCCTGTAAAGTAGGCATTATCCCACCTCTCATTCTACAAATGAGTAACCCAAGGTCACACAACTAGTAAGAAATGGACGTGGTATTAAAATCCGAGTAGAGTCTGACGCCACAGCCTATGTTCTTCCCCACTGGGCTATAAAAGCTAATGGGGATAATAATATTGTTATTGAGGATAACACCACCACCAATAAGAAAATACAACCACTATGGCAAGTGCTTTCTACACACAACTTCTTTGAACCCTCATAGCTCTTCATGGGATGTGATATCAATATCTTTCCTAAAACTCAGAAGGATTGAGCTTAGAGAGATCCAGCCATGTGCTCAGGGCTACGCAGCTGAGACACCACCAGGGTGGGGCCCGTTCTGCTTAGCTCTAGCACCCGAGCTCTTACCAGTTACTACCACTAGCATCCTATTTTCAAGGGAAGCAGGGGCTCAGAGAAGGAAATCTCCAGGCCCCTATTTCCAGAATAAAGTCCATTTAGCACTGACATCTCTCAAGTCTGGTTACCAACTCCTCGAAAAGTGCCCTCTTCTTAGTACTGTCTATGAGAACACATAACCAGACTTCATTTCAAGAAGTAGAGGAGTGTTCTGAGAAACAGTGGGGGACAGAGTGGCCTTGGAATCAGAAAATAAGAATGGAGCCACCCATTAGCTGCTTCACTTTGACCTAGACACTGAACTTGTCTCAGGCCCCTCCTCTTTCACTAGGGTGCTTATTATATGATTGGGAAGTTTTGCCCCTAAGGACTATTCCAAGACAGTGTATAGGCAAGAGCTGAATTAGGCTGTAAAATATTAATTGCTATCATTTAAGACTGAATAGATCTTTATGGGTCAAAATAATAAAAAGTGCCTTAATTGAGAAGGTGGCACCTAAGGTTGGCTCTGAAATATATGAGAATAATAACTATATATTTTTTTACTATGTTCTTACTCTGCATCAGATCCTGAGATGGGTCATTTATATGAATGATTTCAGTTTACTGAAAGGAAAACTCATACATTTACTATTATTGAAACTCCTATTCTAGAAAAATAGAAACTGGGGCCAAAGAGGGGCAAGTTAAAGAGCTGGCAGGTGCATAATGCATTTAAACTTGGGGGTTTAGCCTCCATCACTGCACCATGTTGCCTCTTTGGATAGACTGAAAAGACAGTTATGGGGATGGCTTCAATGAAAGCAAGAGGCATCCAGGCACCGGTGGAGTGAAATTCTCTGCAGCAACTAGCAATACATGTGTTCCACAACATAGAATTTGGTATTTCAGACCCTATAATGATAACCTGGTAGTATCCTGTGCTTTCAGGCAGGGCAAGTATCATCACCTCTGTGCATTTGAAAGGGATGGAAGTACTCTCAAGGTCATTTATGTAACCACCTCCTTCTCCCTTGGCAGAGCTTCTTCCCTGAAGCGCTGTTCAAATACACGGACATCCAGGCCTCAGGTAATAACCGCTCAGTCTACCTTACATATATCTGGTTTATAGACCACAGATTGAAATAAATAAGGGTGCTGAGACATACTAAAGTTCTTTCAGAGACAGCAAACTTCATGTACATACAAGTTATCGGAAATCTACCATCAAAGGCCTTGGACAGTAACAAACACATAACCAAATGGAAATTGAAATGCATGGCCTTTCCTGTCCAACGAAGCATCAAAGCTGGAAGAAGCCTTGGAAGTGAGCTCATCCAAACCACCCATGTTACAGACAGGAAAGCCAACTGAGGATCTAAGAGTAGAATGACTTGCACGAGATTCCACAGATGGCCATTCTGAACCTAGCCTCGCACTCAATCTCCAGACTTGCAATTCACGGCTCTTTCTTTCTTACTATGCTGCCCCCTCCCTCACTTCACTGTTAGGTCTAACCCATTGCTTCTCATGAGAATTACTCTGAAGCCACAGCCTCTGAAACCATCACTTTTTAAGCCTTTGTCCCTCATTAAGACATTCTCTTTGCTGACCTTTTCACCCTGGGCACACTAGGTTCCCTCGGAGGGAGGCACTGGAGGGTTCTCATTAACTGACAAGATGCTGATGTGAGTGACTCTTGCAGGTGCAAATGTGCCCATCGTACTGAGCTGGCCCTGGTCACACCAGGCAGAATGGGCTCCTCTTTGACAGAAAGCCTAAGAGAATTTGCAACAGGGCAAGTGTGTGGAGGAGGAATAGCCTGCTGTGAGCTGAACAGCTTCTCAATAGAAAAACCCATTTGATTTCACATAATGGAGGCTGAGAGGGCTCAGAGTGAATGATGGTTGAGTTCATTTACATTTTAAATGAACACAACATTTGCCTAGGGGCAATGCTTCCTCCCAATAATGGAATCTGAAAAACACAGCACTACTTTTTCTTTTCTTTTCAATGCTTCCTCCCAATAATGGAATCTGAAAAACACATCACTACTTTTTCTTTTCTTTTTTTAAAAAAAAACCTTTTCCTTAAAGCAATAAACAAATATATGTCTGCTCTCCAAACTATTGCTATCTGTATATCTTTTAAGCATAAAATCAAGATTGTACCTTCAAGGAATGGCTGATCTGAGACACAGAAGCATTTCACATGTTAACAGACTGAGTGACTCATAGGGATTCTCTTTACTTAAAATGTAAAGAATTCTCACTGGGGACAGACTCCCCAGCCAGACCTCCAGCTCCCCTTCCCTAACAGGGGGGGCGAGAGAAAAAGAAACATTGGCAAGAATGGCTCCACAGATGTTTCAGTGATTTCCAAGGTAATTCTATAGAGAAAAATCCATTCCCTTTAAGATGCCCAAGGCCACATGAACGGAGTGTGCTCCACCACAGAGCATGGGTCACTCAATAGAATTTCATTACAATCATTTGAGGACACCAAGGGTGAATTTTATGATATGTGAATTATATCTCAATAAAGCTTTTTTTTTAAACAAACAAACAGGATCCAGTGTCTAGTAAATGCTGTATCAAAGATAGTCATCACTATTTTTTATTAGATATATATGTTATTACAGATCATTTATCTACTGTGAGAAGAATGAATTGTTTGGGGAAAATTAGGTAAGAAGTGACTGAGTACCTTAATGCAGAGGAACCTTGAAACCTATACACAGAAAAGTATAAAATTATAAACATCTACCAGGCAGGGCGCTCAGATTAGTTGAGTGCCCACCTGTGCTCCATGCCAGGTGCATTTTGATAAAGTTGTTTGCCACACTTCCTTAATAAATTTGCTTGCTTTACTACAATGCTGCTGTCCAGTATCACTCTTTTGAAATCTTTCCTATGAGACTGACACGAATGGAGAAGGGAACAGCCTTATCCCTTTGAACTCAGGGGGCTGTCTGATAACATCTTCTCTGGTGTTCCTGGTGTCCCATAACAAAGCACCATGCTTGAGTAGGATTTCTGAGTGACTAAATGCCTGTAATGATCCTTAGTGAACAAATAACCACCAACTCCCCCAGTAAATACAGCTGCTAGTAATCGAGACCCTTTGAGTATAGAGACTATTTCTTTTCCTGTCCAATAGTTGACCCAAAAGTTTTCTCAATCAGATACCCCTGGAGCCTGAAATAAAAGCTAAAAGACAACATTTCTTCAAGCTGATGGGTCTATAGGTTTTCACTGGGCTAGTCTTGAGGACTTTCACATTGAAGAAGTACAACTTGAAGGAGAGGAACCAATTTAGGCCCATGATCCAAGGAAGGGTGGTTGCCTTTCTTGTTCAGCAGATATTGATTGATTAGATCTTGAAATTCAAGTAAAGAATCAGAGTGAGTGAGTGCTTGGTTCATCCTGCAATTAGCAAGGGAACATTAAGCCCTCAGTTCATAAGGAGGAGACAGCTGCCCAAATGCATGGAATTCCAGGCCATTTCCTGTCAGTTGTAAATGTAAGGCATGGTATTGAGAGCCTTCAGTGATTTCCATGCAATGCTCTAAGTTAGCTGAAGTGGGCTGGATAGGTAATAATTAAGACCACAGAGTTCTTGTCCTCCACTGTAATGATCCTCAGGGGGAAATGCCTGAATTGAACCATAATGGATTGATGATTATGTCTGAAAATAAGGGGTTGAAAAATCCCCCTACCAAATTAGACATTAAAAATAAAGTCATCCCATATATGAGACTCTTGAAGGTAATGAGAATGAGATAATGAGATAATTAGTGCTAATAATATTCTAAGCTGTGCAAATTACTTCATATTCAGTTTCATTTTATCCTCACTACTCCATGAGGTAGCTACTATTATTGTCCACATTTTGAGAGAACCAACATCCCAGTTATTAAGTGGTGGAGTTGGGATTCAAATCCATACTATCTTATTCTACAACAGTAAAAGGTACATTCCCAAAGATAATCACTGCTTTCTTTTAGTTCACTATGAAGATAGCCAAGATCATGGCATGTTGAGCCCTATCCATACTATCTTATTCTACAACAGTAAAAGGTACACTCCCAAAGATAATCACTGCTTTCTTTTAGTTCAATATGAAGATAGCCAAGATCATGGCATGTTGAGCCCTTCATGTCTTTTGACCAACCTCAATCATTCCTTCAGCTGATTTTTTAAATATATATTTTTTTATTTGAGAGGAAGGCAGAGGGAGAGAGAGATTGAAACATCAATGATGAGAGAGAATCATTGATTGCCTTCCTCCTGCACACACCACATTGGGGATTGAGCCCGCAACCCCGGGCATGTGCCCTGACCAGGAATCGAACCATGACCTCCTAGTTCATAAATCGACACTCAACAACTGAGCCATGCCGGCCGGGCAGTTGATATTTTTTATAGCTTAATATGTCTCAGGAATTTGATCAATCAATAAACTTGAACAGTGCCCATCAAAATGTCAAGCAATGAAAAATAAAAAAGGTATGTGCATAGTTCTCTGTTAGACATTTAAGTGGAAATACGAAGATCATATAGGATTTAGCTCTGAAATATCTTTGAAAAGAAGAGAAATAACCAAGCAATCTGGTAGAATACAATCCATGGTAGCATATAATTATATACTCTACTGTGTGGTCCAGAAAATGTTTACTGGGAGAAATAAGAAAATAATACTTACGAATCAATTTTGAACACCTTCACAAATGGATATGATTATAAAGCTCCATTTTAGTAACCACCAAAATTCTACCTTTTTTTGATTGGCAGTGAAGAAATTTGGTGATCAGAAAGGAAGAATCTGTTTACCGTAAGATTAATTTCATGTTCTATAGAACTCATAAAAGAATCTCACAAACTGTTTCCACCTACTTTTGGAATTGTAGAATTATGGAATAATAAGGCAATTCATAAGAGAGAAAAGAAACAAGATATGAGAAGGGGAGGACAAATGGAACCTATCTTCAGGATCATGGCTACCCCAAAAAGAAGCAATAGATTTCTTCCTTCTGGCTTCAGAACTAAGGATTGGTAGAGAAAACATTGTCATATGCATTGACTAATAGGGGCAATATAGTAATGCAACATTTTTAATGGTCTGCAATTGGAAGGTGGACATTTTGTTGTTTTAGAGTTGTGGGAAGAGATATCAGTGAAGTGGAAACCCAGACACTGACCCCACAGTAGTTGGCTCAGCTGACTTTGAGGTCATTCCTACCAGGATAGGTTAGTCCACTATAATCACATCCTATACCTGTACCTATTATATTCCATGTCCCTTCTAAAGGAAAGCAGAATATGCCACCCCAAAATATGCCACTTTGGCATATTGATTGTTTTTAATTGAAGTTAGCTAAGAAAGAGCCACTACAAGAAGGACTTTTAGTCCTCCTCTATGCCCCTGAAACCAGTAAATCTCCCATGAGAAACGTAGCAGGAGGGTAGAAGGCATCCTTATCACCAGGGATAGAGAGATAGGGAATTTAGGGCTGAAAAGGCTATATAAACTAATCTTGTTACCTCTTCACTAATTTGTTACTCCAAACCCAAATCCCTTTGTCTTGTCAATTCTTCACATGTGTATTATTTTCTTGTCTAAAGGGCATAAAATCTGCCTGCTTTGGTCATTTATATGGGCTCCTGTACTATATATACAAATTTAAATTTGATTTTCACCTGTTAATTTGTTTTATGTCCATTTAATTATTAGACCAGCCAAATTACCCAAAACTGGAAGAAGAGAAACATTTTCCTCCCCTACACTTCCTGTAGTACTCCAAATTATTCATTCCCTCTAGATAAACTCATGAAATCCAGTCACCTATTTGAAGACTGCCTGATATTTCCATCCACCTTGATGAATTCCTCCTTTTTTTGAACTCATAAAACTTAGATAGCTTGAATCCTTCGATATAATTTCTTCATTATTCCCCTGAACTAATCTTATTTCCCAAGTTTAAAAAGACAAGTCTGTACCTTCTACCTCTCAGGTACTTCCAGTAGAACCTGGTACAAATGTAGACACAGAATAGATGGTCAATAACAGCACAAATAACTTGGGTTTCCAAACATAGGTTACCAGGTACTCCTACGCACCCTATTCAGTTGAAGTCTCACAACAACCTAAATGCCACTGCTGAGAAAACTAAAGTTAAGTCGTTTAAGTGATGAGCTTCAAGTCTCACAGGTATGAAGTAGCATGAGCCTGCTCCCCAAAACTGGGCCTGATGTCATTAGGTGTCCGTTTGCATGACTCTCAGTACTCTAGACTTCTATTTCATCTCCATAGAATGAATATGTCAGCAATTATTTCTTGTTTTTACTCTCTTTAAAAGTCTATAAACTCCAGCCCTAGCTGGTTTGCCTCAGTGGATAGAGTGTTGGCCTGCGGACTGAAGGGTTCTGAGTTCGATTCCAGTAAAGGGCACATGCCTGGGTTGCGGGCTTGATCCCCAGTAGGGGGCCTGCTGTTTCTATCTCTCTCCCTTTTCCTTCCTCTCTGACATAAATAAAAATATTTTTTAAAAATAATAAATAAATAAATAAATAAATGAAAGTCTATAAACTCCACAAGGATAGGACTCTGTCTGCTTTCTAAAGTCCCTGGTACATATTGGCACAGATTTTTTTTTTAAAAAAGAAAAGAATAAAAGAAAGAGAGGAGGAAAGAGAGAAGGAGTGGGGGTGTTGAGAAATGTCCGCCTAGCCATAATCAGAAACTTGGGTTTTAAGTTCTTCTATATCTTATGTGCATTTAGGCAAATTCCGTTAGACCCCTTCTGTGGAGATGGAGAAGAGAATGAAGGGAGAAGGTGAGAGAGGGTGAGAGATCAGGAGAGCATGATTCCACACACTATTCCCCCAATGAGCAGAGTGCCCTGGAGAGTGTGAGATGGGAGACCAAGTGACTGTTTCCTTAGCAGGTCACCTTCTCACCTGCACCTCACTGACTGAGCATCCTATAAGGATTTATGTGATTTACATTTAAAGACACACTGTACTTTTTTTCATATAATACAACCCTGAGAATACTTTTTATTCATTAAAAAAAATAGAAATCTGTTCTGTAACCAGAGGGGAAAAAATTGTACTGTTGGAATTTTGAGGTATTATGCCACCTGCCTAGGATATTTTTAAGGATAGTTTTAACTAAACTCGATTTTTGCTCCACATACTGACTTGGGAGCCTAACACATGTAAGATGAGACTTGACTGCTTCATTAGTCTTCATTGATCTACTAGTTCCACTAACCTTTCCTTTTACATAACACCTTGCAATGCTATAATCTGAGAACAGAATTTTCCTCTATTGACTTTTGCTTCTTTCTGACTCACAAAATATTTGTTAGGCTAAATAGAAACTACACTTCCCATCAGAATACCTATAAAATATTATTGGCTAAGAACTTCAAAACAAACAAATGAAAACCTCTCATATGCCTTGGAGAATTGCATAGGGTATTCTGTAAAATCAATACAGAAGATGATTTGACTTTGGGTAGTGGACATATTAGAATAGTGCAATATACAGATCTTGTATCATAGAAAAGTACACTTGAAACCTATAAGATCCTATTAACCAATGTCACCCCGATAAATTTAATTAAAAAGAAAAAAAATCAATACAGTTGCAATGCTACCTGGAAAAGGCTACTCAGCTCAAAAAGCAGATTATCTCCTATTGAAGCTACAAAGTTAATTATTTTAGAGAGAAGAGTTTGTTTTCCTCCATATCTGAGATTTGATTTTCAAGCCCAAACCTTCTATTGTCTTATGTTATTTCCCTGGGCAATTAACTCCCCATCTTTCAACTTGATGTCCTCATCAATTTAAAGAAAGGGCAGAGGAAGTAATATCTCTAATTGTCTCCTCCTTGGCAAGGTGACTTTCTACTCCAGATACCTCATAAGTATATGAGTCAAAACAGTGTGCCAATATCCAGGCAAGTTTCTAGCCCACCTAAAACTTTCCAATAGAGAATTCGGTGTTATCACTATTCTGTAGCTATGGTCCTGGGCTGGAAATATGTAGGTTAATACAGGAGACTATGGAGGCTATAATATAGGAGAGCAATGGACAATTTTTGTTTGGCATGTATGTGAGGTGTGAGTAAACTTACCAAGACAACTCCTGGGGCTAACCTTAAGTATATGATGAAAAATAAATCCCCATACGATTGGATTTGGGGGTTGTCCAGGCCAACTAACACTATCTTTCACAACCCCAGATACCCTTCAGAAATTTTACCTTGAAAGATTGATCCTTCTGAGCTGATGGGTCTTCTAACTTCCCTGTTAGAAGGCAAATCCTATTGGCAGGGCAACCCCTTAAACCTGTGTTTGTTATTTAGGGGCAGGGATGTAGGAATACAAAATTAGATGTTGGACACAAAAGCCACATTTCACAATTTGCCAAGGTTACCTCCCACACTGAGGCCTCTAGAGGTGCATTTCATATGGCTGTTGCCTCCCAGGAAACTTGCCACGCCGACACATTTTTGTTATCTGAAGCCTCGCAGAAGGCAAAGCCACTTGGTTCTGTTGCTGAGAGAGACTTCAGTGCTAGAAACTTAAGATGTACAGGAATTCAGGGCAGGACCCTAGAGCAGAGGCATGGCTGGATGGAAGCAAGGGAAACTTTACCCAGTTATGCCTTTAAAGAAATAAAAATAAAGACATGCATGGAAATAGCCTTTGCTAATACCCTGATGAAAAGATATCAGAGGAGAGAGTGTTAAGCAAGACCTTGAGAATCACAGAAAATATAGCAAAATGTTGGTACCTGTTCATGTGAATACACCCCCATCAGTCAACAGTATAGAGAGTGCTCAACCTACCGGCTCCTTCCGAAGGCCACCCTCCCATACAGATCCTAGCTATGGCTGTGCCCAAGAAATCACCAACCCTAACCCTCTCATTTACATTTGGGGTGACTGAGGCATAGCATAAAGAACAGCTATTTGCCTATGGGCACAAAACTAGTTTTAGAGGTAAAAACAGGAATAGAATTTGGTCTTTCCTGTGTACAACTTTGCTGGTAGCTCTGTGAGTGACGGGGTCTTAAATTAAACTTATTCTCCCATGAACAATTTTTTTTTCAGAAGCATGCCAAGCTGTGAGTAGTGACAAAATTCAGTAGAAGTCATTCATTTCATTCTCAAGACAGACAAGTACAAGGTGCCTAATTAAAAACAAAAAAACTTGGAATTATCTGGTCCTTTCTGCCAAGTGCAGAAATTCACACTGATTCATGTCAGTTCCTTCCCATGATCACATCTCTCATTTATAATTGCTAAATATGCCAGGTTCGCAAAGTTTCCCCCATTTGAGTGCCCTATGCGAATGTGTGAACAAATACCATTCCTCCAACTGTTCTATTTGAATATAAAAATATCCATATCAGCACAGACTACACAAACTTGGGGCCAGAGGCATGTGATGCAGCAAAGAATAGCACCAATTCAGGAGTCAGAGTATAGGGGTGTGGATATGTCTCAGGTGTATGCTTGCCATAGGACTTGGGGGTCCCCAGTTACCTTCTCTGAGCCTATTTTCTGATCCCCAGATTGGGAGAAACTAGACTTTCCATGTTCCTCTCATGGGTAACTGGGAGAATCATATGAGATCATGGATAACTTTTTAAAAAATCTGTTCATGATCCTTATTTTGAAAATAAAGAAAAGATATATAAAGAAAGACAGGTCTTTGAAGCCAGGAAACTTGGTGCAGAGTGATAGGGACTGAGTTCCAATCTTCCTACAAACTCACTTCCACTTCTTCCTTGGGATGCAGTGTCTCCATCAGTAAAATGAGGAGTCAAGATTGAATGATCTTTTATGTCTCCTTCCAATTCTAATTGAGTCTTTGTAGCATTACTAAACAGTACTATCATTTTAGTCTGAATTGAAATAGAGTTATACCAGTATTTGAATTAATCCTCTGACTGCCTTCAGAGCCAGGGTTTGTCTACTGTAGTGTGAAACATAGGATTATGATCTGGAGAAGTAAAACTTGGCATATGTAACAACTGCAAGCGATATGAGGCCCTAAGTTGGATCACAGAGCAATAACAAAAAATGAGTGAGAAACTGGTAAAATCTGAATAAAGTCTATAGTTAGTTGATAGTCATTTTCCAATGTTAATTTCTTGGTTTTGATAGTTGAAGTATATGGTTAGGAAAGAACATTAAGAGAAGCTGGGTGAAGGGTGCATGGGAACACTCTGTACTAACTTTGCAACTCTTGTGCAAATCTAAAGTTATTTCAAAATAAAAACCTATATCCCATGGGAATCACCTCAAGTGCATGTTGAAAATGTAAATTTCTCCAGTTCCAGAGACCTGGGGATGATGGTCCTGGAACAGGGTCCAGGAATCTGCATCCCAATAGGAACACAGGAGGTTCTGATGGAGATTTCCCAGGGATCATACTTGGAGAAACCCTGATCTAAAGCAACTGTCGCCAACCTTTCAGACCTCACAGACCACCAGTTGGCGACTGCTGCTTTAAAGGATATATATATCTATAGTGACCAGTCACTATGACGTGCACTGACCACCAGGGGGCAGACGCTAAATGCAGGAGCTGCCCCCTGGTGGTCAGTGTGTTCCCACAGTGGGAGCACCGCTCAGCTGACTGGAATGAGTGGGAGCGGCTCCTACCCGGTTCCCTGCAGCCACGCCAAGGGACCCCACCAGTGCACAAATCTGTGCACCAGGTCTCTAGTTTATAATAATATAAGTGATAGAGATGAATAAATGAAAACTAACAACCTGAGGCTGTAAAAAGACTCTTGGGTGAGATGATGATTTGGGTACTACCTCTATCAGTGGCTGTATAAAATTAGATAAGTTATCTGCTGAGCCTCACATTCTTCATTTATAAAGTCAGAAGGTGGAGCTATGGATGGATTTCTGGATGTCCAGCATGGTGAACAGTAGTCCCTAAAACCATACACTGGCAGCCACCAGTCTCCCCCAGCCCCTCTGCAGATTCCTTTCCTCTCGTGGCGCTGCTCACCAGCCCTGGACTCCGAGTGGTGTCCTAACAGGCATGCAAATGTCTGGCCCTGCAGTAAGTTAAACATAGTCACAAAGGAGACACAACCATGTTGAAAAACACAGCCACTGTAACAAGGTCAGCAGCGGGGGACATGAGATTTTGAATTTGCTTTATTGAGTGGAGACGCAGACTGTAGTTCTGATTTTCGCTGCATGAAATAGAAATCCTAACTTCCATCTGTAAAGACTCTGGGGAAAGGAAATGAGGTCTTTGGCTCTAGTCCTTTCATTAGAGAGCAGTTTTGTACCAGATGAGGCCACAGACTCGGAGCCACTGTCTCTACCGAGACCCCACCCAGACAAAGGAAGAAGATGGATTTGAGTCAGCTCAGAGCCACTGAATTTAATAGTGGCCCTGGCTAGAGTCATGGGGCTGCCCCTGGCTTCTTGCTGTTAAGCATGTGTGTGCGCACACACATTGGCAAGAGTACAAACCTCTCAAATCAGAGGGGAATGAGGCATATATCCAGATAAAACTTCCTATAGGGCAGATAATATGCCAACCTCACTCCATTCTAATTTTCTTGACCTGGCTCAACAGTTTAGATAGATCAATGTTTTTGTTTGTTTTTAAATACATTTTTACTTATTTCAGAGAGGAAGGAAGAGGGAGAGATAGAAACATTGAAGATGAGAGAGAATCATTGATTGGCTTCCTCCTGCATGCCCCCTACTGGGGATCGAGCCAGCAACCCTGGCATGTGCCCGGACCAGGAATTGAACCATGACCTCCTGGTTCATAGATCGATGCTCAATCATTGAGCCACACCAGTCAGGCATAGATAAATGTTTTTAATGGTACCTATAAGTCAACTCTAGATTTTGTTTACCCTTACTAAGAGTATCCAGAGAAACATATGACACTAACATTTTCTAAGTGAAAAATTCTACTTGATATTCCAGAGCATGATTCTATAGCATCTTGGTTTCCTCATTTGTAAAGAGAATAACATCTACAAAATTTAGTTTGAATCTTGACAATAATCCTAGGGATTTATTTTATGTGAAAGTATCCACATATAAATTTAAAAGGATGTGAGTTTAATACCTAAATTGAGATTCAGGTAGTTGGTGCAGGAGCTGGGATTTAAATCCAGACCCAACAACTCTAAAGCCCACACATCCACTAGAATGACTCCAGGGAACCACTGTTAACTCTGGTGCTTTTCCTGAAAGCCAAAATGAATTTATGTCTCCAAAACATAAAAAGAAGAGAAAAAATGGTACTCCTCTTTTATATCTGTTTTGTCAGTATGATGGTTCATAACTAAGTACAGTTTTCTTAGAATGAAATGTGTTAGATATGTATAATCAGTCCCCATGACTTCTGGGAATTGCAATCTATCCCTCAGAGATAGAAACAATTCTACTTTAAGCCCAACCATTAACTTACCTATATCTATACCAATCCTCACCTTCATTCCTCCCGTCTTGGAAAATAACATACTGTGGTATTCCCTCCAGAAGCTGCTCTCTCTTGTTCCTATTTAACCCTTTGATTACAAATATTCAACTGCATGTTGAAAGGCATCATTGAGATCTCCCATAGCTGCCTGAAATACAGCTTGTCAGGGCTGTAAGTCTGAGAATCATCCCTGAATTATCATCTTTCTCTCACCTTTACATATAATATAATCATTCAGCTACTCAATCCTTATGGATCCTACTGATCTTGGCTTTTCTAAACACTCTTGAATCTGATCCCTGAATCCTCAGTGGCTTCCACTGCTGCTTTATTTATGGATATAACCCCTCATTGGGACAGCATCCTAATGATATCATGGCCTCTGGTATTATCTTCTAACCGTTTTCCTACATGGTCCCCAGAGGTATTTACATAAAATGAAAACCTGAATGCATTGAGGCCTTGCTTCCCTGGATACCTATTGATCTACTTTTCCAACTTCATCTCTCACTTGAGCACTGCACCTACATAGAAAAACTCACTCTTACCTCCTCTTTTAAGCTTCAAAAATTCAAATCTCCATATAATTCTCTCTCTCTCTCTTCTCTCTCTCTATATATATATATATATATATACACATATATATATATACACACACACATATATATGTATATATATATATACCTCTATATCTCAGCTCATATTATATCCTCTTATTGAAACATCCTTTAATTCCTCCCTTTCCCCACTGATAATTCTTCACCTAACTTCACTTTCACTTCTGAATTTACAACACAATTCTAAGTAATCTATAGATCAAATAGAGAAGTCACTGATATATAAACTTAATAGAGAAAACTGATGATACCAAAAGCTAGTTCTTTGAAAAAAAAAATTTATAATTAATAAACCTCTGACATAAATAGCCAGAGAGATAGATTAAGTAGAAGGAATAAAAAGTGGGAATCCAGCATAGATTCTACAAACATTAAAATAAGAGAATATTACATTACTATACATATAAATTTAACAATTTAAATAAAATTTACCAATTCCTCAAAAAACACAAGCTACCAGATAAATTGAATAGGTAGCCTGAAAAATTCTAGAAATATTAAATAAATTGAATGCATTGTTAAAAGTTTTCATAAAAATAAATCCCCAAGCCCAAAGGTTTTCTCTGGTAAATTCTACCAAATATTAAAAGACTAGATAACATCAATTCTACAGAATGTTTCCAGAAAACATATGAAGACAAGGGAACAATTCTCCATTTGTTGTATAAGATCTGCATTATCCTAATATCAAAAAATAAACATGATAGTGATTACCTCCCACTGTGAACTCTACAACACTACACCAAACATTTCAAACTCGCAGCTCGAGTTTGACATGCTTGGTCTACACTGTTCAAAATTATGGATATCATATTTTCTGCTGATGAGGAGGTGTAACAACTGCAACTCTCAGATATTGCTGGCAGGAATGCAAAATGATACAACTACCCTGGAAATCAATTTTGCAGTTTCTTATTAAGTTAACTATTTACTTAGCATGTGCCCCAGAAACATCAGTTCAGGATATTCACCCTAAATAAATGAAAACTGACTTTCACACAAAAAATCTGTACACAAATGTTTATAGCGTCTCTATTCACAATCATGCAGACATAGAATGAAAACAACCCAAATATGTCTTTCATAACTGAATGCGTAATCTGTGGTTTATCCGTGGAAGGGAATGCTCCTCAACCTAACTAACAAACAAACAAACACTAATTCAAAACAAACTACAACAAAAAAGCCTGTTGATATACTAACAACTTGGTGATGAATCTCAAATGCATTATGCCAAGTGGCAGAGTCACAAGCTTACATTCTGTGTAATTCCATTTGTATGTCATTCTCATAAAGACAAACTATAGTGACAGAGAACAGATCAGTGGTTGCCAGGGATGAGGGATGTGAGAAGGGTATGAATACAAAGGAATAACATGAGGGAGTTTTATGGGGTAATAGGACTGTTCTATATCCTGATTTTGGCAGTACATGAATCTATGCATAGAGTCAAAGAACTATATCAATACAAAAAAGTCAATTTTACTGTAATTAAAAATTTAAATTAAAACACAAAATCCTCCTACATAATAAAGAGCCAGAGTGTAATGACCATTATAACCTAAGGCTCGACCAGACCGGAAGTCAGTGCTGGGTTTCCTGGCTGCGAGTGGGCTATGCGGGGCTGGAGCCAGTCCCCTGCAGGAGTCAGACTGGGCAGAGTCAGTTCCCTGCGGGAGCCAGTCCTGGGTCATGTAAGTGGAAACCATAAGAAATAGAAACAAGGCAACAGGGACAGATCCAAAGACAGAAAAACAGTGATCAGATTATCAATCCCCAGAGGGAAAGTAGGGGAGGGAGGGGGTAAGAGGGCGAAATCAACCAAAGTACTTGTATGCATGCATATAAGCCAAACCAATGGACACGGACAACAAGGGGATGAGAGCATGAGTGGGGGAGGGGGGGTGAGGTTGGGGGTTAATGGGAAATGAGGACACATTTGTAATACCTTAACCAATAAAGAAATTTAAAACAAAAAAAAATAGAAACAAGGCAGACCTATCCCTCCACATGGGGCGATATTGGCAGAAGAATAGCAGGGAGCCAGAACTCCCACCATCTCATAACAATAATGAATACCCCTCCCCCTCCCCTGACACACACACCTACAAACCTTGGGCCAAGTGGAGAACCTGGACTTCTACTCTCTTGTTGAAATAATGAGGTGGCATCTCATCCTTCTCTTATCAGAGCAGTATCAAAGCAAAGCCAGATAACGCAGGTTTAAAAAGATCCAGAGTTTCATAATGCTCAAAATTTCTAGGTTTCAATTATCAAATTATTCATACAAAGAAGCAGAAAGATCTAAAACTGAATAAAAAAGATAATGGATACTAACACTGAGATAGTAGAGATGACAGAGTTATTTGATAATAAGTTTAAAGCAGCCATCAAAACAATCTTTACATGAGTGATTTGGAACATCCTTAAATCACTGAAAGTCACTTAAATGGGAAAAAAAGAAAGTTATGGCAAGTAAATAGAAAATCTCAGCAAAGAAAATGAAGCTATAAAGAAGAACCAAATGAAAATGATAGTACAGAAGAATATAATAACTGAAATAAATAACTCGGTGAATAGGCTCAAAGCAGAATGGATGGAACAGAAGAAACACTCAGGGAACTAGAAAATATAACAATAAAAATATCCAGTGAGAATAGGGAGAACATGGGATTGAAAACAACAACAGAAAAAGATCAGAATGACAGGAACCACTGGAGTCATAACAACAACAACAAAAATTAAATAAAACTGTAACATTTGGAGTCCAGGAAGAAATGAAAGGAGATGGAGCTGAAAGAGTACTTGAAGAAATAATGGCTGAAAACTCTTCCAATTGGTCAAAAGACAGAAATCCTCAATTTTAAGAAGATGAGGAAATACAAAATGAGATAAACCCAAAGATAGCAACACCCGCATCATAGTCAAACTTCTGAAAAATAAAAATAAAAACAAAGAAAAAAATCTTGAAAGTTCTGAATGACAGATAAGACTTTATCTCTAAGGAAAAATTAATTCTCATGACAATAAGTTTTACATTAGAAACCATAAAGTCTAAAAATAAAAGAACTGTCAACAGAGTCCTATTTCCAATGAAAATATCCTTCATCAATATGAGGAAAATCACGGCACCTCAGGAAAGAGAAAACACAAATGTAAACAAGAATTGATAAAGAATAATATCCAAATCTCAAAATATATGTGAAATATATTCAATATCATCTCTCCAGGTAAACTCAAATTTATTCCTCCATTACTTACTTACCAGGATAGCTAAAATTAAATAGCTATCCTGGTTTATAATATTAATTATTGGCAAGTATCTGCAGGATCTGGAACCCTCATTCACTGCAGGTGGTTGTATAACTTGGATAAAAAGATGCAAAACTGTATCTACTAAAACTAAACATATGCCTACAGCGTGAGTCATTAAATTTACTGCTTTTATATATCCAAAAGACATGAGCATATATGTCCTCAAAATCATATGTGAAAGGATGTTTAGCGTACCTTTATTCATAATATTTTAAAATTAGAAATAACTTACAAATCTGCCTACAGAAAAATGGAAGAATGATAGTAAATTCAAATAATAGACTACTACACACCTACAAAAAAAGAATAAAATCCTGATATGAAGAACAATATGGGTTAATTTCAAAGAAGTGAGTCACAAATGAGAATACATCATATAAATCCACTGATATGAATTTCATGAACTGATGGTACTATCAATGATTATAAAGGTCAGAAAATTAAGAAATTCGGAGGGTAGTAGTCAGACAGGGGGATAAAAAAAACTTCTAAAATCTTGAAAAAGATTCTACATCTTATACTGGGTGTTACATATGTAAACAAGTTTGATCTCTACATTTACGTTTCATGCACAGGTGGAGTTAAATATAAGTGTTTTCTAGCACTGCAAGTCGCTTATTATTTGAGCTTGGGTTCCTCAACTTTCAGAGTCCATGCTAATCTCCATTATGTCATATTCCCATCTGAAGATAAGATAAATAGTGCCATCAAGATCTAATTCTACAGCTCAGTAACCCTGAAAAATGAAAGAGGATTTATCCTGATTAAAAACTCTGAAGAAATCATACTAACAATTCAATATAATTCACCAAATATTGTGCATAAAATATCATCTCAAATGGACTACCATTTATGATTCAATAATTGGAATTTAAGAGGAAGTAAAAGAGTAGGTCTTTTGTTATTCTCACAGTTTGTGGACTCAGTAGTAATACTGATTAACTATTGAAAAAGTAGGTTTTTACTTTTTCTACAAATATTTAAATTGGGTAATACCAAAAGACTGTAAATTTTTAGCCTAAACATACTTTAATATATTTTTATTGTTAATTTTAGAGAGGAAAAGAGAGGGAGAGGAAGATAGAAACATCAATGATGAGAGAGAATCATTGATCAGCTTCCTCCTGCATACCCCACACTGGGGATCTAGCCTGCAACTTGGGCATGTGCCCCGACCAGGAATCAAACTGTGACTTCTTAGTTCATAGGTTGATGCTCAACCACTGAGAAACACCAGCCAGGCAGCCTAAACATACTTTAAAAAGTGACTGTCATATATTGGGAAATGAGACATGGAAGTAATATGTAATCCTATATAATAAAAGGCTAATATGCAAATTGAGCAAGCATCAGAACGACCGATCACTATGACATGCACTGACCACCAGGAGGCAGATGCTCAATGCAAGAGCTGCCTCTGGTCGTCAGTGTACTCCCACAGGGGGAATGCCGCTCAGCCAGAAGCCCTGAGCCAGGCTCACTGCTGGCAAGTGCAGCGGTGGTGGCAGGAGCCTCTCCCATGGGGAGCGGGCCTAAGACATCATTTGGACATCCACTGAGGGCTCCTGGACTTCGAGAGGGCACAGGCTGGGCTGAGGACCTCCCCCCACCCCCGAATGCACAAATTTCGTGCAGCAGGCCTCTAGTATAAAATAAAAGCAAAGGGATATCAAATACAGAAACTTGCCAGTAGCTTCTCCCACTTTATCTGATTTACTCCCCTCAAAACAAAACCCCACACATTCTTCACTCCACAATGCTGGGCTTTTATTCATGTATTTGATGAATAATTTATGTAGCACTTACGATGTGAAGAGGAAGAAGTAATTACTTCTGGCTGGGGAAAGGATAGGAAGAAAACACAGGAAGTTCTATGGAAAATGTGGCATATTAACTGAACACTGAGAAACAATGTTAGTGAGAGAAGATGGAGGGGGAAATCTGGACTTCTCTCTGTTTGAGGCAGAAAATTACCTGCCTCATTTGAAAAATGCTGGTTTGTTTGAAAATTGAAATAGAGACAATTTAGAGATGGAGGGAAAAAGTTAGACTGGTAACAGGTCTTGAAAACCTTGAATGCCAGAAAAAAGAGTTTGACCTTAATTTATATTCCCTCTACCTGACAGTAAAGATCATCTCATATCCTATATCTTGGTCTTATCACATGCATCCTTTTCATTCCTATTTTACATCATTAAAAGCCAACACTAAGGGTTAGAAGATGGCTTTCAGTATTTACTTCATCACTGATTTGTCCTATGAACTTGGGCCAATTAATTTCAGCATCTTCTTTTACCATGCATAACACACAAGAAATTACACTAGCCTTTCCTACTTCGTAAAGCTTATCTGAACAATGAACCTGATGCTAAGTGCACAGGAATGTTTAAAGTATAGTATAAAGCATTTTCTCAAACTGTGGTTGTTGGGTCAGCAACATTAGCACCACCTGGGAATTTATTAGAAATGCAGAGTCTCCCACCCCACCCCAAACTTACTGAATCAGAAATGCTGGGGGTGATGGCCAGTCATATGCATTTAATAAACCCTCTTGGTTATTCTGATGCATTCTAAAGCTTGAGAACCAATGACATAGAATATTATACAAATGTACTCAAGTGCCATTAAACTCAAACTGTGCATGCCTCCGTCTACTCTGAGAATGTTACAGACTCATGAAGGGACCATGTCTTATTTGGAGCTAGAAAATCAGACATTCTTCACTGGTATTTTGCTATTCACAAGTCATGAATCTATCAAAGGCAGATTTTCCTAGAGGAATAATCACTTTCGGAAATATTCAGCACTCTTGTGTCAGAAGGTCCAGGGATGATTTCTTCGAGGGAAAGAAAACAGGCGATTTTTCTTCACTGATTTGTATTTTGATAAAGTAGTTTTGTTTGAGAGAATTGATGTCAGCCCATTGACCAGCAGTCACCATAAATTTGTGTCAATTTATTCAATGAATCATCGCTAATGTCAACATTTCCCCCTATATCCAAATGCTCTAAAGCATTAGAACTCGCAGCTGCAGAAAGGACACACAGTAAAAAGACATTGCTAGTCAGAGGACAGAGCACAGATGACAAGGAAGTAGTGAGGACACTTTTCTCTCTCAGTTAGTACACGTTAATAAACACAAATATATTTCTCTTTAATATACTTCAACATGAGGTAACATCAGAATAGATCATTGAAATAGACTGCCTAGGACCTCTCTCAACTAAACAATCAGAACAGTAAACTTGTTAATGTCATTTAATCTGAATCACCTTTCACTACTTCAAATCCTTTTTTTCTGTGGTCTGCTTGGTTCAAGTTATCACCATCATCATCACCATTAATATCAATTCTGTGCCTGATTGTGAGATTCCCCTGTTGGCTAATCTTGCCAGGATTAGTTTGAAGTAAATATTTAAATTTAGGCAGAATTCATCTTTGAACTCAGTTTCTACCAGGATACAAGAAAAACGACAGGTAATGACTCTATTAACCAGAAGCTCCAAGTTTAGCCATGGGCTCATTATGTGCTTCTAATTACAACCCTGGGCACCAGCTTCCTATCTATATAATAAAAGAGGAGCTAATAACTTCTATAGAAAGAATCTCATAATATTTCTATAACCATTTGCTTTCTTTTAATGTCCCCTCACTGTTTTCCACAAAGCATTCACTTTGTCATTCTGCTCCCATTAGCCCGGTCTCCAGAAGAAATAAATCTGGTAAACTCATTACCATTTAGGCCAGAGGTCACAAATTCAAATGCCTGCAGGTTAATAAACTTATCATAATGCTTGCTTGGTATACAAAAATGTGTACTAAGAATCTTGTCCTTTAACCAAGCGAAACACTAGATAGTTACATTGCCTTTGAAAACCTATATTCAGGCAAACACCTGTAGTCGTTGTAAAACTTTGAAGCCACCAGTTTGCCTTCCTTGGTTTAATCGTTGAGTACTTCATACCATAGTCTGTCATATTAAATCTTTTTCTCTCTTACAATTAAAATAGAAAATTACTAGATAGGTAAAATGATGTTTGGCTATGATTCATTATTGATTATTTAAATATAGTTTACTTTTTTATCAAAGACCTCTCAAATGGCATCTTCTACATCTAATTTTTTTTCTACCATAATATATAATCTTTCTCTTTAGCTTACATTTCTATTACATTTACTGTAACTCTGGGTAAAGGGATTAGTATATTCTACCTTGTAGTGAATACATATTAAGTAATAGGGTACTTGTTACACCTTATTTTATATTTGACATCAGGGATTGTGCATTATTGCTCTTTAGCTCCAATATAATTTAAAATTCTGTCTCAAATATTTCTAATTCAGCCTCACAGGAAAGAATGCTAGCAATGGATTTGTATTAATTGAATTAAAATAACCATGCATAAGTGACTACTCTGGCCCAAACATAAGCACTAACCATAGTCATCTCCACTGGCATAGATTCCACTCCTACATTTCCATGAAGTAAACATCCTTGTGTCCTACAGATTTTGGTATTCCCCATTCATACAATTTTACTATGGGGAAAAAATGGCAGACATTGGAGAGATAAAAGTCTTCCTGGGTTGGAAGATTAAGGACAAAACAAGAGACAAAACTTTTCAAACTCTATAGAACCCTGATTCATTTCTTAAATGATTTTCCTTTCTTAAGTCCTTGTTTATCGAAGTTATTGTCAGGCTGTGATTAAACACATTGATTACTAACTCCTCCCTGTTAATAAGACCAGCAATCAGTTCTCATAGAAGAAGTCTGATTGCCCCCATTATGAAGGCCTAAATATTCCAGATGGCTTTGCACAAATTCTTGGGTTTTCTCCAGAACCACGGACAGCTCCACTTATTCATCTACAATAGCCTGTGTACAAGTTCTAGCCCAAAAGGTTAGTATGCATCCTTTGTCTAAGAGTTGTCACAATGCCGAATATATAATTTTCTCCGCCACTAAGAGACACGGTGGCATTTTCAGATGCAGCGTCCACATTTCATGTGCCTTATACTTCTCTCTTTGCCATCACCAAGCTCCTGATGAAGCACGTAAATTGACAACAACAAAAAATTCCTGCCAAATCTCAAGAGAACCTCTTGAGCATCTTACAAAATGGTCCATCTGCAAGTTACTTCTTGTTCAAGGTGTTAATAAAGAATGTTGGTAAATCCTCAAATATCTTCCTATAATCCAATCTAAAATTGCTCACAGGAGCCCAGCTGGTGTGGCTTAGTTGGTTGAGCATTGTCCCATGCACCCAAGAAGTCACTGGCTTGATTCCAGGTCAGGGCACATGCCTAGGTTGCGGACTCAATCCCCATTAGGGGGTGTGCAGGAGGCAGCCAATCAATGATTCTCTCTCATTGATGTTTCTATCTCTCCCTCCGATTTTAGTATTTCTTATTCATAAGATTTTATTATGGGGGAAAAATGGCAGACATTGGAGAGATAAAAGTCTGCCTGGGTTGGAAGATTAAGGACAAAACAAGAGACAAAACTTTTCAAACACTATAGAACCCTGATTCATTCCTCCCTCTCTCTATAAAATCAATTTAAAAAACACTAAAATTTCTCACAGGAGAAATAACTGAACTGCCACCGTATTTGCATACAATTAAGAAGTTAAGGTGGATTAGAATATTTGTTAGTTATTTTAAAATTGTGTGCATCAATTAATATTATTCAATGTGTAACCAGAAAAAAATGCTCCTTACCCAATTTGTTCACAAATGTGATTAAAAAGATAATATGTTCTAGCCCTGATGCTAGTACTAGCTCAATATATAACACTGAACAAACAATGCCATTTCTCTGCAAAAATCTTCTCTTTAAAAAAATGACAGCTTTAAACAAGATGAACCCCAAGAATTCTAGGATTCTGGAAAATAGCACAGTTCCTGATCAAGTCAGTTTAAGCCTCTAACCCTCACTTTCTTAATTTATAAAAATATAATTTATAAAAATATATCCTCTCTACCTCACAGATCAAAGGCAGATTATTACCATAAAATTATTTCAGCTAGACAATGCCATTATATTTTCTTTTGGTAGAGTTGCAGGTCATCAATGGCTGATACTTCATAGCCATGAGGTATAGGAGCTCTGGAGTTGGACTGTCTGGGTTCAAAACTCAACACCAGTACTTATAAGCTATGTTGCTTTAAGCAAGTAACTTGTCATCTCTCTTAGTATAAATTCCCTCTTTGAAAATACAGAGGAGAAATAAAAGAGGAGGAGGAAGAAAAAGAAAATGGTTGTTATGAGCATTACATGAGAAAATCTATCCAGAACACTCGAAATTCATAATAATAACTTTACAAGTGATATTGTCTGCATGGGAGGGGTAAAGTCAAGAAACTAGATTACAACCACCAAGTCAATAACAGCAGCAGCTACTTCCGTGGCACTGATCATTTGCCATGAAACTGGAGGCGTGCTAAGTGCTCTGTGTGTATTGTGTCCTCCACATTCTCACCTGTGCCCTTCTTGTCCACTTCACTCTAATGATCATCTTGCAAAGAGAGATCGAGATAGGCTTCTTTTATGAATAAAATGACCTTGTCATTAGAGAATACTTTTGTGTGCTCTCAGTTAATTCTAGAAACATCCTACATGTTATTTATTGAAGTTATCTTTATTCCCATTTTGCAGCAGCAGCAGAGACTATCAGAGATGCTGCAAAGTTAGTAAATACCAGACCAAATCTCCTGATTTCAAGCCTGGTGTTCTTGTCATTCTACCTTGCCCCTCTCATTGCAGAGACTCGCCAGGTGAGCAAACAGCACAGGGCTGATGACTGACAGGTACGGGAATGGTGTCCCACCAAGAAAATACAAGTTCATGGAAGGTTGGGTGTCTTTTGGGTCATTTCCTTGCCAAAACAATATTCTGGCCAAGGAGTTATTTTATTCATCAGATGCCAGAGGGTTGCATTTCTATGCAAGCTCAATGCTAGGCTGGCTGGCCAGAAGAAGGCAAATAAAAATTGCATGAGGTTTGGAGTAGGTTGGGGGCGGATGGCAGGAGCCTCCCTGCTGACTTGGCCTTTGCTGCATGAAAGAGGAAGCTGAGCCTCAGCAAGGCTTATGTGCATCCTGGAGAAACTCCTTTGACACAAACATAAACGTCTGTATGAAGGGAAATTCATGAGACTGCGAAGGCCAGAGAAGCTGACCACCTGCTTTTTTTGTAAGCAGGATATGTGAAAAATAGCAATTCTTTCCCTTTGTTCATTCAAGATATGATTAATATTCACTTTGTATCCAGCCTTATGCCAGGCACTGGGAAACACATATTAAAAACCGTATCATTGTCTTATGCTTAAGGAATGTAATATATCAAGTACCAAGCTGGGCTGTAAAGAATAGAAAGAGATGGTCCCAATCCCGAAGAGCTAACATCTAATAGAAGAACAGACATGACCCATAAGAAACTACAGGACTACAGGGCTGGTACTATCGGAGGCAGACGCTGTTAAGTACCATCATAGAAATGGTTAAGTGCCATGAGAGGAAAAAGGAAGGAGAGAGAAATTCTAATGAGTAATATCATGGAAGGCTTCACAAAGGAGGTAATACTCTAGGCAGGTCAGTGATAATATTTGAATACCAGTATTTCAAAGCGGGGGTGGTGGGGGGATGAGACTGACTCATAAAAATGCTGAAGCATTCAAGGAAGGCTGAACAGTGGGGGCAGGTCTCCTACTCCAAAAACATTACATTTTCTTTAAGATAGCATCTTTAATGGAAGCTGCTGGAAAGCTAATGGAAGCAGTACAGTGTGTGTGTGTGTGGGGGGGGTGATTATTGTTAATTTGATATAGAAAAAAATCAGAACAGTGAAGCATTTAAGAGCTGGCCCTGGGAGTTGGCACCCCCATTTTCCAATCTCAGCACCACCATTTCTGAGAGTTTTGAGCTCCCTTAATTCAGTTATGGCCCCTAAACCTCAGTTTCCTCAACTGTAAAAGGGGGTTAATACAACTAATTTAAGGTTGATGGGAACATATCAGTAATGGCTTGTTAGTAATATTTAAGGTGTGAAAGTACATCATACTTAGAGGAAGAAAAAGGGGAGGCAGTCCTGACTGATGTCTGGGATTGTGCCAGGAAATAGTGAATGATTAGGTTTATGGGAATAAAAAGTGGGCAAGAAAAGGAGACATAACTCAATTTGAGTTGAATTATTTTACTTGATATTCAACCTTTTTGGGAAATGCTCCTCCTTGCAGGCGCAAGTTGTACATCATTACAGCTAAAGACCAAGTGGAAAAGAACAGTGGTCAGAAGCAAACATTCTCCTCTGCTGATCTGGCGCTCTGAAATTGATGATTTTGCCATCTGAACAAAAGTCAGTGGCTGGCCATAGCATTTGCATTTGAATAAGGAGGCATGAATTTTAATGATAGCCTTTGCCATCCAGGGAAGTAAGCTATAGCTGGGTTCCCTATGGAAAAAGCTCTGAGAGACTCAGCAAAGGTGAAAATTCCAGTAAATTAAAACTTTATTACTCCTGATGCTCTTCCCATTCCCGAAAACCTGTGTTATCTTTGACTCCACTTTCTCTCTTATCCTGCATTTATTGCATCCGAAAATACCATCTGCTCTACTTTTAAATGTATCCAGAATATGACATGTTTCACTTCCACCTCCGATGCTATCACTTCAGGGCAAGTCACCATCACTTCTCACTAGACCATGCCAATGGTCTCAGAACTGCTCTCCCTTTTCTACTCTTACCCCCTGTATTCTTTCCACACAATAACTAGACAGATGGTTCAAAATCAGATCAATCATGTCACCTTTCCTCAGATCCCCCGAAGTCTTCCCCCTCACTCAGACTGCAGGATCTGACCCCATTACTTAGCTTTCTCCGTGCTCAGTCTTCTTTCTCCAGCTCTTCTGGCTTCTTTGATCTTCTAAACACTCTAAGCACCCACCTCAAGGCCTTTACACCTCTCTCTTTTGCTGGACCATTCTCCTAGGTAGCATCACAGCTGATTTGCTCACCTTATTCAGGTTATAATAAAACAGCAATATAATAAGAGTCCCTCCCAGAGGAACACTAGTGAAAGAGTAACTGATCCCTACTATCACTCTCTTCCCACTTTGCTTTCCTTTTTCATAGCATTTATCACCATTTGATGGAGTAAATACCTTACGTTCAATTACCTATTTCCCCCATCAGACTGAAGCTTCATAAGAACTAACACTTTGCTGTGTTCTCTGCTGGATCTCCAGTGCCCATTATATATGGTTTTGTTGAATAAATACCACCAGAGTCAGGCTTAGAAATTGGAAGGTAGTAACTATTTCCTTTCACCAGCGAACTTCAGCCTCAGAATCTTAAAGACAACAATCATGTAATATACAAATTCATTTTAAGATATTATTGTTCATTGGCTTAACACTGAAATGAGAGGCTAAAAAATGAAAAGTTTATTAATGTACAAATCAATACTGAATGAGAACCACAATATTAGATACACCCTAGGTTATGGGATCTTACAGACCCTATGTTGCTTTTTATTAAAGGTGGAAGAGAAATTTCAAGCCCCAAGTTGAAAATGAAAAAAATAAAACCAAGAGCTTCTAGTATAAATACCTACTTCATAAATATAAAATCTATTTTGCCTCATTGAAAGTAATGCTCAACATTTACTGTAAGGTTACTACTGTAGCTATTATTTCTACTCACCTTCTATTTTATTTTGTTATATTTTATAAATGCATTAGTCCATGAAAGCATTGAAGATTGTAAAAGTATAAAAAGGCATAGAGCCAAACTACTGTGAAATTGTTTTAATTTATCATATGATTAGGGGGATATGTAGTTTGAACTTATGTTTCTACAGATATGATTGCTTTGACTGAGGAGAATGTAGATATTTTAGGTTTTTAAAAGTGAGTCTAAAGAAAACTATTAGGTAAATAGTAGAAGTGATACTTGGGCATGGAATAAACTGTGAAGGTTGTTTATCAATTACTACAGTTTGGAAAATGTTGACACATAGTATTTCACTTTCTTCTTGCAGAAATCCTTAGATGGAGGTATTATTAATTCTATTTGTTCTTTCAGATAAAATACTGATACTCAGAGAGAGCAGGGAAACTACTCAAGTTTCACAGCTAATGTATTGTAGAACCAAGACCCCTGACCACTAGTCTACCATAGAGCATCCTTTCCAATAGTCTACCATAATCAAAGGCCTCTTCCTCCTAAAATCCAGCAATGGTTACCAAAGGTTGGGCCAGGATTGCAGACTGGCAACCCATTATCTGGATCTGGCCCATGGAAAGCTTTTGTTTGTCCCATATTGTATTTTTTATACACTTGAAATTGTGGCTAACATTTTTTACAAACCAAGAAATTCCACATAAAAAAAACCTGAGACGGAACTGGTACTAAATAATTACTAGTATACTTCTATCCTGTCTTTGACTTTTATTCTTTTGTCTTATTGAAAGGAATTTTCAAGGAAAAATAATATTCCCCAAAGAGTTGTCCATTGGTCACTTGCATCAGAATGATCTAGAAAACTTATTAAACTGAACATTTCCTGCCCAGCCAGTGTGACTTGGTGGTTGAGTGTCGATCTATGAACCAGGAGGTCACAGTTAGATTCCTGTTCAGGGCATATGCCTGGGTTGTGGGCTCGGTCCCCAGTTTGGAGCATGCAGAAAGTAGCTGGTCAATGATTCTCTCATCATTGATGTTTCTATCTCGCTCTCCCTTTCCCTTCCTCTCCAAAATCAATAAAAAAATATTTTAAAATAAATAAAATAAAATGAACATTTTCTGGGCCTCAGTTTGAGATGCATTTGGCTATGTCTTACAAGATAACATCTATACCAGAGCCTCACCTTTGGACCACCTCTAGAGTCTAGTTACCTCCAGTTGGAGCTGTGCTTCAAGAGATGGCATTTACATAGAAGACAATATGAATGGTTCCCTGACTGACTCACATGTGATTGGGTTTCCAGGACTCCAGGAAAAAGAGTAAAATAAAAGTAAGAACATTTGCAGGAAAGTAAGAAAAACTCAGAAACACACAGATTTCTATGAAAGAAACATAAGACTAAATAGGCTCAAGCAGCTGCAGACAGCAATCTATCATGTGTACCAGCAACTATAAGTGAGGCTGTGGTCCATCAGGCCTAATGCCCTCATCCCAAGGCTAATACTTGGTTTAGCATCACTTCAAAATCCTGCTTGTGAAAGTAAATTCCCCAAACACCTTGGTCACACAAGTGAAATTATCATTATTATTTTTCTTTATGGCAGAAATAGAAATAAATCCAAGGTGACTAAATGTAAATTCCAAAATAAACAACCAGCCCTTCACCATCCATCATGACTCAAAAGTCCATGAAATGAGCCAGGCAGAACACAGGAACCACCACAAAGCATTCTGGGATCTGTTGTTAGATGTGCTGCTGCAGATCCAGGAAGTTGGACATACACAAAGGTCCCTTCAGACCCCCGAGAAGCCTTCTGTTTTCTACTTGAAAAATAATGGCAATTCCTAACTCCTGAAATTGGGTGCTGCTTGTGTGCTAGCCATGATAAAAGTCTGAGCCAATCATTCCTATATTGATGAATCTCACCCCAGTAAGACCTAAAGGAGAAGTTATAAAATGGGTTAGGCATGTCATTTATCCATTTACTGCCTTCCCATCCCATGGTGGTATAATAGTGTCAGCCTTACAAAAGTACCCTCCTCTTGCCCTCACTAATTAAATATTAAACAGTAAAAACAACACAATTTGTTTAAAGTGCAAGTAGTTAAATAGAACTGTGACTTTCATTTCACATTGTCCCACACTTGTAAACACCATGAAGACATCTCTGAGGAATAAAACCACACAAACACTGTTCACGATATTATTGAGACCAAATTCAACTTCCGGCTTGAGTGACTATACACTGCCCTCTGGTGGTCGCAAGAGGACACAGAACAGTGTCCACAACAGGAGCAATGCTCAGGAGCCATGGAAATGGAGTCCAACAGGCATTTGGCATGATTGATGGTGCTGATTCATGAAGCCGTTTTTTTCCTTGCTCACATGGCAGTTGCAATAACTTACAGCAGAAAGCTTGTTTGGCAAAGTGAAAATCAAAACTGTAACATTGCTCCTTTTAGACACAAACAATCTTCCATGTTATTAGATCATCCATTGGTTCATCATAGATACATGCATTTATTCAACAAATACTGAGTGCCTACCAAAAAGTGAAGGATTCTTTGGGATATCTGGACACTTGGAATATCTAGGGGAAGAACAGATGCAATCTTGGCTCTCTAATTTGTGCTTGCTAGTTTTGAGTACTGGTGATATATACATTAATAATGATCATGGCCTAAGTTTGCTGAGTGCAAAGAGTTCCAGGTTCACATTGAATCCTCCCTCCTGATGTGCAAAAGGCACAGAGCAGTGGTCTTACCCACTATGCCATTCTGCCATTCACATAAAAAAAAACAACCATGAAGCAAACCTGCCTATGTGCAGTGGCAGCAAAATAAGGCTGAGATCAAGAGTTCCAATGTCAAGGATTCCAGCTCTACAGCCTGTGCAAGTCACTTAACTTCTCTGAATCTCCTCAGTTTGGTGGATTTTATAAAACTAATTTGCAGGTTTGTAGTGAAATTAAAAGGGTGAAGTAGTAAAGTGCCCAGTCAAGCAACGGGCAGGGGTATTTCAGGGAGGAAAGGGGGGAAGGGGATTGTCATTTAGAGGTGGCAACAGAGAGCTGTTCCATAAACTACTGCTTCTTGTACTTCTGCTTTTCATCTTGATCTAGAGGAAAAAACTGTGTGATTTTCACACGCTTGCAGAACAAATAGAACTGTGACTTTCATTTCACATTGTACTTTTGTGTTCTTTTGAAAGGTTTGGCACATTCCAAATGATCGTGTTTTTTCCCCTCCTTTTGCACATCATGGGAGCGTGTTTAGATGTTCTGCAAGGTCATTAGGGAAGAGCTCAGGAGGCTGCCTGCCATCCTGATACTGATGCTGTGCTTAAGGTCACTGACTCATAATTGGATTCAATAAGTGTGTTCTTTAATTCATGCTTGAGTAATGTAGACAATGATTTCGTTATTAACAATTATTATTAGTACTACTATCACTTGGAGTAGATCTGCCTAAAATGGTCCTCAGGAAAAAGAAAAAAAAAGTAGCCCCCAAATCTATAAGCCTAGTTCAAAGCATGTTACCTCCAGATCATTTTGGACATGGTCCTGGAGAAATCGATGACATACAGAGTCAGGGACACAAACCATAAGAAAAATCTGCAGGTCACAATGAGTGGCAGAGTCAGGGCCACCACAGATGTGCAGTGAGCCTCAGACTCATTCTTGGCCTTTAAGCGAGAAGCTTCTGTGGTGACGGAGAAGTCATTGCCTCATGGAATCAGAGTTGAGAAGAGCCTGAAGATCACCTACTCTAGGAGTCACTCATTCAAAGGCCAGGCAGATGACATCCATGAGTGAACAGCCTTGGTGGTGGGACCTTGAATGACCAGGCAGCAATGAGCACCCTGTCTCCAGAGGACAGCCACCAGTGAGAATGGGCCAATTGTTTTTATGCAGGAATGTAGCTCACTCTTGCCTGATCTGCAGATATTCCAAGAGAAGCCAGAACTGTAGAATGTATACCATATTTCTCAAATTTTCAAAGCACTGTGAAGGTCAAGGAAAGCAAGTTGAAGAGGAAGATTCAGCCTGCAGACCTCCCATTGAGCACTCTGGCCTAGTTGGGTGCCCACGTTTTAAAGAGAAGAACCTGATGTCTAGAAAGGGGAAGGAATTCCTCAAAGGCCACAAAATTGGTCAATAATAAAGACGGGAACAGAAAATAGTGAAATTTGTACCTCAAGTTATAGAGGTGCCAGTAATCTATTTATTTTCTCTCTCACACATCTTGCTACCTCTGGCATTTGGGGAAAAATCTAAACTACAATGATACAACTGTGGACCCTATGGTTTCCAGAGAATAATCAATAATTTCAGAAAAAATAAAATAAACTAGCAAGCTGGTATGGGTAAGAAATGTAGCCCAGATGAATTGAAAGCACTTTGAGAAAAGAAGGATGCTATTTTTTTTTACTTTATTTTTTTTCTTCTACAGTAGTTTACATCTGAAAAGAATTATCCAGTTAATGTAATGAGATTTGGGGGCATAATCATCTTTAAACAGCAGAAAGGAATTATGGAGGAGCTAATTACTAATCTAATATTCCTACCGGGATTTAGAAAATTCACAGCCCCATTTTAAAATCTAACTGGCCAGTGACTAGGAAAAATCACTTTACCTCTACAGCTCCCTGGGGTGATTAATCTTCCCCACCCTTAATCCAAAATTGTTCAACTTTTACTTTCTATAAATAATTAAAACTATTCTCTAGGAATCTGGCCCTTAGGACAAACAACAGAAAGCTCAATGACACAGTGAAGGGATCCATGAAGGAGATAACAATGGGCCTCTCGCCCTTGACCCTGGATATTGGAATCCCTCTCTCTTCACTGCTGTCAAGAGTCTGGTCCTGGGGCTGAAGCTGAGCCTGTCACTGGTGCTATGGTGATGTAGTGGAATGAAGGAGACAATTTGCCAAGAAAGAACAGTGTGTAAAAAACTTACCCCCATGCCCTGGCTGGTGTTTTTCAGTGGTTAGGGCATCAGCCTTTGGACCAAGGGGTCACAGGTTTGATTTCCATTCAAGAGCATGTACCTGGGTTGCAGATTTGATCCCCAGCTCTGATTAGGGGTTGTATGAGAGGCAAACAATCGATGTGTCTCTCTCACATCAATGTTTTTCTCCCTCTCTTCCCACCTCTCTAAAATCAACAGGAAAAAATATCCTCAGGTGAAGAGTAACAACAACAACAAAACCTTACCCCCACATTTAAATACATTACTTAAGAATTCTTCATCCTACAAGTTCCAGGTTCTGGGTCTCCAAGTCTAGTCCATGGCTTTATTTAAAGAAAGTCATTTTTCAGGTGCTATGGACTGAATTGTGTTTTCTGAAAATTCATATCTTGAAGCCCTAAACCCAAAATGCGATTGTATTTAGATATAGGGTTTCAGGGATTAATTAAGGTTAAAGGAGGTCATAAGGGTGGGCAGCTTTCTAAGAAGAGAAATCAATCAATCTCTCTCTCTCTCTCTCTCTCTCTCTCTCAAGAGAAAAAGCCATGGGAAATGGGAACACACAGAGAGAAGGCAGGCACACCTTGATCTGAGACTTCCCAGCCTCCAGAACTATGAAAAATGCCTATTAAGCCACCTAATCTGTTGTATTTTGCAATGTCAGCTGACCTGACAAAGTCTCCATCTCATACCCTGGAATGATGCTTGCACTGTTCTAACCACATTCACTTTGAAGGTCTGGGAGTCTTAAACTCCCAGATGTGGAAACATACACAGAGATATCAAGTGAGCAGTTGAGTAGCGGGAGAGTCAGACCCTGTGGCCAGCTTTCCAGCCAGTTCTCCTTCCTACTCCAGAAGCAGATGCTCCTGTGTTGGAGGGACTAGCCTGCTGCAACGGTGAGTTCTCTCTGCTATCAAAGGGGCCTGGTGACACGGTGCTAGCTTCACACCCGTCACCTTTCACCCTACAGCATGTTTCTAATTAGTACAAGAGGGAGGGGAAAAAGAATTGACACTTTGAAGCTGGGGCAGAGGAAGGAGGAGTGAAAGAAGGATTAATTGCCTCCCAGCTGTCACAGCGGTAATTAAATTCAGGTTGTTGGCTCCAGCCTTGCTTTGATTATGTGAAAGAAATCTCCAAATGCATCGACATTTCCTTTTGCTTTTGTGGGAAAGGCAGGGCATTCCGAACAAGACGCAAACAGAGAGAGTGACATGTCCTTGGCCAGTAGCAGCCCGAGCAGCCACCTAGTGCTGAGCAGGGTTGGGGAGGGCTTTCAGTTCTCTTTATGAAACAAAATCCCTCAACTCTTGTGTACGTTCAGGACCAGCTTTGGAGGGAATGACACCTAAGCATTATTAGGAAGTCATTTTTAAAGAAGAGATCAGCACATTCTTCACAGGCTCAAGAGTTTAAACCATTCCTGAGGGAAGTTGGGGTCTTGAACCAGCAATGCCAATTGCAGGTCTGGAGTCCCTAGTTCTGGGCCAGGAATCCTGGATCCCAGTGAAGGTTCTGACATTAGTCTCGCTGACTTTTGAGTGCAGTGAACCTCAGGTTAGATCCCAAAACTACCCCTTGTAAGAGAAGAAGATTAGAATGATTCTCTTCCAGTATTAATAGTCCTTGGTTCTATGACCTTCCCACTTTCCATGAAAATTTGTTCATGTCTAGACACCCCAGCTTCCTTTCCTAATAAAACTGCAGCTACTGAGTGGCCAGAACTTTCCCACGGAAAATGGGATCCAGATCCCTAGGAAAAGGGATGTCAGTCTAGGTAGCCGCCCACATATTGTGAACTTGATTTGCAGCTGCTCCTTCATGCCTGGAATCCATTTGGTGGGAAAAGTCCTAATGCCCTCGGAGTCCAACTTAAAGTGTTAAAACCCTCAGGAGAAGAATTCAAAGGTCATCTTTCTGATGTACACATGACTGATATCTGAGTTCTTTTTTTTCTTTCTTTCTTTGGTCAGGTGAAAATGCTGGGAAATACCATGCAATTTCTTGACTTCTAGGGGCAGAGGTGCCATGAATAGGGGCAAGAGGACAAGAAAAAGGTGATGAAGGCACTCTGTTGTCCAAGAACAGCTTGGCCTAGCAAGCCTCGTTACCAAGGTAACATTTTTATTTCTTGTCTGCAAGAGAAGAGAATGCACAAGAGACACTAGCACTGAGATTGGGTCATGGTCTTCTCAGCAGAAGATGAACAAGGATGTCTACACAGAGCTACTGCAAGCATCTAAGAAGGCAAGGATGCAAAGCACTTTCACATGTGCTATTTCAATGGAAAGATAATGTTCAACATTTGTGTGATTAAATTTTAAAGATAGTAATAACTTTTTCAAAGTAGTGAATACGGGCCAGACACACTAATAACTGCTTTCTTTGCATTAACTATTTAATCCTATATCTATCTTTGATGTAAATACTAAACCACCCTCCTCAGCATTTTTCAGTCTGAGGTTTAGAGATGTTTAACCACATACTCAGGAAAGCACTTAATATATTATTAATCCAAGATCCTGGTATAGCCTTTCTAATTTAAGAAACTGCATTCTTAAGGATCCAGTGAGTGAGTTCCCTGTCATTGGACATGTCCAAGCAGAGGATGGAGAGAAACAAGTGTCATAAACATTGAATGTGACATTTTTGCATAAGGTTGGAGCCAGACTATGGAGCCATCTGCAGCTATTCTTAGAGAATGCAGATTCTACAGAGTCAGTGGTTTAAATGTCAGCTGAACTTGAGTTCCAGGCATTTGATAATGGCTGAGCGAAGCAGCAGTCGGAGGTGAGTCAAGTTCTCCAACATGGGGACCCTCTTTCTTCCTGTGAGAATTTTCCTTCTATCTCCTTTGTTGGAAACTGCTCAATTACCCCTTGATTTTTCAGAGCACGCGTGTGTTCCTCCTCAATCCTATTTCGCACTGTCTAATCCATCAGAGACTATGATGCTCAATCCCCATGCCCTCTCATTAACCCAATTTTCTTTCCCATGATCAGCAAGAAAACTATGACTAATATCAGTTCCTTGGCTATGGCTCTTCATATCTGCCACCAGTTAATGGGAACAAAAAGATAATTAATCCACCTGGGTACCACCACCTCTGTGAAAAAGTCTATTGTTCATAATTTTAGAAGCTGTGAGATTAACCTTTATGGGATACGAAATTTGCCTTTGGATAGAATGATAACATCCACATCCTTCTGGCTTCTGCTCGCGATCTGATTTTCATCAGCAGTGATGACCCAGCACCTACTATGTGTGCAGGCCTGTGCTTAAAAGAATAAACTTTAGCCCTGGCCGGCTTGGCTCAGTGGATAGAGCATCAGCCTGCGGACTGAAGGGTCCCAGGTTCGATTCCGGCCAAGGGCACATACCTGGGTTGTGGGCTCGTTCCCCGGTGGGGGTGTGCAGGAGGCAGCCAATCAATGATTCTCTCTCATCATTGATGTTTCTATCTCTCTCTCCTTCTCCCTTCCTCTCTGAAGTCAATAAAGAAATTTTTTTTTAAAAGAATAAACTTTAAAAATGACAGACAAGACTCATTTCTTTCCTAATGTGGATAGGAAATCAACTATTATCTGCAAGTTAGTTTCATTCACCTAATTAAAAATTATCCTTTTGAATCCCAAAGCTTAATAAAAAAAATTTTAAAAAGCCTTCATCTTCCTACAAAGTTTCTACAATCAATTAAACTTTTCCTAATCTACTTGAACAGAGTATTTGTGTAAGTAGACAAACTCCCTACCTGATAACTTGGAGTCATGCACATCAATAACTATGCAACACCATAACATGAATTCCCTAGGGGACCAACCAGGCTTTGTGCCTGTAGGTTAGATGTCCCCAAAGTGCTATGCTTTTGGAAATTTTGAGGAACTTATACTAGAGGCCCAGTGCACAAAATTTGTGCATGGGTAGGGTCCCTAGAGGCTGCTGGCTGCCAGTCGGGGCCTCCGGACCAACCAGGCTTTGTGCCTGTAGGTTAGATGTCCCACAAAGTGCTATGCTTTTGGAAATTTTGAGGATCTTACACTAGAGGCCCAGTGCACAAAATTTGTGCATGGGTAGGGTCTCTAGAGGCTACTGGCTGCCGGCTGGGGCCTCCCTCCCGCCAGCTGCCTGCCACCGCCACTGGCCAGGGCCTCCCTTCCCGCAGTTGTCCGGCCGGCCCTGCCCCCTGGTCAAACTCCCGGTCAAGGGGACAATTTGCATATTAGGCTTTTATTATATAGGATGTTTTCAACCACCCACACCCCCCCCACACACACACACACACATGCTCACTCCAACACACACACTAGTTGATCAAAGTCTCTGCAGCTATTTGAATCCCTGCCTTGTGCCCCACATTCCGAATTGTACTCTATGTTTCAAGTTCTCAGAAACAGGTATGGTGGTTTATCTGCATCTCTGGCTGCCTCCCATTGCTCCCATCCATAGAAAGATCTTGTTTGAATCTGGTTCAGCCCTATGATTTGCTTTGACTGACAGAATTCTCCAGAACTGATGCTGTTCTAGGAAGCCAGCCTCCATGCTGTAAAGAAGCTCTGCATCCTACAAAGTCCTGGATAATGAGAGACCATGAGGACAGAGAAGGCCCTGGAAGATGGGAGGTCCTTGCGGACACTGTAGCCACATTCTAGGTCCCACTTGATGTAGCCCTTGTGTGACCTCAGTTCACAGGGAGCAGATCCACCCAGCTAAGTCCAGTAAACCTCAGATTCATGAAAATTTATTGCTGTTGATTTAAGCCACTAAGCTTGGGGGCAGTCATAAATATTCTGAAATCATATATAATGAGAATAAAGAAGCTCTGAGTATGCAATTAGGTCACCCTATATATTAAATATATCCTATTTAGGAATAAATTGATACCTATTTAGAATGGTCAGAAAACTTATTTTCTCATCTTCCTAGTTATGCTATATTCTATAAATGTGGTGTTGCTAGGTGAATGGGGAACTACCAGAAAGGAGAGAGAAGTCTATTCTCAAAAAGGTATCTAAGGAAAAGAAGAGGCAGGGCTGAACGTGGTATGAGACAAGATGGGAAAATGAGACTGGTTAATGAAATCAAAACCAAGACACAGGGGTAAAAGAAAGGTTAGAAGGATGGCAAATAACAAAGGATCTTAGGAGGATTTACAAGGTAGCTGAGAACTTTCTTTGTGAGATGTGTTTTAGAAACAATAGAATGTCAATTCTGAACATAAACTAAATAATACAAGAATAGTTGTGATATCCTTAGCAGGGACGACCTAGAAGTTTAGCTTAAAGGGTTTTATAAATTCTCAAAAAGCTTCCTGGAACAGCATAGGTAAGTTGGTGAAAGTATAAACTAATCAATATTCAATTAATTTATTTGCCCAGTGTTTATTGGTTCTAGATGATAAGCGCTAGGTCAGTGAAAAACAGAGGACAACCCTGCCCCTTTGAAGATCACATTCTATCTGGGGGAGACAGATAATAAGCCTAATAAATAGGGAAGTTACACTATAGATAAGGGCTATGAGAAATACAGAACAGTAATGGATCAGAAGCACTTCATAGGAGTTTTAAATCTGGTAATCAAGGTAGACCTCATTGGGAAGGGGCATGGAGCAAAGACTTGAAGGAGTGAACCATGTGGAAATTAGGTAGGAGAGGGCCGTGTGCCCGGCCAAGGATATAACCACTAAAAAAGTCATCAATTAGGAGCAGGCCCAGCATGTATGAGGAGCATGCAGGATAATGTGATGAGGTGAAGGCAAAAAAGATCCGCATGGTAGAGGGGGGCAGGTCCCAGAGGACTCGGTTTTTCCTCAGAGTGAGGGAAGAAGCCTGTGGAGGCTTGGACAGAGGAGTGTTATGATTAGTTTTTTAAAAATACCATTCCAGCTACTATGGTGAGAAGGAACTGTGGAAGAACAGGGGTTAAAGGAGTAAACTTATTGAAAAGGTTATTTACTCCATCCAATGGAGAATTAATAGTGACTTTGATCACCGTGTTACACACACACACACTCACACACACACACACACTCACAATGATCGGAGTTTAAAAAGACTTTTTGAGAAGAACTAGTCACAGGATCATAAACATGACATTGACATTTCTTTTTCCCCTCAGGCTCCAGGACCTTGTACAAAAACCCACAAGGTGAGGTTCTAGGGGACTCAATAGCTCTGCTCACCCCAACATCCTTGTCGCTCAGGATGCTTCCTGACATTTTACCACTGGAATGTAACTCTCCTTTTTTGAAGAATTCAATTTTGATTTAGAGGTGAATTGTCCCTGGGTCCCAAACTCTATAAATAATTGTCACATCTCTCTTTGAATGAAGAAACTGAGAAAAAGAAGGGTTATTGTAGGTAAAGAGGGATGATACTTGCTCTACATATGTCCCAAGATAAACACTTCCTTTTATGTGTAAGCTAAAGAAACTTGATTACAAAAGAAAAAAACATGATTGATAACTACAATTGCCTTTGGCAAATGTTGGACTTGTTATGGAGAAGACTTCCTTTTGGTCAACAGTGATGTGAAGGAGAGGTGAAAAGTAGAACCCGTGAGAGGCAAAGCTCCCCATTCTACAGTGGGCTCCTTTCCCATGACTTCCAAGTCTGCATTAAGTATGCTCAGTTTACAAAATGCTCAGAGTGAAGGGTGTGTGTGCATGTGTGTATGCAAAGGGACTGTGGTGTGTGTCAAAGAGGCTGATATAAGAGAAACCATAGTGAGGATGTTATGGATACACCTAGTAGAGGCAGCTAAGCCATAGTAAGAGATAAGGAAAAGATTGCCAGATTAGGAGACCTCTAAGCTGAGATTTATTCAATTGAAGGAAGTGGGGATGGAAGGAGAATAACATTCCAGGTAAGGACAATATCATGTGCAAAGGCCTTGAGTCGGAAAAAAATGCGAATTGGCTCTTTCTAAGAAATCAAAAAGGTCACTGTGCTGTAATGAGGAATGGGTCTGGAGATTGGGCAAAAAAAATAAAAATAAAAAGAGTACAGGAAACCTCATTAAAGTGCTAAAGTTGAGGCAAGGGCAGCAGGAGCCATTGTAAGGTTTATGTATGAAACTGCCAAGACTAAACTTGTATTTTAGACAACTTCCTGTGTCTGCTCTGGTAGTGTACAGTCGTCCAGGAGAAAATGACGATGGCCCAGAGCAAGCAAAAAAAGATATGTAGAAGTCCTTACAAGAAACACTAAGTAGGATGTACTGACTGACTACATAAGGCAGAGAGGCGAGGGAGGGAAGTAAAGATGGTGGCCAAGTTCCTTTTCATAATAAATGCACGCCCTCTATCACATTTTACTCAATTTCTATTTTTAAAATAACGTTTCAGACTTTAAAGATTAAGGAGCATCATGGAAAGAACACAAAACTGCCACTGAGGAAACTTGGATTCTAACCTCAATCTGCCACTGGCTATGTAACCCTTCCCCTGTTGGAATCCTTATTCCACATGAGGCATGAAATTTGTTGATCTTTGAAAAATAGGAACTTCAGCCTAATGGTGGGAGCCCGGCTGGTGCTGCAGACAGAGGAAAGTTCCCTCTGACATTCTGGCAGGGCCCACAGAATACATTGATTCCATTTGGCAGCGGCAAAGTAGTTAATGAAAACCCCTCTTTCAAGATGTGACATGTTCCACGTGAGCTGTCAGAAGGAAAGTTTACATAATGAAGAGTACTGGCATGGATCAAAGCCATCTGGAATAGCCCAATCCCCCTTGGAGCAGCTTGCGACTGGGGAGTCCTTATGAGAGGAAGACGGAGAGATGAATTCTGGTTCCGTGAACAGTTAGCCAAAAGGATTAGCTCATGGTCCTAAAAAGGTTGAGTTCAAGGCTTAATTTTGGGGAGATCAGTGACTGCAATGTTGCATCCTGTGCATTGTAGGGGTAGAGGACCATCCAGAAAGCATTCGCCGTGCTCCCAGCAATAGAAGGCCCCCTATCCCAAGGTGGCTTCGCCTCTGGTTTAGGTGATGCAGACACACAGTTGGCACTCCATTGCCCACACCCGGTGGTTCTGGGGTGGACCTGTGAAATATGTGAGCCCAAACAGAGAACTATCTTTCCTGCACATGCTGGGGCCAAGGTGCTTGTCCCTCCCATCCCCCTTCACACTGTAGATTTCCATCTGGAAATACGCATACTAGGGGCTAGCTCACACTTCTCTGACCACTCTGCTCTGACAGGTGACATTCACACAGCCAGGGGCGTAATGGAGACTCAGTCAGATTTCCTAACTATCACTCCTGGGCTCTTCCCACTATGTACTACTTAGTATTTAAAATATGGAATTGTCTTTGCAAAATAGGAGTTGAGTAAATGAGGAGAGGGCTTATCTGATCCTGGAACCAGTTCAGAGTTCAAGGAGATGCACAACAGGTCATGATTTCATTATTTGAGCCCTGAAGCCAGTCCTATCTCTGGACTTTTTAGTTATAGGAGCCAATGAAGTCATTTGATGTTTTTAGCTCACTATGGGTCACATTTTGGTTATTTGTATTACAAAGATTCCTAACGGACACACAGACTTTTCCTTCTCTGAATCCAAAGGCTTTCCCTAGTCCATGGTTTTGCTAGTGCAGAGCATTGAATATTAAAGAAGGTGTAGAGGAGAATCTGTACTCTCTTTCTTCCAACAGAAAAAAAGGGCAAGTGATACAGTGGCCTGTGTCCTGGCTTCTAGTTATGTCCGCATGTCATTTAATCTCCCTGGGCATAGGAAAGTTGGCCTCAGGGTCCCTGTAAGTAAAAGGCAGAAAATATCCCATGCCATACCTTCCATGGGGCTGTTTATTTACATTTAAATTAATTAAAATTATATAAAATTAACAATTCAGTTTCTTGGTCACACTTCAATGCTCAGGAGCCACTGTGGCTGGTGGGTACCATAGAGGGCAGCACACCTATCAGACATCTCCATCGTCATAGATGGCATTGATCTAGAATACAAGCTCCTCTAGGGCAGGGTCCCATTGTCCATCTTGCTCATTGCTGTACTCTAGTGCCCATCACAATGCCTTTGCAACATAGTAGATGCTCAAATATTTGTTGAATAAATATATAAATGAATGAATTAAAGAAATAATAAAAAAGATTACTGAATGACTACCTGTAAGAAAAATCTTAAGACTGAGAACTAGAATGGATAGTTGGAGTAGATTTGACAAGGATTCCAGCCCAGCCCTGAGATGTAGATTGCCATAAAACACATTGCACATGTAATTGTTGCTGGTTGACTTACCCCTCCCCACATTAGATTATAAGACCCTTCTGGGTAAGGACTTTTTCTTGTTCACTGCTGTATTCTCAACACCCAAAACAGAGCCTATATATGGTGAGAAAATCCAGACCATCTTGTCCTTTTTCATACACTTATTTTCATATAAAGAAGTAAAGTGACTATTTTATTCCATTTCCCAAACATCCCACTTCTATCATTGCCCTTCAGATTGCCTTCCCACTTGTATTTGTCTATTCTCTCCTTTTAGTCCATAGATCTCTCCCCACTCTTGGTAACTCTTTGATATCTACTTGAGAGTAGATGCTGAATTTCTTCCTCCACTCAGTGTGACCTGCCTCTTCTGGCAGGGACTTGTGCTCAGCATTTCTCCTTTCTACCCACAACAAATAGCTGTCACCCTGAGTTAAGCATTTAATGGAGGCCAATGGTTAAAACACTTCTTCTTCAATTATTTCTTGGCATTGTCTTAAGTCTGAATCGTACTCATCTCTTGGGGGCTCCGCCTAAATCTTGTCGCCTTCATGAAGACTTCTCTTATTCCCAGAATGAAATGGGAACATGCTTTTGACTTTAGACTAAGCACATTTGAAAATAAGTCATTTGCTTCTAGCCAAAAGATGCCAACATACAGCACTCCGAAGCCCCTCCACAATCAAGTAATTTCTTTATCCTCTCACCTCTCATAGCAATTTATCTATTCCTCTCCTATGACAGATATTACTACCCATCTTGCATTGTAATGATTTATGTGCAGGCCTTATCTCTGTAAGACAGCAATTCATCTCTATATATTATCCAGCCTTACACAGAATAGGCATTCAATAAGTGATTTTCACGTGAATGAGACACAGCGTGTTGTGCTGGGCCCATGGTTTGAATTTTAAGTCCTTACCTAATAATTTTTATGTCAAACATTTCCAAAATGTGGAGAAGAAAAAGAGCCTTTCAGTCCTATGCATACACAATAATAACAACAAATTAACTTTATATAAAATACACAAGGACTTAATATAGTATATTTAAAAATTATCAAAAACTCTACTCCATTCTAAATTTTCACTCGCATTGATACATCATTGTAAGGGCAATAGCCAAGGAGCAAGGAGAAGCCATGTTCTAGGAAAGTGGCACGTTTTTATGACTTGATTAGATAATAGGTTAGGATGAAAATATTGTTAAAAATGTGATGAAGAGGTTATTCATAAAAGCAAGCATGACACTCATGATAACAAGAGCATGGTGAGGCAGATCAAGAAGCAGTCAAAATAAGACAGATGCTTTTAAAACTAAAATAGATGCTTTTAAAACTAATTACTCCACCACCCCCACCCCCACCCCAAAATGATGGCACAGACCCTGTCTTTGCTCCGAAGTTCCTTCTCAATATTATGGCCCACCTGCCCACTTCTGGTAGTAGTACCTAACATTCCAGCTTTGGAGACATACACCTTTGAGTTATGGCTTTTTATTTCTAGAGAGACTCATAAATTATAAAAGCCTCTTAAAGGGTTAATATGCCAAATGTAAGCCATGAATATTTGAGTATAATCTAGTAAATAAAAAAGGCTGATCACTAGGAAATATAGACCTATCTCTTGTCACATTTGTCAGTGGGACCATGGTGGCTTCTCTGAGTCTCAGTTACCTTGTATGCAAGCTGAGGGGTACATGCACACACACAGGGACTTATGCACATGCAGACATGTATTTTTATATAAATACATTTACTACAAAATAGGTAATAGGTACTAGAAAAGGCCACAAAGTTCTGTTCCTTTTTGTAGAAAATCAAAATGATTAGGCAACTTATAAGATCAACTGATTTATATTTTCTATTTTACATATGGAAAAACCATGACCCAAAGCAGTGATATCATTTTTTAGAAAATATTTTCCATTTCCTTTTCTTCTGGTGCTTTTCCCCCCTTGGGGAGCCTGTGACCTTCCCAATGCTAGATTTTCAGGTTCAGGAGAAATCACACCTGTTCGCAACTCTAAGAACCTGTCACCCAAGAAGAAAATATGTAACATCTGGAACAGCCAGATGTCAGTCACAGACAACCACATAACAACAATAGAGGAAAATAGTGGGCAGTAACTTCTCTGCCCAAAGTAACCAAATTACACTGTTCCATCCCCACTGGGGAAAGAAATTACTCCCTCCTTGAAATGAGTGAGGCTCACCACATAGAATCTGAGAAGAGCACCAATACAGAGGAAAGAAGAGCTAAAGAGATGGGGGGAAAAATAGGTCCTTATGATATTGCTGGGATCCCTGATTCAGCAGTAACTGAAGCCAGCCCTAACCAACTCTGAACACGTTAAGCATGTGAGCTAAAAACTCCACCACCTCCTTTATTTTATTATTAATGGACACATATGTAATAACTTAATCAATAATAAATAAAAAATGTGGGGGGGGGGGGGAAAGGCAACCAAATAAGATGCGAGGAAAGGCCAAGTTTACCAAGGAAAAGTGGCAGGACAAAAAAAGTCAATTCCAACAGTGTCTCTCAATTTAAAATTTAAGGTTTTTTTCCCATTGCATGGCTGTTCTCATTTGGGAGGGGACAAGATTTAGGTATCAGAATCACTTGGAGGAACTTTTCAAAAATGTACATTTACCTCCAACAGTCGCCTAAACCCTCCCCGCCCCCCCCCCCCCCCCCCCCCCCAAGACACCAAAACAAAGGAAGACTGGAGGTGGGAGGTGAGAAGGGCTGTGGAGTTAACAATACAAGCAAATATACTTTGAAAAAGCTCCCCAAGTGGTTGATACTTCCCTAGCTCTAGAACAACTCTACACTCTAATGTTGCTTTGTTACTTTCAGTATCAAGGGCTCAATTATGTCGTAGAAGTGAGACTCATTTAAAGCGCTGCCTTACACTTTATGGAATCAAATAACTGGTTTCTGAGCTAGTAAGGATGAACAATGCATGGAGGAATTTTTTTCCCAAAAGAAATGATTCACTTCTCTGGGTCCCTGAAATAAAATTAATTTTTAGAATTGCAGGAAATAAATGCATAACAAACACGCTTTTGAAAAGGGAAATTCACCAATGACTACTGGAGGGCCCCTTTGTCATAAATGACAAGATCTTCCAAGATGTAGAACAAACAGCCACTGTGAAAAGCAGTTTCCTCAAAAAAATTAAAAATGGAACTGCCTCATGACCCAGTGATCCCACTTCTCGGAATATGTCCAAAGAAACCAGAAACACTAATTCAAAAGAATATATGCACCCCTATGTTCCTTGCAGCGTTATTTACAATAGCCAAGATATAGAAGCAGCCCAAGGGTCCATCAGTAGATGAGTGGATAAAAAAGCTGTGGGACTCTTACACAGTCGAATACTACTCAGCTGTAAAAAAAGAAATAACTCTTATCCTTTGCGACAGCATGGATGGACCTGGACAGCATTATGCTAAATGAAATAAGCCAGTCAAAGAAAGACAAATACCATCTGATTACACTCATATGTGCAATCTAGTGAACAAAATAAATGAAGAAACAAAATAGAGAACAGACTGACAGCTGACAGAAGGAGGGGGTTGGGAGGCTGGGTGAAAAAGGTGAAGGGATTAAGAGAGAGAGAAAAAAAAACCCTCATAGACACAGACAGCAGTACAGCGATTATCAGAGGGAAGCAGGGGTGGGAGGAGACCAATTCTGAACAATGAGCAGTGCCTGCCAAGAACACTAAATTGAAAACTGTGAAGCCTCACCTCAACCTAATGGGAAATGATATCATGATCAATTATTGATGTCTGTCATGGTCATGGAAAGGGAAAGTGGTAGCCTGAGTATACGTTACTTATCCTCTCTGACCTAAACCATCCACAAGTAATACAGGGTTCTCAAATGAATAACTGCATTGACACTGGGCAATTATTTTAGAGCTAAACAGCAACAAAGTGGCTTGTGTTGAGAAGTAACCCTTAAGTGTTGGCAGCAATGTCAGTCAACAACTGCACCTCTACTGACCTTTCTAGGGACATTTCTCTCCTACTATTTCCTTCCATCTAGTGCAAGCCAGCGGGATGATTCATAACTGACAACTTCCACTCTCAGAGAGAGACACAGCTTCATTCTGAGAAAAGTTAAGTATATGAGTTTAAATTCTTGGTACCAATCCTACTTCCTCCAAAAAATAAGCTGTGCATCCTTGTGCTAATCATTTGACCTTTCTGAGCTGCGGGTTCTTTGTCTATACCTTGGAGATGCCTCCATTAAAATAACACATGTAAAAGTGCTTTGGTACATTTGATATTGAAAAATGCTATATAAATATGAGTTATTACTAAATGAAAAAGACCACAGAGAGCTTACTATGTAACACTGAGCGATATTTTGCAGTTCCAAGCCCTACTGGTCTATCTATTCCACTTATGACTAAGTGAGCTCAATTCTACCACATGGGGTGATAACTCTATTATGCCGACTCATGGAATGCCTTCAGCCTTGTCACCTGTTGAGCATTATTCCAACCTACCTCTAGGCTAGTTAGCACTCTCTTCATGCGCTCCCTTCTGGTTTGTCTTGATACCCTAATAGAATATAGAACCTACTAATGTTGCCATTTTCTATCCCAGAAAGCTGATAATCTTCCCATTCCTGCCCATATTTCCACTGTCGATGCTATCCTTGGCCTATAAATACAGGTTCCAAGCTCCTCAAACCTCTAGCTATGCTCATCACCCATATGAGCAGTTTTAGTGGGCAATTCTACCTTTGCATCTAAACCAGAATTTTTTGAGCCAACATTTTATACTCCTCATACCTTTCTGAATACTGCTTGTAGCATTATCTTTCCCTTTCTTATTTTTAAAAGCTACACAAAATAATAGGTACTCTAGGAGCATTATCTTATTTAATCCTCTTAAGAAACCCATGATGTCTGTAGACAAGAAAACAAATGCCCGTCAAGGTTAATAAAACTGTCCAAGGTCACAGAGAGAGTACATAATGGAGACAGAATTTAAATCCAGGTCTCCCTGACTCGGTAACCCATACTCCTTTTCAGAATACTGTGCTGTTTTTCAAAATCTTCATCCATCTTGCAATTATTTTCATTCTGGAGCTCAGATTATGACTGTGCCAGAAAGTTCTATAACAATCATTTCATCATCCAGGAAACAGATACACCGTTACAGCAAGCACAGTTTAAATACTAGTCAGCATTGCTGAAGCCGATGACCAGCCTCTGTATTTACCTATAATATCCATGGCCTTTGAACAACAGTAAGGAAAAAACTCTGGGTCAGTATTCCTGGACATACAATTAGGACAGAATAAGAAAATATTAAATGTCTCTATTTTGCAAGTTGGAAGTGAAGACGCAAGTCAAATCCTTATGGTTCCATGGGTTATGTCAGAGGTCTAGAACAGAGATAGCCAATTGTGTTCCAAAACCCTGGGCTCCGGGGGATTCCTAAGTGTAGAATTATAGAACTCAGCATTTATTTTTTAACCCAGCAATTTGAAAGTAGGATTTTGCGATTAAAAAAAAAAGGTCAAATGATTTACTTAAAATCACTGCAGCTAATACTAATCAAAGGGTCAGGCTTGTAAAAGAATATAAATCAGCATATATGGCTTCCTTCATGGAGGAAGTATTGCCAGGAAAACAAAAAATCAGCTGACCCAAACAGCATGTTTAGTGACGTAATTGATGTAACTGATTGACATTCTGTGCACGCTCCTTAGGTAGTGCAGGGTAGTCATAAGCCGTTTGCAAATTGGCAGTTCCTGGGCCATATTTTGAGTAGTACTGACTGCAACCAAGTCGTTTACAAAGTCAAGATTGGAAACTAGCTTTCAGATAGCCAAACCTGAAACATCATTCAAGCATGTTTAATTTTTTTTCTTTATACTATTAAATTTCTCAGTAGCTTTATTCTGTTAAAGTGCTCCGAGACACTCAAAATGGACAGACTGTTAATTACTCTCCAAATTTTATTGCACAAACACTTATTAGCATAACTGAACAAGTGACCCCAGGAATACAGCTTAGAAACCCGTGTCCAGTACCTAACTCACATTTTGGATGAAAAGCAACACTCCCCAGACAGGTTTCTACTCTCCTGTTCTTGGAGAAAGGCCTAAATGACAGAGAGCTCTGTAACCCAACCAGAGTTCACAGGAGCCCAGGAGCAAGATAAAAATGCCAGCAAAAACCAAACCAACAGAACAAACACATGTAGCCCTTGGTAGATATTTTTCTCCCTTTATGTGCAAAGGGTTGCTCCTTGTTGATCACTCACCTGAGAGTCTACGACAGGCACTTTGGTAGAGGACAGACATGAACCAAAACACCCTGTCACAGGCCTTGAAGGGCTAGCAATGGCAGGTACAGAATTTCTATACACAGGGCAATTAAGCCGACAATGGGGATAAGTGGAGATGGGGGTGGGGGGAGGCAAGTAAGTGACTTACCTTGAATTTGAGTGTGCATAGCAAAATTATTGTTAGATTGTATAATTGGTTGAAGGGCAAAATTTGGTGGGGTTGAAAGGAACTGTGGAAGGATGACATCCCCTGATCCTCCCCTCAGTGCTGCCTTTAGAAACGGGCCTTCTAACTGGGAACAGGTGACAAAACAGATTCTAATATGCACAGGAGTGCCCTGAGCAAGGAACAGCACACTGTGCTCAGGCAGACTAGCGAAGGGAAAATGTTAATCCACATCCATAGAAGGAAAATAAATATAATTGCTGCTAGACTGCCGCATTTAAAATAGAAAACATAGGATTCTCACTTGTTGCCCTAGTGAAGACGACATTGTATAACAGTCTCTTTGAATAATAATAACATTAATAATGTACTGAACTGACACTCCCTCTGCTTACTTTCAAAACCTCTGTTATCAGAACTGTACTGGGAACAGAAAATAGAGGTTCTTATACAGTGGGGCCTTGACTTACGAGTTTAATTCGTTCTGAGACCGAGCTCATTAAGGAGCTCGTTAACTCAAATTACTCTGTCAACTCAATGCAAAAAATCTGCCGAGAGCCAGCTGGTATCTCAAAAAATTCGTTAGTCGGGACACTCGTAAGTCAAGGCCCCACTGTACTGTCACCTATCAACCAAATAGCATTGGATAAATCTCTTAATATATATGAGACTCAGTTTCTTCATCCATAAAATGGAAGAGTTAACCTAAAGTATCACTAAAATCCCTCTTGGCTCTGATATAATGTGATTTTATAAGATTCTTTAATGCCTCTCGGGTATTCAGAGTTGTGGTTAAGTGATCAGGCTCTGGGTTTAAATCCCAGTTTTGCCATTTAATCTTGGTATAACCTTGAACAAATTAATTACTCCCTCTGGGTCTTATTTCCCCAACCTATGAAATAGAGATAATAAAAAGAATACCTACCCTGTAAGTTTTAGAGGGGATTAAATGAAGCAATGCATTTAAAGTATTTAACTGAGTTGCTAGCATCTGGTTACAGCTCAATACATAATAGAAATTAATATCATCTTATATGTTTTATATTTTTAAGTTTCATGTAGTGCCCATTATAAAAACTGACAAATAGTACTCAATCAACAGGTGCTGAACTGAGCACATCCCAGGTCTATGTTCAATCATTAACCTTATTTTGATTTCTTAGACCCTAGTTCCATGAAAAATCTTATTTAACAAATATTTAATGTAGCACTTACTAAGTGCTGGGCACTCTATTCTAAACACTTGAAATATATTAACTCATTTAGTCTTCCCACCACCCTCGGAGTTAGGTATTATATTATCTTCTCACTTTAGAGGTGAGGAAATGGAGGCACAGTAAGGGCAAGTAGCATGTCCTAAAGCCTTGCCAACAACTCGCATGTGGCAGAGCTTGGATCTGGGCCCAGACAGCCTGGCTCTAGAACCTGTGCTCTTAACCACATGTTACATTGCTAGCCTTACACTGTCTCAGGTTTCTCTTAACTTAACCCTTCTAGAATGTTCACTATTCTCCTCAGTCCTTCAGACAGTCCAAGCTGACTCACTCATTCATGCTGCTAAGCTTTTAATCCGCCATCCCTTACACTACCTCCTAACCCATCAAGTGACCTCTCCCAGGTCCTATACTTGTTTGACCTGAATCTAAGATACCTTTATTCCCTGCCCCCCCCCCCCCCATAAAGTTGGAAGCTTTTCCTTTCACTCACTTTGATTTCCCCTGTCAGTCTATTTCATTTGCAAGCAGAGGGGTTAGGATAACATGTCCTATGCTTGATGCCTGACTGCTCCTACCCTACTAAAGTATAAGTGAAAGATCCATAGTATCGTTTCACATGTGGGTTTCATGGTTGGCTGTCTGTTCTAAGACCACCCTAGAAAATTCCTTGTACCCTGAAATATTAGGATGCATGACATTTATTTTCTTCTCACACAC
>NW_005362269.1:3051599-3053232 GCF_000412655.1 Myotis brandtii | reverse complement strand
CAGCCCCCAGCCCCCAAACAAATTTGGAAACAATGGATACAGTACTCTCATTTGCCAAAAGCTAGTCTAGAGTGACATCTGGTGGTTGTTTCTGAAAAGTTTCACAAATACTGACTTCTTATAGGTAAAGTTTGGTCCTTAAGGGAAACGTGTGTCATCCATCAGAACATATGTCACAACTGGGCTACCCACCAAGACAGCAGGGAGAATCAGGTGAGACCAGATGTGCAGAAATCCCTCTACACCAAGCATGTCAAACTTGTGGCATGTGGGCCACATGCCTCGTTTATTTGGCCCGTGTTAGTCTTTGAGTTTGACATGCTTGCTCTACACTCAGTAAGTCATAAAGGTGTGGAGCACCTCTCCTCAGGAAGAGAGACTGCAGGCACTGAGGCCCAAGTTTAGAGACAGAAGTTCAAGTCCTATATTCCAGGCTTGAATGTTCACTCCTAGAGAATAGTCAAAGCTCCTCCCCACCCCCCAGCCTCTCTCTCTGGGCCTGTTACCTAATTTTCCAGCGTTGTGTTACAAACCACACCTGCCCTAACTTCACTGCCCTTTTCTTCTCTCACAGCCCTTCTTTAGTCCGATGGGAGCCAGTAACAGTCAAGTAAGTGGAGGATAAAGAGTAGAAAGACAAATGAGTAAGTGGCAAAGCTAACCCATCATATCCCTTCTTCTCCACTGGAGGCATCCCAGACTGAATCAGGCTCAAACTGGAGAGGCTAACATCTAAAACTGGAAGAATTGATGTTCTGATAATAGACTTAATGGATTTTTTTGTGCCTGAAAAATAAGACCATTTGAAAGTGACAGCAAAAGCTATGACACATACCCAAGGCATTGTCAGGGATGTAGAAAACAGGTTTGACATAGTACAGAGTGATGGTGATGGCAGAAAAGAATAAAGTTGTTTCCTGTTAGGTTTACCCAATCCAGTTCACTCAATAAACCATACTTGCTATTTTGGAGTGAATAGAATTGTTGATTTTGAAAGATGACTAAGCAAAGGAAAAACCAACACAAAACCTCTGAAAGAATGTAAGAGATACAAACTGCAAGAGATAACAAAGAAAACGGTACACCATAAATGCCTTTCTCTGTCAAGGAAATTAAAACATTAATGCCCTGTACAGGAAATAAACCCATAACACACAATGATAAGAAAACTAGCAGAGTAAAGAAATACTGGCATTACATGGACTCTAGTAAATGATGAGCAGTTACCCAAAGCAGAATTAACATTTATAAAAAACTAGAGGACCAGTTCACAGAATTTGTGCACTCAGGGAGTCCCTCAGCCCGGCCTGCACCCTCTCACAGTCTGGTAGTTAGACATCCTTAGTGCTGCTGTGGAGGCAGGAAAGGCTCCTGCCACCACCAATGCACTTGTCAGCCGTGAGCCCAGCTTCTGGCTGAGCAGCGCTACCCTATGGAAGCATACTGACCACCAAGGGGCAGATCCTGCATTGCGCGCCTGCCCCCTGGTGGTCAGTGCACATCATAGCGACCAGTCGTTCACAGTTTGGTTGATTTGCACATTAGCCTTTTATTATATAGGATGAGTCAGTGACCAGAGGGCAGCCTTGGGGAAAATCATGAACTAACTGTCAAACCTCAGAGGGAAGGTGGT
>NW_005362269.1:3048830-3051553 GCF_000412655.1 Myotis brandtii | reverse complement strand
GGCAGTACTAGGGAAGAGATCAACCAAAGAACTCGTATGCATGCATATAAGCATTATCAATGGACACAGACACTAGTGGGGGGAGGGCATGTGCTGGCGGTGGGAGTAGCCAGGAGAGGTCAATGGGGAAAAAAGGAGACATATGTAATACTTTAATCAATAAAGAATTTTTTAAAAAGACTCAGATAAACACAAGTAGAGAAAATACAATAAATATTAGGGGATGATCAGGAAGGTCTGTTAGATTAAGATTGTTCTTTCTGAAGAAGAGAAAAAATAATTTCAATAGAAAAAATTACTCAAAGATATATTAGAAGAAAACAGGTGCGCTCTCCCTCTCAGAAGCATGCCCATGTCTTGTCCTTCCCCATCTTCTTCCCCCCAGGTGCCTTACCTTTGCCCTTCTCCCTTCTAAGCTCCAAGGGCCCTTCTTTTGCCTCTGCAACATGTTTCCTGAGCCTGTGCAGCCAAGCTGGCTCACTTCTACTACCTCTGTAATTTTCTAAATACACTTTCTCTTATAATTTGAAAAAAATAAAATAAAAAGAAAAGAATTTGGAAGTGAAGGCTGGAGTTTATTTGAACATCCAATGAGTTTCCTGTTTTCTGAGAAAGTTTAATAAATATTGTCACAAAAATACTGATTGTTGTATTTCACATCTTATACAAATAAGGTATAGAAGAAGGGTAGGGGGAGTGTGAAAAATGGATGAAGGTGGTCAAAAGATACAAACTTCCAGTTATAAAATAAACCTGTCAGGGGATGTAAAGGACAGCATGGTAACCACAGTTAATAATACTGTTTTGTTTCATATTTGAAAGTTGCCAAGAGTAAATCTTTCACGTTCTCATCACAAGAGAAAAAATTGTAACTGTGTGGTGACGGATGTTAACAAGACTTACTGTGGTGATCATTTTGCAATATATAAAAATATTGAACCATTAATGTTCAACTCCAGAAACTGTTACGTGTCAAATATATCTCAAAAAAGAAGAGAAAGATGAAGCACTGTTGTATAACAAGTAGGAAAAAATCTCAAGAAATGCACACCTAGGCACATTGTAATGTAACCGCAAAACATTAAATCAAAGAGAAAGACTTAAAATCAGCCAGGGAGAAGAGATGAATTTCCTGCAATGAATAACAATTAGACTTACAGTAGGCTTAATATCGAAAATGGAACCAAAAAGTAAATGTCAGCCTAGAATTATGCACCCCATAAAACTATTTAAACATGTTTTCACAGACAAATAATTCTTAAGAGCTTGTCACTAGTAGAATTTTAATAAAGAAATTCTTAAAGGATTTATTTTATGATTATGAAATACTGAAAGATGACCTAGGAAGTTCAAAGATTTTTTTTTTAAAGGGAGCAAAGAAGTTGGTAAGTGCAAAAATAAATGTAAATTTTGTCTGAAAATAATAATACTAGACTGGAGGGGACCCGCTACCACCTTAGGTCTCTTTGCCTCACTAGGGCCCTCCAGAGAGCTGGCGCCCAGCTCCGATAATCCTTCTGGGGAACCAACCTTGTGCCTCCCGGAGATCCACGCGCCCACCTGGAAACACGTGGGAAACCAAGCCTCCAAAAAAGCGCTGCCTCCTAGCAATACAGTGGGAATATCCGAAAGGGACTCCAAATGGAAATAGTACCCCTCTCCCCTCCGCACCTCCTCCTACATCACCCGGCCTGAAGTCACACCCTCCTCAGGGGAAGTAGAATATACTTCTCCTACTCTAAGCCAGTCTTTGAGGGATTGCAGTATGACTCCATTTCCTTGGTGCCTTCATAAAATAGTTCATCCAGTGAAGGCGATGAAGATAATTGACAATACTACCCTGCTTTTTCATTGTTCTGCACTGGGGAGTTGTGATTTCTAAGAATTATGACATAATCAAAGTAGTTCCATCTCCTGATTTGGATTAGTTCTGGGGCATGACCAAGATCGGGCTGTAGTCCTCTAAGATTAAAGGCCATGGCCTGGATCATGGTGAATTCGCCAAAGCAAATAATGCCTGTGAGACAGCCCAGCAGCAGCCAATCAGGGCTCGCTCTGTTGGTGACACTCAGTCCTTACTATATAATTTTGAATTCCTATAAATCCATTAAGGTCACATTAAATTTTGTCTCTCATTGCTGTGTTAGTTCTATATAGCCACTAGCTAGTAAATTGTGAATTTTCAGTAAATGTTTCATAATAACTCCAAATACGAAATATTACTAAAAAAGAAAGAAAATAATAGTACCAATCTGTGGGCTTAAGAAGCAATAAATGCTATACAAAAATTACATGTAAATTGGGAGGGTTGTGATCAGAGATAAAATACTCTTAAGGTCCTTGTATGTTGGTAAATGTTTCCCTCCACGTCCCGCGTGGATCAGGGTTCAGGACCTGGAAGTGGAGCCACACACAAATGAAAGAGAAAAGACACGAGATAATTTGGAAATATTGGGGGACCAGGCGAGTAAGTCCAACTCAGGAGGAAGGACTTCCACTGGTGCTCAGGCCTCACCAAGCTTTTATTGATCTGGGATAATACACCCATAGCATAGCCCTTAGGCAGAAGACCCCTGGCAACAGGCAGACTAGACCATCAAGCAAGGATTTACATAATAATAAATGGGGAAGTTGCTTTAGCTACCACTGTCTGGACAAACAGAGGTGGCACCTAGCTCTGACCTTTGCTAGGGCTTCAAAGGCACACAGCCTGGGGGGGGGGG
>NW_005362269.1:3030175-3048784 GCF_000412655.1 Myotis brandtii | reverse complement strand
CTATCTATGCTTATCAGCTAGTGAAGACAATAAACGGTTTCCCACACTTGTAATTTTAGTAGAGAAGTTAATATGCTGATCAACTTTAGATTGTTAACTATGGATAACTGTACATAGAAATAGGTAGGAACCATTACCTTTCCATATATTTTTCCTACTTTCAAGACCCATGTCAGTTAATAGTTTTTAGTGACACCTTCCCTGAGCACTCTGCCCTCTGGGTTTCCTTCTCTTCCTACCTACAATTTATAATTTAAATTGAATCATATCTTGAATGTTTACATACTTGGTCTTGTCTCACAACATGGGTAGAAGACCTAAAGACAATGGCCATGTTTTAGCCTTTAATTCTCTTTTCTCTCACTCTTTCCCTACCCCACTCCCCATCCCTGCTCCACACACTCACCCTAAAAAAAGAAAAAGCTCTGTATATGTATGAAGACCCAAAATCATTTTGGTGAATAAATTCAGAGATTCAGTATATTAACTTGCTGATTAACCTTTGTTACTTTCTTTCCTCTACCATGCCTCCTCTAGTTCATTTTTTGAAGTGTTTTTCTACTTAGCACAAAGCTGTGTTGTTGTTTTTAATGTTTTCTTTACTTAGCAGAATGGAGTTTTGATTTCTTCATTTTCAATTCATCTTTAATGAATCTTTTTGTGGTCTTTGTTGCTCTATGAAAACACATTTTGTTTATGTCCACTAGATGGCACCCACGTCACTAGTCTAATGGGGAGCCCAGTGGAAAAATGTGTGAGGCAATGAAATGAAGGTCTTAATATACAAGCAGCAGTAGCACACGACCTATTAGCTGTGGTGGCATATCTATGACAGATGAGGCAATTACCAGGACCTGTGTATGGAATTTAATACAATCAAAATGTGCCAAGTTTCTAACACAATTAAAACATATTCTTACCATACGGTCCAGCAATCCTGCTCCTTGGCTTTTACCCAAATGAATGGAAAATGTATGCCCTCACAAAAACCTGCACACAGGCTCCTACAGAAGCCTTATTCATAATCTCCCAAAGCTGGAAGTCACCAAAATGCCATTCAGTAGATGATGGATAATCTGAAGTAACATCCAGATAACAGAATATTTATTCACTACTAAAAAGAAAAGGGCTATCAAGCCATGGAAAAGACACGAGAAACCTTAAATGCATATTATTAAGGGAAAGAAGCCAATAGAAAGAGGCTGCACATTGCATGACTAAATACACATATATGACATTCTGGAAAAGAAAACTATGGAATTGGGGGGTAAGGGAGAGGAAAGGATAAATAAGCAGAACACAGAGGATTTTCAGGGTAGTAAAACTGTTTTGTATGATACATGTCATTAAGTATTTTTTAAAACCCACATAATGTATAACCCTAAAGTAAACCATAGACTTTGGCTGATAATAAAGTGTCAATGATAATGTCATATATTGTAACAAATGCGTCATGAGATGTTGATAGTAGGGGAGGCAGTGTATGTGTTGGGGAAGGATATATGGGAATGCTGTATACTTTTGCTGTGAACCTAAATTTTGTCTTACCAATAAAGTCTGTTTTTAAAAAATACTCCAGAACATTGATTTTTTGTATCTATCCTCTCTCCAGTACCCCAACCTCCCATATGCTTAGACCCAATAGATATACCACCTCTTGATTTCTCTCAGTCACTTACTTCATTCATTAAGAAATCCCATAGACCCTGCTTTCAAATACATGCAGACTATGACCACTTCTCACCAAATCCACTGTGTCTACGCTAGTCTGTCATTATCTCTGTGAATTGATGCAATAGCCTCCAAACAGCTGTTCCCTTTGCTTCCATTCACCCCTTTAGTCCATTCACAAAATGAATTCCTATGAGAGCAAAAATATTGATCTTGTCACTCTCCATATTAACCCCTCTGCTGGCTTCAAACTATCTAATCTAATAAAAGAGAAACTTGCAAATTGACCGTAACTTCACTACCCCCCCAAGCCACGCCCACCAGCCAATCAGAGCAACTATATGCAAATTAACCCAACCAAGATGGCGGCTGGCAGCCACGGAGCTGGAGCAAGCAGGAGGCTTGATTGCCCAGCAATGGAGGAAGCCAAGCTTCCCGCCTGTCCTGGCCGGCTGTGGCCTCTGTGAAAGGCAACAAAGTTTCAATTATAGAAGATAAATAAATCCCAGATACCGGCTTCCAGCCAGCCTCCACTGGGAGCTTGGGTGGCTGGGGGCCGTGGCCAGCCTGCAAACAGCCATCAGCCCCTCACCCAGGCTGGCCAGGCATCCCAGCGGGACCCCCACCCTGATCCGGGACACCCTTCAGGGCAAACCAGCCAGCCCCCACCCATGCACCAGGCATATAATAAAAGGGTAACATGCAAATTGACCCTAACAGCAGAAGGACTGGGAATGACTGGTCACTATGACACACACTGACCACCCGGGGGCAGATGCTCAATGCAGGAGCTTCCCTCTGGTGGTCAGTGTACTCCCACAGGGGGAGCTCTGCTCAGCCACAAGCCAGGCTGACGGCTGCCAGCACAGCAGTGATGGCGGGAGCCTCTCCCACCTCCTCAGCAGCGCTAAAGATGTCCGACTGCAGCTTAGGCCTAGTCCCCGCTGGCAAGTGGACATCCCCCGAGGGCTCCTGGGCTGCCAGAGGGATGTCTGACTGCCCGCTTAGGCCCGATCCCCTGGGGAGCAGGCCTAAGCCAGCAGGTGGACATCCCCTGAGGGGTCTCAGACTGCAAGAGGGCATAGGCCAGGCTGAGGACCCCCTCACCCCCGAGTGCACAAATTTTTGTGCACCGGGCCTATAGTCTATATATAAAAGGCTAATATGCTAAGCATCCGACCATCCAACCAGTCACTATGATGCGCACTGACCACTAGGGGGCAGACACTCAATGCAGGAGCTGCCATGATGCACACTGGCCATTTACAAAGAAACGGCACCATTCAACTGGCGCTGACAAAGCACCACTTGGCTTCCCCAAGTGGGACACAGGCTCCACCACCATTCCGGGGCAACACCCCACCAAATTGTAGCCAATGTGGCTGAGACCCCATGGCACAAATTGTGGCCCACAGCCCAGCCCAGCCCGGAAACGGTGGCTGTGGGCACTGGGTAATGACATCATGTAGCAACACCCGGCTTCCTCTCCCTAGCGACTAGCCTCCTTGGAGTTTCTTCAGCCCAGTCACACAACTTGCTTTATACCCAGGTGCAAACATTTTACACTTTAACCAAATGTCTGTGAAGCATTTTCCCGGAGCCTCATTGCATTAGATCCTCACAGAAGTCCTGGAGTAGGTAGATAGGAGACTTGATTGAATCCTATTTTCTTTTCATCAGCTGGAAAATGGAGATTTAGAAACTTGACCCGACTGAAAAGAAGAAATGGTGGACCTTGAAAATTACTTCAGGTTTTCTCACTGCTCAGAATATAGTCAAACACTGCTGCAATTAAATATTTTACCCTTTGTTCTCCCTGAATGATCTACAATAATAATCTGCTTCATGTTGATATTTACTGCTGTGTTGCTGACAATTACCTGAAAGAGAAGTTGAGGTGCTTCACTGGCCTGGAAAAAGTTTAGCTAAATCAGAAAGCAGGTCTAATTAAGCAAGTTTATATGTGTGATACATATAAAGCTCTTGCTGGTGCCAATTGCATGTGTGTGTTTCGATCTGTCATTGTCCATTGTGAATTTGGTTGACACTTCTATTATAAAGAAAGGGCAAATAGCGATATTAAAATATTTCTTTTAATTAATTTCCTTTCAATGTGCACAAATTCGTGCACTGGGCCAATGGTATATAAATAAAAGCCAAACTCCTCACCATATGGCCTATAAGTCCCAAATGGTCTGATCACTGCCCACCTCTCTAAACCCATTCTTGTGGTCTCTCTAGGTGACTGGACTCATTTCATTACTAATTTATTATTATCTCAGGGTCTTTGCACATATTCAATCCTTTGCCTATTGTATATATTCACACGACTGAACCTTTCTCACGCGTCAAATCTCAGCTAATTTCACCTCCCTACAAAGGTTTCATCTTACCACTCTTGTTAATGTGTTTCCTCCAGTGACTCTCCATCACTATTCATTTTTTATAACCATTTGATAGTATACTTCATATGTGTATCATCTGATTTCTCACAGTAGAATATCAAACCCATGAGTATGGACAGATGCTAAGGGGGGCTGCTGTTATTCCCACTTTCTGATATTCACACCCTTGTGTAATCCCCTCCCCCGGAATGTGGGTTGAAACTATTCCTATTAGAATACAATAATAGAAGTGGCATTTAATTTGTTCTTGAATACACGAGATTGTGATGTGTCTCTTACTAGAACTCTCACTTCCTTGCTGGCTTTGCAGAAGAAAGCGGCCGTGGCATAAGATGCCCTTTGGGGAGTGCCGCAGGAGAGGTCGCTTCTGGCCGACAGCCACTGGGTCTGGTAGCACGCATGGAATTGAACATGGCCAACCACCACCTGATATTCGAAGCAGAGTCTTCCCCAGTTGAGCTTTCAGGTGAGATAGACTTTGAATTCTTAGATGTGTGATGTGTACTGAAAGATTTAGGGCTCCAGAGGCATGTATATTAGGGGAAAAAGTGTCTTAATCCTGAGGAAAATGGGACTTTTGGGTATTTTTTGAGGAAAGGATCATTAAACTTAGTTGAAGGATGATTTAAACAGGCAGAAGAGTCACTGGACAAATGACACAAAGTCAGCTGCACTTTTCTCTACATCTTATTTTACAAACATTTGCACGGTGCTTCCTCTAGTACTCACATCTCAGGTTCTAAATAGCATCCCCCATTCCTTTTAGCACTAAGTCCAGGTGAGGTTAGGAAAGGTACAAGATGAGCCTGGGGCAGCGTGTGCCAGGGAGGAAGGAAGTAGTCAAGTACCTGGGAGAACAGAGGAGCCAGCCTGGAGGAGCTTTCATTGCCTAAATTTGGGACAACTTGACCTTTAATACCAGGAATATGGTGGCAATAGAGTAAACCACTTTGGATTTAAATAAAAAAGATTGAGTCAATAGTGATACCCAAAAAAGAGAAGGGGAAAAAATTCTTTGCAAAGGACTGCCAGATAAATAATGTAGAAAAAAACAGGACATTACCACTCTCATCCTCCATTGTATTAACAATTCAGCTAAAGTCCATCAGTGGCTGCATAAACTTCTGGGTCAAAATATATTTGGGGATATAATGTTCACACAGTCTCAAGATATCACCCCACACATACCTAATATAACCAAAAAAAAAAAAATACATACCTGTATGACAAAGATACCTAGCAGTCACCAACTGAATCAAGTGACCAAACTTAGTATAGCCAAAAGTTATATCTATCTCCTGAAATCTTCAAAAAGTCAACATCATGAAAAATAAAACATTTAGTTTTATCCCAAAATACAAGAAACCAAAGAGACATAACAATCCAAGACAATGGATTAACTTTGGTTAGATTCTGGGTTAGAAAATAATGCTGTAAAAACATTTGTGGGACAATGAAAGGAATCTGAATATAAATATCAGATAACATTACAGAAATATTAATAACTTGCTTTGTTGTATTAATGGTATTGTGGTTATATGGAAACGGTCCTTGTTTTTAGGTAGAGACATGCAGATTTATTTAGGAGTGGTTAATTAAGGAATAAAGGGTATAATGGAGATTTGGGTATAGAGTGAACTGTTCTTTTAAGTTTTCTGCAGGTTTGGAATTACAGGAGAAAAGACAAGGGAAACTGAATTTAAAAAAAAGAAAACTTTCCACAGAGAGGTGTGGAAAGGGATGGAGAAAGAGCAAGATTGGGAATTCCTACAGATGTATTATGCTTCATCTCTTTTAAACCTCCTGAGGACACAGATGAAGGACACATTATCACTATCTCTATTATGGAAATGAGGAAACAACAAAAAAAACAATTCCAGATTACAACCTGGAAGAGACATAGCGTGACGCAAAAGAGAGGTTATGCCACTTCTCTGTATCTTAAACATCTAAACTGACATTTACATGGGGTAATCCTATATAATAAAGAGGTAATATGCAAATTGACCCTCATGCCATTACGCCATCACAAGATGGCTGCACCCACAGCAGAGGCAGGGTTCCCATAACAAGCCATAACAAGTGATCAACAGGGACCTGAGGCTGCATGGGGCCGGGGCGGGGGACCTGAGGCTGCGCCCCCTGCCTAGTGAGGCTTGACTGGGAACCTCAGGCAGTGCCCCCCACCCGGCGGGGCTTGACGGGGGACCTCAGGCCGCGCTCCCCACCCCAGTGCCAGGCCAGGGAAACTGAGGCCCTGCCCCTGCCTGGCGGGGTTTGATGGGGGACCTGAGGCCACACCCCCTGCCCTGATGCTGGGCTAGGGGACCTGAGGGTGCACTGGGGGACCTGAGCTTGTACACCCCGCCCGGCATCGGGCCGGGGTCCTGAGGTGGCGCCCCCCGCTAAGCGGGGCTTGACAGGGGACCTGAGGCTGCACCTCCTCACCCGGCGGGGCTTGACAGGGGTGGGCTGGCCAGGTCTGGGTCTCACATGATTTTGAGGTGCACACAGGTGGGTGGGGACTTGACTCTGGGTCCCATGGCACGCCTCAGACGCTGACAGGAGGAAGATTTTCATATACATTTTACTAATTTTCTTTCATCTCTGACACTTTTATTACAGAGAAAGGGCAAATAGCAATATTAAAATATTTCCTCTAATTAATTCCCTTTTAATGTGCATGTATTTCATGCACCGGGCCACTAGTTTCTTTATACCCTCTCCCCTCTAATTTTTCTGTATGAAAAACATAGGCACAAAAGAAAGAATAGATGAATGGGGATAGAATAAAAGTAACAAAATCATACAGAATCCCATAAAAATTCTTCAGGTGTGTGTACTTTGCAAATCCCTAAACAGCAAATACAGAGAGATGCTTCCGACCCCTCAGTGAGATAATGGTGTGTTGCGATACCACGCTGTAGGTAGTGTTTCCCGTGTACCTGTCCAAAAGAGCTGGAAAACTGACCATGTTCGCTATCCATCTTCTGTAGCTATGAGTCTATAGTGGGTAATCGGAACAATTTGTACAATTTGGGATGATTCCTTTCCTTATTGCTGAATATTATGAAGGACACTGTCCTGCTCTATACACAAGATAAAAGTCTGAGCACCAGACTTAAACAGGGGAGGCCTGCATACAAGTCATCACACCTGTGTGATCCTACATGAGTCGATTTCCTTCCCTGGGCTGTAAAAGGACGGCGATGTTAATCTCAGATTCTCTTAGTGCCAACACCCTACCCCTAAGATTCTCCCTAGTCTTCTGATGTTGTCTGAGGCAGAATTCAGCTTGAGTATTGGTCTGACCTGAGGTATATTCCTCCGTTGTATATTTAAATAAACTACCCATTAGTGACTTCCCATTTCAGGTAAGTTTTACTAAAACACGGCTAATTTTTTGAGCTGAAGTTGACTCAGAGTCCGCTAGATGGCAATCTTGTCCGTTTTTCTTCCAAGACCTAAGAAGCAGCTTCAACCCCTCTTTTCAACATTTCCAGAACCTGCATCATGTGTCAAACCAGAGGGCTCAGCTCCTGCCTCCACAGACTTCACAATGCAACAACCCCTCAGAGAACTCAGTGCCGTCCACTTTATGTTTTTCAAATCAATAATCAGTACAAATGCAAATTCTTTCTTTAAAGTCAAATGATGGCACTATCCTTTCAATGAAATTAACATTTAAATAAAAACTGTCATTGCGGAAGAAAAATCAGGAGGGAAATCGAAGTGCCTCTAGTGCTTCTTATCCTGTCTGTGCTGCTTTCATTTCCATGCAAAGGACTTGTTGGTGAGGGCTGGAAAGAATTACCAACCACAGTTCCCGTAGCCTCTACACAGCCAGGAGGACGGAGAGGCTAACAGCACCAAGGGGCAGGAGACAAGAACATTTAACTTGAGGACAGAGGGTAGGTCAAAAGCCTCTGGCCCACCCTAGCCGGTTTTGCCCAGTGGATAGAGCATCAGCCTATGGACTGAATGGTTCTTGGTTCGATTCTGGTCAAGGGCACATGCCCGGGTTGCAGGCTTGATCCCCAGTAGGGGGCGTGCAGGAGGCAGCCAATCAATGATTCTCTCTCATCATTGATGTTTCTCTCTCTCTCTCTCCCTCTCCCTTCCTCTGAAATCAATATATATATATATTTTTTTTTTAAAATAAGCCTCTGGCCTGGGACAGAACATCTCCCTCTGCCACTTATTGACTGTGAGACCTTGAGCCTCTATGAACCATAGCATCTTTCTCTGTAAAAATGGGGATAATTAGACACCTAATTTACAGAGGTTTTGTGTGAATTAAATAAACTAACATAAGCAAAGCTCTTAGAATAATGTATTGGGGGGAAAAAAACAAGTGCTCAATAAATAGTCAGTGCTGTTGTTACTAGCATTATTACCAGTGTTTCCAAAAAGAAGTTTAATGATTATAATTATTCTTGTTGCTAATTAATTATAGCATATAATCATATGCTACTAGTTATGATTGGCCTTGTATTTAGATAATACTATGATAATTACCTCTTTGACATCAGCTATCTAATATTAGCCAGAAATCTTATGAAATAAATATATTATTCACAGCTAAAGATAAACTAAAGCTCAGGAAAGTTTAGTAACTTGACCTAGTCACACAGCATTAGGAGGTAGAGCTGAAATATAGGACAGGCTCTCTTAACCATAGAGCCAGGACTTTAAACCATAGATTACAGCTAAGTGTCAGACTACAGCCCTACCCTGCAGAGCAGACAGCTACTGTGACCATCACTTTACAGTCCTACCGAATTTCAGGGTCTTGTCAAGGTCACACAGAGTGGTAAGGGAATGCCAATTACCACAAACCAAGTGCCTCCACTCCTAAGCTGGTGTCTTTTATCTTATGCCAGCACTGTTCCCAGTGCGCAAACTGACTGGACCCTTTTGCCAAACAGACCCTGCAGGTTCAGTGTCTATGGATCACAATTGTGAAACAATTCCTCATGCGGTTACTTTTCTTAAAACAATACTGCACTTTATCAGTGCACCTGCTACACGGACCGCCATAGAGCTCCGGGGTGATTCCTGCTGACACTGCAGAGCCCTGATGGTCATTTACATGAAAAGAAATAGTAGGATGGCGACTTATTATGCCCAGTCCCTTTGAATGAGGCCTGGGAAGAAAGACAGAAAGCAGTGCAAAAACCTCTGATGGAAAATAAATCTCAGGGGTGCCACGCCAGTGAAAAGAGTATGTTGTTATACAGGTGAAGAATTGGTATTGACTATTTTAAAATTCATTTCAAAGGTACTGCATCATTAAATCGCGAATGCTCAGGCCAGGAAATTGGCTCGATTTATTCTCCTCTCACAGACGATGTTCTCAGAGGAAGCCATAAAGACGCCACAGTCAACATTTTTGTAAAAAAAAAAAAAATGCCAGGAATCGGGTCTGTCAAGTGACGTGAATATCAAAAAATTTCACATAACCACGTCTACAACCAGGAAGGGCACTTAGATCTAATCTGCATTTTCTTGCTTAGAATGTTGAATCTTTGGTGGAAATAGGAAACATTTCACAGTTTCTTTACTATGCTTTTTTTTCTATGTATGTATTCTTCCCATGTACCCCGCAACGTTTTCATTCCCTGCCATCCTTTGAGGAATCTTAACATAAACATACTCGTGTCATCTGGTCTTGGCTCTCATCTTCAGTAAGCAGCTCCCAGAAGCAGTGGCAGGTGCCTGCAGTCTTTACTGGCGCTCCTCGATGGCATCAGTGCATAGAAAAGTTCTGTCACATCTTCTTCCCCTGTCCTCGCACTCACCTTTCTTCTCAAACGCCACACCTGCCCCAACGCCTCTCCTCTGTCCCAATTCACTCTGAGCCTCACTAAAACCTTGCTCCAGTTAAGCCCCCTTGTGCCTTTCTATTTTTTGCTCCCAATCCTTGCATCCCCCAAACATCAGCTGTCCCTTCCCTTGATGGGGGTTTTCCTCTCCAATGCACCCTTTATCCTCTCCTGCTTCTCATCCCATATCTACCTTCTTTTCCAAAACTGATTAAAAGTGTCTGAGCTTTCCCCCCTTAGATCCTAAGATATAAAAGACAAAATTCTACTAGTATAGTAGGAGGTAGAATGTTTAATATATATTTTGTATGTTGCTACCATATTAGGGAACAAAGAAAGGACAGACGCTCCAATGGACTTGACTTAACAGCTCTTAGGACTCTTCGAACCGCAAGAGTTAACATTAATTTGAAAATGCTCTCCCTTTCCATCTGTCCTTCTCTAAATTGAGTGTATTTCTCCATTAATCTTTCTCTTATCTTTCATCGTGTTCTCTCCTACCTCCATGCTCCCATGGACCTTTAACCCCATCCCCTTTACCAGCTTCCCGGTATTCTTCCTTTGTTCTGCCTATTCCTTAGGTTTGCTGGTGGTTCCCAAAGGCACAACTAGGAGATGGTCAAGGCCCTGAGAAACAGAGACTGATGACCATTCTCAAAATGAGAAAAGGAGGGGGGATGGAGAGGTTTTAGTTTTGTTTTGGTTTTGGTATGCAGAACTCATGCAGCCTTCAGCATGCAGAAATGTGGCTTATATTTGCATTGTTTTTAGAGTGCAGAAAATGTGAACAAGAGAGTATTTTCTCAATAATCAACAAAATAGAAACAGACTCATAGAGAACAGACTGATGGCTGTCAGAGGGGAGGGGGGTTTAATGCTGAGTGAAAAAGGTGAAGGGATTAAGCAAAGCAAAACAAAAAACCTCATAGACACAAACAACAGCATGGTGATTACCAGAGGGAAAGGAGGGTGGGGAGAGGTAGGTAAGGATATGGGGGGGAGGTGATATGTGGTAATGGAAGGAGACATGGCTTGGTGTGGTGAACACACAATACAATATACACATGATAAATTATAGAATTGTACACCTGAAATCTAAGTAGTTTTATTAACCAATGTAACCCCAATAAATTCTATTAAAAAGTAAAAAAAAAAAATCTACTGAAACCCAGGGTATAGGATCCAGAACAATATCATTGGGATTTCAGAATATAGAACACTATCATTTGACATAAATAATGAAGTTTTGTGAGCAGATTGAAATAATCCCCTTTCAAAACAGCTGTAGAGACATGAGTAAGGATATCAGGCCTTTAAATTTCAGAAGGGTTCTATCTTAGGGTGGGGGCAAGAGTTGTTCACGGGGAAACCACGAATGCACGTGCAGAGATGATCCCTACTGGGCACCATGGCTGGTGGTTAAGACGGTGGCATCTAGCGTGATCAAACCTAAATTTAAATCCAACCCCACCACACACATTTTTTGGCAACTTTGAAGAAGTCATTCTTCAGGCCTCACTTTCTTTCCCTGAAAAGAACCACCCCAATATTTGTGTTTTTTAATGACAATTAAATGAGGTAATGATTGTAAAATTCTTAGCACTTTGCCTAGCAATTTAACCACTGGATTTCTTGCCCATCTGAGGGTAGTGACTTTATCTTACTCAATGGTATTCCTAGAAAATGGTCCTTACATGGTATAAAGTGCTCAAGAAACTTCCAAATAAATGATGCTACATGCCCAAGGGTCTATGGAGCTGCCCACAATGATGGAAACTTCTGACCTGTTCCCTCTATTGAACATATCACTGTTCTTATTGTGCCCCCTTTCTTCTGCCTCCTCATTTATGTGCTGTAACCATAGTGAATGAATATGTGAGCCATTGGGCCCCAATCTAGATGATGTCAATGGATGTCACTGTTCTTGGTCATAGTCAAAGTTTTCTGCCTTATGATCCTGAAATTTTAGTCTTTTGATTTTGGGAGGTTAAATAGGTTCTTGACTTTGTTTGGACAGCACAGGTAAAATCGACCACCTATAGGAATAAAATCTATAAGCAATTTGATGAGTTATTGGAATGATAATGTAGGCTATCACTGCATAGCTACCCCAAAAAAGGGTTCAAAGAAAACTACAGATATGTTGTCAACCCAACCAACCACCATTTAAAAGATTTTTATGCTAGTTTACTTAGCTGGAATTTTACATAAGCCAATTTAGACACACTACTGCCTTGGGAATCAAGGCAATTATAACCCTAATGCCAAAAGACTACTTTTTAAATAATCAACATCATCATTGTAATTATTTAGCCAACAGAAAGGGACACTTTCAAAGTGGCAGAGACTTTTATAACCAGGATATTATTAAAGAGGAACCCCCAAAGGATAAACTCACAGAACAATGAGCAACATGTTCTATTAAATATAGCAATTTGTCAACAAATTGGCTCATAAACAATGTATGTTGTGCAAACCAATTTGTCGTTGCAGTTACCAAAATCCTTTTGCAAAAATTTTAGGAAGGAATTGTTTTCCTGTAAAACTAAAGCAAAATAAAATACTTTTCCATGAAACATAACTTTGTGATTTCAGTAATACTACGTTCCTCTTTAACCATTTAAAATGTAGCATCCCAATGGAGCTGTACTGAAAGTCTAACATGCACACCAGATTTCAAAGACTTGGTAAACAAAAATAATGGGAAAAGATCTTACTAATAATTTTTACATTAATTATTTGTTGAAATGGTAATGTTTTGGATATGTTGGGTTAAATAAAGTATAGTATTAAAATTATTTTTCCTATTTTTTCACTTATTTTTTAATGTGCCTCCTAAAAGAACTTTTCATTATGTATGTGGCTTATATTACATTTTCATTGAATGACATCCATCTTGCAATCTAGAAATATCTACTGACTCAAAAGTTCTACTCCCTGTAATGGTGGTGAAGTTTATATTTGACTAACCCTCCCATGGATAACATTTGTAAACATTGAGCAAAATGGGCTGTGAGGGACCCAAGTTGGCCCATGAAAGGAAGAAAACTGACCTGGATAAAATTCACATTCATTCAGCTTTGCACCTGAGGGTATTCTCTGATGAGGGAAGTGGATGGAGGGAATTTAAGCAGCAAGTCATAATCATAATGAATTGACAAGACAGAGGCTGGAGGTTAGGGCTGCCAGAGCAGCTAAAAAGTAAAGGGACAATGTAGGAAAGGAGAAAGCCCCTAAATCTGCATAAGAATATCACTCAAATCCCTTGTGAGCAAGTGCTTGGGAAATACCAGGATTCATAGTCCCTAACAATAGTTATAAAAGGGAAGGAACTGAGCAGAGATCTCAACTTCTACCCACTGCACAGGAGACAGTTTGGTGCTTAAGTGGACAGCCTGCTAGAACAAAAACACTCTAAAAGAAAATAGAATCTGAGTCTCACATTTTATTCAGAATATGCAGTATAACAGATTCAATTAGTAGACTCACAAAGAAAGGAAAATGGTTACACTAAGCCTGAAATGTTTGCGATGTTGGATTAGGAGATAAGGATTTAAAAGGGTGGAGGATAATGTATCATATGATATAATATATCATCATTATATCATAATGAATAAAGGGCAGAAAAATGCAAACCAAATTAATAAAATAAAAATTCTAAAACTGAAAAGTAAAATATCTGAAATGAAAACTTCCTTAACAAGTCTTTAAAGGCAGATTGGAGACAGAGAAAGGATGGATCGATGAAACTGAAGCTAGGTTATCTTCTAAGCATTATCATCTGAAGATGGATAGAATATCAATATAAATTATCCTATGTGAAGAACTGGGCCAATAAAGATCAAAAATAAATCAGCAGAACCTCAGAGACTCATGGAATAATATCAAGTGGTATAAAATCTATGTAATGGCATCCATATTGATAACATGCCTGCAAATATTTGTGAACATTCCTGAAACCTGCTGGAACTTCTGCAAGAAGTGTGGCAAGCAGTAGCCCCACAACATGACACAGTACAAGCAGACCAAGGATTCTTTCCATGCCCTGGGACAGTGACATTATGACAGGAGGCAGAGTGGCTATGGTGGGTAGACTAAGCAGATTTTCTTTAAAAAAAAAAAAAAAGCCTAAAAACTACAAAGAAGATTATGCTGAGGCTTGGATGCATTGAGCCTAACTGCAGAACTAAAAGAATGCTGGCTATGAAGAGATACAAGCATTTTGAACTGGGAGGAGAGAGAAAGAGAAAGGGCCAAGGGATCCAGTTCTAAGCTTCATCTTTTGTTTTATGAAGGAGACAATAACATCTTTAGTTCACTTCTATATAAAATATAACAATATTATATAAAATTGAGTAAAGGTGGAGGGAAAGTAGCCAAATATCCCCCCAACTCGGGGGGGGGGGGGAATCCAAACTCGCAGATTCAAGAAACTCATCAAGTCCCAATAATAACCATTACAAAGAAAACTATACCACTGCATATTATAGTCTAACTTCTGAAACCAGAGTTGAGTGAAACATCCCCAAAGCAGCCAGAGAAAAGATAAAATACATCCAGAGGAACATATAGTCCCTTGTTAATAAAATTAGTGGCTGATACCTCATCAAAACAAATGAAGCTATAGGCAAGGGAAACAATGTTTACACTGTTGAAAGAAAAACTCTTCTACTAAGAAATCTACATCCAGTGAAAATAACCTTCAAAGTGAAGGAAAAATAAAGAGATTTTCAGATAAATAGACACTGGAAGAACTTATTGCCAGCAGGTGTACACCTCAAAAAATACAAAAAGTGTGTTCAAACTTAAGGTAAAAGAAAGTAGACTCAAACTTGAGATTCCATTAACTAAAGCACAGCACCATAAATCATAAATATATGGGTAAATATTAAAAATCTATATACTGATCTTTTTATTTAAAAGATATTATGACTAAAAGGAAAAGTTTAATACCTTAACACTACCTATTATGTTAGACCATAGGTGCGTATCATAATGCATGCCATAGGTGTAATATATATGTTAACAGCCCCAAGGATGGATGGTTAAATGGAACTATGTTGGAAGTTTCTAGTATTTTACATAGACTGATGAAATAGTAACTCTAAGTAGACTGCAATAGGTTAAAAATGCATAGTGTAATCCCTAAGACAACCACCAAAAATATAAAGAAGCATAGCTTTAAAATTGACCACTAACAATATTTAATTAACATATAAGAAATCAGGAAAGAAGGAAACCAGAAGGAAATAAACAAATTAGTCAACCAATCAAAACAAATGGAAACAAACAGAAAAATGACAGACTTAAATCTACTACGTCAATAATTACATTAAACAAAAGTAGATTGACTACTCCAATTAAAATGAAAGATGATTGGACTGGATATAAAAAGCAAAAACTAAATGCTATCTATAAATTATGGCATTTAAATTAAAGAGAAAGATCATCTAAAAGTAACAGAAGGAAAAATGATTTACCATGCAAATAATAAAAATAAAGCTGGGTGACTATATTAATCCCAGACAAAATAGAATTTAAGATGTACTACAAGAAATAATGAAGAATCCTATATAATAAAAACCTAATATGTCCGGTCGGCCGTTCAACCAATCAAAGCATAATATGCTAATGATATGCTAAGGCAGTTCAACCGCTTGCTATGATGTGCACTGACCACCAGGGGGAAGACAGTCGACTGGTCAACCAGTCGCTATGATGTGCACTGACCACCACGGGGCAGATGCTCTGATTGGTAGGTTAGCTTGCTGCTGGGGTCCGGCCTATCAGGACTGAGTTAGACGGGCCGGACACACCCTGGAGCCCTCCTGTGGTCCCTCCCTAGCTGGCCAACTCCCGCATCCCTCCCCAGCCCCAGTTGTGCACCATTGGGGTCCCTTGGCCTGACCTTTCCCCCCTCTTACAATCTGGGACCCCTTAGGGGATGTCGGAGAGCCAGTTTCAGCCCAACAAAAGAACGGCCAGTCACTATGATGTGCACTGACCATGAGGGGGCAGACGCTCAATGCAGGAGCTGCCCCCTGGTGGTCAGTGTGCTCCCACAGGGGGAGCACTGCTCAGCCAGAAGCCAGGCTCACAGCTGGCAAATGCAGCAGCAGTGGCAGGAGCTTCTCCTGCCTCTGCAGCAGCACTAAGGATATCCAACTAATGGCTTAGGATATCCAACTGAACCATCAGTAGGACATCCCTCGAGGGCTCCCAGACTGCAAGAGGGCACAGGCTGGGCTGAGGGACCTCCCCGAGTGCACAAATTTTGTGCACCAGGCCTCTAGTATTTCATAAGAAAACTGTTAGTTTTTGAGGAAGACAATAATCATAAGTTTATGTGCCTATTATGAGACCTTTAAAAAACATCAAGAAAAATTGAAAGACCTAAAGGGAGAAATAGAAAAATCCACAGTACTCATTAGCAACTTTAACATTCCTCTCTCTGTACTAATTACAAAGCAGCCAGACAACAATCAGCAAGAACATATGAGCATTATTAGTCACTTTGATCTATAAAACATTTCAGAGGAGGAGAAGAGTGAGGGGGACTGGATAAAAGAAGGTGAAGAAATTAGCCAAAGAACATATGTATAGCCCATGGACACAGACAAGAGTGTGGTGAAGGCCAGAGGAGGGGAGTTGGGCTGGGTGGAAGTGGGCAAAGGTGGGGAAAATGAGGACATCAACAATTTAAAAAAAAAACCATTCCAAATAACTTTTGAAAACACTTTCAATTTTTACCCTCGAGCTAAAAACAAAAACAGTAAACATATGTTAAACTTTAGGCAATATATGTTTTAGTAATACTAAATTTAGCATTACTAAATACTAATATTAATATGAGTTAGCAATACTAACATTACTAGACATATATACATATACATATATATTCTAGGAATGAGGAAATATGTAAATATATTTTGGATAATGAGAGTCAGTTTTCTCAGTGTAAGAGGAAATGTGTTAAAATGTTAACATTTGGAGAATCTGATTGAGGGTATGCAGATATTATTTGTATTATATTTGTGATTTCATTTAAGCCTGAAATTACTTCAAAATAAAAAATTTAAAAAGGATAATAAAAGAACATGGGAAAAATTATGCCAATAAATTTAATGACTTGGATACAATGGACAAATTCCTAGAAAATCATAATCAATAAAATAAACAGAAGAAAGTAAAAATCTGAAGTCCTTTGTCTAGTAAAGAAATAAAATTCATTATTAAAAACTCTCTCCAAAAGAGAATTCTAGGTCCAGATAGTATAGCTGGTGAATACAATCAAAATCTTAAGGGAAAAGTGACACCAATCTTACACCCTTTTTTATAAAATAGATGAAAGAACCCTTTCCAACTCTTTATAAAGCTGATATGACACAAAAATTCAACACGGACATTAAAATGTTACAAACTCATATCTTATGAACATAGATGAAAACATTCTTCACAAAAATACTAGTGAATTAAAACCTTGTTTTTGAGAACTAGATACCAAATAATTTAGGTGTGAAAAGACATAATGTCTGCAAATTTCACTCAAATGATTAAAAAATATGCACACATCTCTATCTTCCTGTAGGTAAACAGAGAATGACAAAGCAAATAGGGCAAAATGCAGGAGTTTCCTGTGTGTTTCTTGCAACTCTATGTAATTTGTAGTGTCCGTTGATCTAAAAGTTTACAAGAAAATCTATTTACGACCACAGCTTAACAATGTGTATTTTACACACCCAGGTCAAAGACTGCTTTAAGAATATAGAATACCACAGAAATGCAGCCTAATTAAATACCCCCCCCCAAAATCTAGTAACATTATTTTATAAGATATGCCAATATCGTTATAGACCATATTCCATATCCTTTTTATCTCCTTTGAATCAAGTTTTGATTTTTGAAAGAGAGCAGCCTCATGCAGTTATGGTATCAGCCATTATATCCAATGACTCATGAATTACTCTCCCATTCTCCCTTCTAAACATTTCTAGCATTTTCCCCTCCTAGCAGCCTTTGTGGCAATTATCAACATTGTACTCTTGAGGCCATCCTGACTCAGTTATTTAAACAACTCCTAATTGCCTCTCATCCAGCTCCACTACAAATCATTCTTCACACAGCCAAAGGAATCATCTTTTATTCTATTAAATGTCATGTCTCCATGGTTTAAAACCTAACAGTAACTCAGTATTACCTACAGGATAGGATCCGTGCACTTTAGAATTTTGAACAAGATCTCTTATTATTCAATCCTGCTACAGCCTAAGTCTACCTACCCTGATAAATAGAATTCTGAGATGACCCACACTGATTTATAGATTTGTATAATCTTCTCCCCTACTGTGTGGGCAGCAGGGTCTGTAACTTGCTTCTAACCACAGAGGTAATGAGACATCACTCCTGTGATTATGTTATATTAGAGGCTTGGTGCATGAAATTTGTGCATGGTAGGATCCCTAGGCATGGCTAGAGGTCAGGGCCGATCAGGTTCCCCGCTTCCCAGCCTCCTCCTTCCCTCGCTCCCTCAGTGCCCTGCCACTGCAGCTGGTCACCCGCCATGTTCTGCGCCACCCCCTGGTGGTCAGCACACGTTATAGCGAGTGATTGAACTCTCAGTCTCACGGTCAAACTCCCAAGGGGACACTTTGCATATTAGCCTTTTATTATATAGGACTAGAGGCCCGGTGCACAAAAATTTGTGCACT
>NW_005362269.1:3007344-3029700 GCF_000412655.1 Myotis brandtii | reverse complement strand
TGCCTGGCCAGCCTGGGTGAGGGGCTGATGGCTGTTTGCAGCTGGTCACACCCCCTCTAGGGTGGGGGTCCCCACTGGGGTGTCTGGCCAGCCTGGGTAAGGGGCTGATGGCTATTTGCAGGCTGGTCAAGGCCCCCCCAGTAGGGACCCTCACCCCATGGAGGTTTGGCCAGCCTGGGTGAGGGGCTGATGGCTTTTTTCAGGCTGGCCACACCCACTTTAGGGTGGGGGGTCCCCACTGGGGTGCCTGGCCAGTCTGGGTGAGGGGCTGAGGGCCGTTTTCAGGCTGGCCAAGCCCTCCCCCAGTGACGGAAGCTCCCAGCCTCTCCTTTCTTTCTTTTTTTTATTCTGGGATTTATTTACCTTCTATAATTGAAACTTTGTAGCCTTGAGAGGAGCTCAGAGCTGGCCAGGGCGGGCCGGAGGGAAGCTTGGCTTCCTCCATTGCCAGGGGCAACCAAGCCTCCTGCTCGCTCCAGCTCCATGGCCATGCTGGCTGAAAGCTGGTATCTGGGATTTATTTACCTTCTATAATTTAAACTTTGTTGCTTTGAGTGGAGCTCAGAGCTGGCGTGGCAGGCGGGAAGCTTGGCTTCCTCCATCATTGGGGCAACCAAGCCTCCTGCTTGCTCCAGCTCCGTGGCTGCTGGCTGCCATCTTGGTTGGGTTAATTTGCATACAGTCGTTCTGATTGGCTGGTGGGCGTGGCTTAAGGCGTAGCAAAGGTATGGTCAATTTGCATGTTTGTCTTTTATTAGTGTAGATGGTAAAAATGAAGGGATTTTACAGATGTAATTAGGCTCCCAAAAGAGTTGATTGTGAGTTCACCAAAAGGGAGATTATCCTGGGCCTAAATCAGTCAAGTGCGAGGAAGGGTCAGGGACTCCTAGTGTCTCCACTCTGCTGCTCTCAAGAATCAGACAGTGATGCTGTGACCTGCCAATAGAGGGAGCCACAGGGCAGAGAACTGTGGGGGCCTCGGGGCACTGAGGCCCATTGCCTGACAGCAAGAAAGTGAGAACCTCAGTCTTAGAATCACAAGCCAAGTCTGCCAGCAACCAGAGTTTGTAAGAGGATCTGAGCCCCAGATGAGGATGCAGAATGGATGAACTTGAATTTTGCCTTGTGAGAACCTGAGCAGAGAACCCAGAGAAGCCATGCCCAAAATTCTAACCTACATCAACAGAGATAATCAGCAGGGGTTGTTTTAAGCCACTAAGTTTGTGGTAATTTGCTATACAGCATTAGAAAACTAATATGCCTACCAAAGACCACCCGAGCATTGATCTTTCATGTCTCAAAACACGTGTATCTGCCTGAAAAGATGTCTTTCCATTTTGCAACCTCTAATTTAGAGGTAGTTATTCCCCTGTCTCTACTACCATTTTTATCTATGTTATACTGGGGGTATAATATTGGGGTAAACATTCATCTTTCCCACTAGACTAATCTTGCTGTCAAGGACAAGTTCTCATCTTGACATTTTCCTAGTAATTGGCTCATAAGAGAGTTTCAATCTATTTTAGTTGAAATCGTTCTAATTGACTGGGGGAAAAATTACTCTATTATCTATAAGCACATTCCTTTTTGTCATTTTCCCTATGTAATTAATAGATATGGAATTTTAAAAATCTTTTATTCTGTAGGAAAGAAACAATGCATAAATTCACACAGAATCTCCCAAAGCCAATATAGTAATCAATCACCCTAACTCCTGGTCTATAGATATAAATGCTGCTATGATTTCTATAACATTCAGTTTTTCTCAAAACAGAACAATGAAGGCTGTCAGCAAATTCACTAATTGCGGGATGAGACAAAAGAGATGGTCTGTGACTGCTGACATTTCACAAATGCCTTATTAGTATGCACTTCTCCAGTGGACGGGAATCCAGCACACTTAAAGAGAAGAGATCCTACCCAGCAGGTGTGGCTCAGTAGTTGAGTTTCGACCTATGAACCACTAGGTCCTGGTTCGATTCTAGGTTTGTGTTTCGGGTCTGGCTCAATCCCCAGTGGAGAGTGGAATGGGGAGGAGAGATAAAGAGAGATAAAAACATCAATGTGAGAGAGACACACTGATTGGTGTCCTGCATATGCCCTGAGTGGGGCTGGGAATTGAACCTGTAACTGTGGTATGTGCCCTTGACTAGAATCAAACCCATGACACTTCAGTCTGTGGGTTGTCACTCTAACCACTGAGCAAACAGACTAGGGCTCTTCTAACTTTGAATTAAAACATCATTTATCAGAAATTTTAGCATGTAGATTTAGGAAGCAGTAAATATTTAAACAGCTATCTCAGTGGGCTCTCACACACTTCTACTTTTATCAATAGGAAACGAAATATAAGAGAGGAATCTTGAGTTTGGGGTGGGGAGCAGGAGGTGTCTGAAGAGTTAGAATTCTGGAGTTCAAGATGGAAACCTAGCCGAAACTGGTTTGGCTCAGTGGATAGAGCATCGGCCTGCGGACTGAAAGGTCCCGGGTTCGATTCCGGTCAAGGGCATGTACCTGGGTTGCGGGCACATCCCCAGTAGGAGATGTGCAGGAGGCAGCTGATCGATGTTTCTCTCCCATCGATGTTTCTAACTCTCTATCTCTCCCTTCCTCTCTGTAAAAAATCAATAAAAAATATATTAAAAAAAAAAAGATGGAAACCTTGCTTACATCACTTAAGTTTTTCAAATGCTATAAGCCTCATTCTTGTGTCTGCACAATGTCAATAATACTTGCATCAACTCTGTCAGGCTGTTCTGAGGACTAAATGACATAACAAATGTCAATCATTTAGCACAATTCCTCATTTACAGTAAGGACTCAATTCACTGTCATCTTCAGCACCTACATAGGGTCGTGGAATAGCATAGAATAAGATTCAGGAGATACCTGTTTTCACTTAGGTATATCATTAACCACCTATTTGGGGTGAGTCACTTCCCTTTCCTGGGCTTCAATTTCCTCATCCATATATGTGACTAGACCGGCCAAGTTTTCTACAAGTTAACTTTGAGTTCTAAAACGTTCTTAGTTCAATTGAATCTTTTCTTGGTGATTCAGAGTCAATATGGTGAACACCAGGGATGACCCTTTTATTTTTTTCCAACATATTTATTGTAATAAACACTGATAGAGACCTGGAGAACCACTTGAAAATAATTTATGGCCCTGCCAGTAATTTAATAGTAGCGACATGATACAGTCTGGTAAGTACCATCCTAAGGGAACTTCAAGGTATAGTGGTGGGGGCAAAAGGGAGAAGAGTTCAGGGTCTTCTAGTAGAAGTTATATCTAAACTGAGAACTGTACATAGGAGTTACTCTCAAGACCCAGGGATAACCACCATATGGACCACCATTTGCCTCTTCTCCAGATGATTCAAGATTACTATTCTTGTGTCTTCTCCGACCGCATCTTTCCTTGATTTTTCACTTGCCAGCCATCTCATGTGAGTGTGAGTGTGTCTAAATCTAGTACCAATTTCTTGTACTCAATTTGTTGTGGGTAATAAAATCAGATGACTAATTTTCTTAAAAATCATGTGTTTTATTTTTAAAAGAGTCCTAAGAAGAATGAATTTCTTGGTTATTGACTACTTTTGTTTTACTTTAAAAAAAAAGTTGCATTGTTACTATACTTCAGATCATTGACATTTATATAAGTAAGGGTTGATTTTTTCTTTTCTTTTTAAAAAGAATAGGTGGGGAGGCAGGGAAATATAATTAGACATTATTATTGAAAGGGAGTTTTTATGGTAAAAAAAATGGAAATTGCAGAGCCATACTTAATTTTCTTGAAAAAATATTCCTTACACATAATCCCTAGTGTAATGTACTATAATAATGCCCAATGGAAGTATTGTGAACTTAGTTAATGCCTAAATTAACACAAATAAGAAAAATGCCTCATAAATATTCTATCACACAGGTGAAATTTTGCTTTTAAAGAGGAGAGATGAAAAACATCTCCATGGCCTGTAATAGCAGTAATTTTCATCAAGAACTAGGCAAAAAAAGAATGGAAATGTGGCAAAAATAAATTAACTGGAACAGAAAAAGGCCTACCTTAGTAAACAAAGTGAACATTATATATTTGGGTTTGGAAAAACAGTTACTCTCAGGAAATGTTTATTGTTTTGAGCTTTAATTCTATTCAGTTGAATTAATATACTACCTAAATTTCAGATACCTCCACTAGATGAACTACTAGGTTATAATTTTTTTAACACATTGTTTGCGGGTAGTTTTTATCGCGCGCTAACAGGTGGCTCTACTACTTACAGTCAACGTAAAACATATAAATACGTTTCCCGCATACAATGTGTTAAAATAGTCCAGCATTTCTTCAGTCAGTGAAAATGAAAAAGATTTATTCAACCATTATGCTTTGATAAATATCCTTTATAATAAAACTCTAATATGCAAATTGACCGAACGGCAGAATGATCGGTCACTATGATGCACAGTGACCACCAGGGGGCAGACGCTCAACACAGGAGCTGCCCCCTGTTGGTCAGTGTGCTCCCACAGGGGAAGCACCACTCAGCCAGAAGCCAGCTCACACCTCTGCTGCAGGTGGGCGGTAAGGAGCAAGGGGTCTCAGACTGCGACAGGCCCGGAATGCAAGAGGGATGTCTGCTGAGGGGTCCCGGACTGCGAGAGGGCACAGGCTGAGCTGAGGGACACCCCCCGCCCCCGCCCCCGTGCCAGTGCATAATTTCATGCACCGGGCCTCTAGTAAATAAATAAAATTAGTAAAGTAGCAAGCATTTCAACTATATATTTCACACCTACAATATTTAGAAAATACTAGTACATGACATAAAAAAGAACACAAAATAAAAAAGTCAGTACAAATTATCTTGAAGTTTTATATAACTCAGCTTTATAATATAATTTTTAAAGGAACAGATTTCAAGATCCAGTAATATTTTTTTATTGGGATCAAAAGTTTTCTAGAACTTCCTTTCAGAATGGACATGGGTCAGTTCTAGGTAAATAGTATGTACTCAATGAACAGCTTTCTTTTTCTACTCAAATGGTTTTGAAACTCCCAACTCAAGTAACTGATGTAAACATGGTCCCATGCTGTTAGTGCGTATCCTTATCATGCTCATCAGAAGCCAATGGGAACATACTATGGAGAGAAAATCATAGCACCCTTAACTGCCCACAATTCTATAAGGTCCAGTACCATTTAAATAACAACCCAGTAAAAACTATAAACTACACAAGGAAACTCTCCAGCATTAGTGAGAGTTAATAGACATAGTAGGATGGCTAAACCCAGACAACTTCAGATAACACAAAATCTGAAAGTAATATAACTCAGACAATTAAAAACACCAACCATTAAGAAATAAAAAAAGAACATGGAATTAAGAGTAGATTTTTAATGAGTAACTAAAGCGATGCCAAAAGACAAATAATAAAATGACTGAAATTTAAAATTCAATGAACCACTTTTGTAATCACTAGGTTGGCAAAAATTAGGAAAGTTGTCAACAATAAGTGTTGGTAAGGATGCAGAACAATAGGAACTTATAACCCTAGTTAGTCAGGCAAATTGGTACAACTACTTGGAAACAAACATTGTCATTACCTAGTAAATGGAAGATGCTCACACCCTCTAATTCCCAAGCAATTTTATAATTCTGCTCCTAAGCAAATACCCTAGAGCCGTGGCCGGCAAACCATGGCTCACGAGCCACATGCAGCTCTTTGGCCCCTTGAGTGTGGGTCTTCCACAAAATACCGCCACACTCAAGGGGCCAAAGAGTCGCATGTGGCTCATGAGCTGCAGTTTGCCGAGCCGCAAGTTTGCCGACCACTGCCCTAGAGAAATTTTCACCCTCATGTAATAAGATTTGCATGAGAATTTTTAGAGAAGTGTAATCAATAGGAGAAATGAAAAATTGTGGTATATTTACCTTGGTGAGGATTTAAAAAAAGAAAGAAAGAACACTGACTACCTTCTCAAAATCTTGCTCTTAGAGTTCTTTCACTGTGGACTAACATTTGGATGTCATTGCATGCTCAAGTTCTGTGTCCACAGTTAACATATCTTAAAAAGGTAGGGGAGGGTGGGGGTAAGGAGGAGAGGTCAACCAAAGGACTTATATGCAAGCATATAGGCCTAACCAATGGACACGGACAACAGCGGGGTGAGGGCATGAGTGGGGGGATAAGGGGTAACGTGGGGAAAAGGACACATATGTAATAACTTAATCAATAAAAAAATTAAAAAAATAAAAATAAATCATATAGGCAACACCAAATGTGCTTGAGGCTTTGTTACCATTTTAGAGACACTTTTCCATCATTACTAAGGAGTTGTCATAAACCGTCAGCAGATCCACACTCAATACTTAGTGTCGAAAGATGAAGGGATGCCTGGCTGGCATGGCTCAGTGGTTGAGCATTGACCTATGAATCAAGAGGTCACGGTTCAATTCCCAGTCAGGGCATATCCCCAGGTTGTGGGCTCGATCCTCAGTGTGGGACGTGCAGGAGGCAGCCGATTGACGACTCTCACTCATCATTGGTTATTTCTGTCTCTCTCTCCCTCTTCCTCTCTGAAATCAATAAAAATATATTTTTTAAAAGATAAGAAAGATGAAGGGATGACACCTTTCCCAAATTGGCCTTCGGGTTTGGACAGTGGGCTCTTTAAGGGACCATGGAGAACTGAATTTCATCGATACCCTTTCACCACACCCCAGGGACATATAGAATACCCTGATCCTTGAGTAAAAGTAGGGATGGAGAAGGTACTTGAAAACTAAGCAGCTGAAAAGTTGGGTCTCACAGTTTAATTCAATTTGCTATTGAGAAATGAACTGATATGGCATTTCTCATACTGAGAAATGTGGAACAAAATGCATTCCCATTACACGAGTTTCAACTATATATTAGGGAATAATTCATCTAATAACAAAACTATAACTTCCCAACTTTCTCCAAACTTTCTCTTTAAGAGTTTTATTTGAACAATTAAATACATATTTGATTTCAAAGAGAAAGATTTCAAGCAGAAGTGAGGACAATTTGTCGTACATGTCATGAAAATTACATTTCTGAGCTGGCGAAGCAATCGTTTCACTTAGATACCTGGAGGGAGTAACTGATCTTTAAAAGGTCCCTGGAATACAAATACTGACACCTTTACAAATGTATTTCAGGGTTGCCCAAGGGCAAGGATTGTGTACCAAATGCTGAGGGTAGACTTTGAATTGATACAATTCTTTTTAGTAGACATTATTCTACCAATGCTATTTAAAAGGTCCACTGGAGACTATGATAGTTATACCAGTTTCAAGTGGGTTGGCAAGAGAGAGAAATCCAATAACACAGCTGCCATGAGAAATTAATCTAAATGTTAATACTTCCACATCCCAGATTCCTCTGGGTCTGGGTTTGAAAGCCAAAATGTTATTGGGGGAATTGCTAGACCGACAGCACCAGAGGAAGCATTGCGAGATCGCCTTCATGATAGGATGGAATCCAATTAGAACCTGGCCGCACACATTAATGCCCTTGAAATAGGTCAAATGGTGACCTTTCCCAATGCCTATATTGAGACTCCTGCAGAAGGGAGGGTTCCTCAGCTGTGTGGCTGTGTGTGTGTGAGGTTATTTTTTCCACTTATTTTTAGATACAGTGGAAGGGAGGAAAGAGAAAGGGAAGGAGAGAAGAGAGAAAGAGAAACACTGGCATGAGAGAGACACATCAATTGGTTGCCTTCTGCTCATGCACCAACTGGGTCCAAGGATTGATCCTGCAATCCAGGCAAGTGCCCTTGACTGGGAATTGAACCATGACCCTTTGGTCTGTGGGGCCAATGCTTTAACGACTGAGCCAAACTGGCCAGGGTGGTGTCTCTCTTAATGAATAAGTCTGGAGAGAGACCAAGATGGCGGCATAGGTAAACACCGGAGACTGCTGCCGCAAACAACCACTTCAAAAATACAACTAAAAGACGGAACGGACATCACCCAGAACCACAGGAAAGCTGGCTGAGGAGAGACTCTTCAACTAGAAGGAAAAATAACAGCACACCGAGGCTCAGAGGAGGCGCAGTGTGGAAAATACTCAGGTGCGGAGGTGCGCGCGCAAAGCGGGCTGGTGGCTGAGAGCGCGGTTGTCGTTTTCGGTCAGGGGGGAGTCTCAGACTCTGAGCTCCAGATACGGGCGAATCGCTGGGGACTCGGACCCAAACGGGAGAAGCGGGAGTGTCTGGCATCAGTTGGAAGGCAGCTTTCCCTCCGAGGTTTGCAGCGGTTCCGGGGGTTCTGAGAAGCAGAGCCTCTGGGAACGGGACTGAGAGGGGCCATAACCGCTCCCTCCGCCCGCCCGCCCTGTTGAGCCCGCCCCGCCCAAGCCCTGCGCAGAGCCATTTGCCAGATCGCCTCAGGCAAAGGCTAGATTAGCACCTCCCCAGAGGACAGAAGTTTTCCGCGGCAGACACAGCTGATTCACACAGCCAGTCGGCCTGGTGGTCAAATCCCTCTAGTATTAACTACAACAATCAAGGCTCAACTAGAACAAGACTGCGCACAAAGACCACTAGGGGGTGCACCAAGAAAGCATAAAAAATGCGGAGACAAAAAAACATGACAGAAATGGAGGATATAGAGCTAAAAATCGCAATTTTGAGGGCTTGCAAAAATGTGCTAGAAGCTGTCAATAAACTTGAGGAGAGAGTCACGAAAACTAATGAGACCCTCGATGCTATGATAAAGAACCAACTAGAAATTAAGCATACACGGACTGAAATAAAGAATATTATACAGACACCCAATAGCAGACCAGAGGAGCGCAAGAATCAAGCCAAAGATTTGAAATGCGAAGAAGCAAAAAACACCCAACCGGAAAAGCAAAATGAAAAAAGAATCCGAAAATACGAAGATAGTGTAAGGAGCCTCTGGGACAGCTTCAAGCGTACAAACATCAGAATAATTGGGGTGCCAGAAGATGAGAGACAGCAAGATATTGAAAACCTATTTGAAGAAATAATGGCAGAAAACTTCCCCCACCTGGTGAAAGAAATGGACTTACAGGTCCAAGAAGCGCAGAGAACCCCAAACAAAAGGAATCCAAAGAGGACCACACCAAGACACATCATAATTAAAATGCCAAGAGCAAAAGACAAAGAGAGAATCTTAAAAGCAGCAAGAGAAAGAGACTCAATTACCTACAAGGGAATACCCATACGACTGTCAGCTGATTTCTCAACAGAAACTTGGCAGGCCAGAAGGGAATGGCAAGAAATATTCAAAGTGATGAATACCAAGAACCTACAACCAAGATTACTTTATCCAGCAAAGCTATCATTCAGAATTGAAGGTCAGATAAAGAGCTTCACAGATAAGGAAAAGCTAAAGGAGTTCATCACCACTAAACCAGTATTATACGAAATGCTGAAAGGTATCCTTTAAGAAGAGGAAGAAGAAAAAGGTAAAGATACAAATTGTGAACAACAAACATGCATCTATCTATTCTTGGCGGGGAAAGGGGAATGGGAGATGCGGGAAGAGACTGGACAAAAATCGTGCACCTATGGATGAGGACAGTGGGTGGGGAGTGAGGGCGGAGGGTGGGGCGGGAACTGGGAGGAGGGGAGTTATGGGGGGGAAAAAAAGAGGAACAAATGTAACCTGAACAATAAAGATTTAATAAAAAATAAATAAATAAATAAATAAATGAATAAGTCTGTCCATCTACAGACATTGATTAAGAAGCAATGAACTATTTAACACTGCAACAGCCTGTAGAAGGTTATCATAATCACACAAAAGTTTTAGGACACTTTACCATCTACAAATCAATTTCTCTCTCTTTCCCTCTCCCTCTTCCTCTGTTTCTGTCTCCCCACCCCCCCACCATCACCACCCCAACATACACACATACATACACACACACACACACACACACACACACCACAAAGTATATTTCTGCACTTCAAGAAACTTATAATTTAGACCAGGGGTCCTCAAACTACGGCGTGGGCCACATGCAAATAAATACAAATATTGTATTTGTTCCCGTTTTGTTTTTTTACTTCAAAATAAGATATGTGCAGTGTGCATAGGAATTTGTTAATAGTTTTTTTTTAAACTATAGTCCGGCCCTCCAACAGTCTGAGGGGCAGTGAACTGGCCCCCTGTTTAAAAAGTTTGAGGACCCCTGAGACTGTGGGTGGGAGAGTGAGGATAGATGATGAATTTCCCTAAAATGATTCCCTACCAGCCTTGTGATGGTGATCCTTCTCATCGGTAAAAGGCAGCAGATGTGTGTGGTGTAACAAGCACGGGGCACCTGGGTGGGTGTCCAGGCAGACGGCATATTCACCGGCTTCCTCTCCAGCTGTGGAATGACTTCAAGCCGCCAGTGGTAGGTTCTGGGAGACTCACTCAGCCTTGTTTCTCATAAACTTCCTTCCTTCCCCTCTTTTCAACTTTGTGGGCAGCATCCAGTTCTGATTGTTCCAAATTGTGTTCATCGTGGGCACTGTGGCTGACATCTCAGCTGCATGCTCCCTCCTCATGGCCCCTTCCTTCAAAGCATCCCAGTCTCTCCCCTGCAATCTATGAGAGCTGGAAGGAGCCCCTTTCGGGTTAGGGTGTGCGACCCAGGCATAAGCTAACCACCATATTCTCATTGCTGACCCATAGAAAATCAGACCAAGAAGAGGGTAGTCATGCTTTGGTGAAACTGAAGAAGGCAGCTTGTTCTCCCAGAGCAAGCTTCTTAAAAGGACCCATCCTTCTCCCTGCATCTGGATGCGAGGCCTGCTGCCCCAGGAATTGCTGCCAGCCCTGATTGGACCTTAGAAAAAGCTGGCATGGCACAGGGCTAAGGGAAAATGTCAAGTGATTTAGACAGATCCGTGATGATATCATTGAATGCTGAAGCAAACTAGCCCTGAAATTCACTTAATCTCCAGGTTTGCCAGTTATTTAAGCCAATGCATCTTCTCTATTGTTTAAGTCAATCCGAACCAAGTGTTTTCATATCTGTAGCCCTAATGCATCCTAAATGATATCGATCATTCCATTAAGCAGGGCAATTTGGCAATGTGCAAAAGCCTCAAAGATGCATGGACCCCCGGAGCCAGCAGTTTGTCTTCTAGGAATTTATCCCGAGGAAACAGTTGAACAGCTATGAAGAATTTACAGGCACAAGCCTCTCCCCAGCGTTGTTTAGGCTGGTGAGATACTTAAAATGACTTAAGTGCCGAATATGCAGTTAATCAAGAAAATTAAGATATAATGATACTACCAAATACCATGCAGCCATGAAAAATGATGAATAAGGTAGCTCATGATAATCATTCTCTAAGGAACTTCCTTTTTCTTGCAAAGACAGTCAAGATGCTTTTTAAAAGGGATCTCAAGGTATCAAAGGGAATTATGAAAGCCACATTTGGACCCTAAGATTAAGTTTTATGGCCAATGCTTACTCCTTTGTGCAGCTTCCCCAAATTAAAAAACAATTTCTTCTTTATATCTCTATTTCTTATACCACTAATACATATCACCTTACCAATTTTCAAGTCACTGCCTCTTCATCTCATTTACCCATAGCTGTTAACCTAGAATCATAGGCCTCTCATCTCTTTATCTATCTTCTTCACATAATATACTTTGTAAATCAATGTATAGAGCTTCAAAAGCTTCAGGTCTGTCTACCCTGATTACATTCTTATTACCTCTTGTGTTTACTTGTGCCTCTGCCTTTCATATTAACTGTTGATGTCTAGATATCAGGATCTTTCCCATTAAGACCCAATTCTCCCTCATCACTTCCTATTGGTTTGTTTCTTGTTTTCCAGGCCCGATACCAGCCACTAACTCTACTGCTTCCTCAACTGAGATTCACATCAACAGATACTCATTGAGATTTGAATCCCAAGTCAATCTTGTGACTTAATTGGCTCATTTTTACAGATGACAAAATATATTTAAGGAAGAAAGAAAATTTCCAAAGTTAGTAACTCAGTCTAGACTCTAGAAGGAAATAACACAAATTTTGTCACTTTGTTACCTAGTAGTTCATCAGATCAGGTCCTTGGCATCTTGGATTGTCTTAATCCTGAGAAAAGAAATTGAAGTTCATCTCCAGTGTATCCAATATGTCACCAAGAAGAGCTAATAAATGGTAGAAATATGGGTGATGTGGAAGATGGGTAATAGCCCTCTGGAGATTAGTCTAATTAGCATGTGTGTGTGTGTGTGTGTGTGTGTGTGTGTGTGTGTGTGTAGAGCTCTTACACATACACATATATAATGATACACATATATTCATATATACATTAGGACCAATGCACGGAGATAGGCCAAAACCAAAACCGGCAGCCCTTCATCTCCCGAGGAATGTAGTAGTGTGTGAAGAGGCAGATGGCCAGGGTCAGGAGCCTGAACCCTGGCCAGGCACCATGCCGCTCCCGCTCTCCCAATGCCAATGCTGGTCCTGATCCTAATCCCAGTTGGATGTTGAGGGGTGCACTGTGGGAGTGTCCTGTGGGAGAGTCTCCTGCCACCGCAGCTGCACTTGCCACACACATAGAGAGACAGAGACCAGACAGAGACATGCTTAAACACACACACACACACACACACACACACGATAGACAGCATGTTGTGTTAATCACTTTCTTACAAAGCACAGGACAATCATGACGCTAATGCCCTTTCTGGGTTTTACGTGTCAAGAGCTGTGCGTACATTACTACAGAGCGTCTCAGTCCTGGCTGTGGCACAGTCACCCAGAGAGCACCTAGAAAGCACACAGCCCAAGCCAGGGCAGCACAGCCCGGCAGGCTCTCTGGGGAGGCGGGGCACATACATCAGAATTTTTTTAAAACCTTGAGTGATTCTACCTCGCAGTGAAAAATGAAAAAATCACAGCATGATCTCTTTTATACTGGAAACAACCCCAAAAGTGGTATTTGTATCACCTTCCTCAGATAGTTGAGGAAATCTTACAAAGCTTAAGTCACTTGTCCCCTATAACCTAGAAGAGCCCAGACTCTACCTAGGACTGTCCACGTTTAAAAACCATGATCTTGACAATGATGTCCAATTATTCTTTTAGTGAGTGAGAGTGAATATGTGAGGACTTTGGGCGCAAAGTTAGAAGACCAGAAGACGCGCAGAATTAATGTGTATCTCTGGGTAAGATTACTAAGAATTTAGGTATTCTTTCTTACAAATTTAAATGTTACTTTTCATAACCAGTATGCCTTTGTATTGTAAGTATATTGCTTATATTCGATTGTTCCTATCCCCACTTTATCTCAAAACTCTAGCTCCAGGTTCAAAGGTAACATTTCCATATATATTGGAAATAATCATTAAAAAACAAAAGCAGCACAAAAACACTGAGGCTGGCCAAAGCACTCAGGTTGCTAACAACAACAACAAACACAAATCACTCATCAATCAGGTTAGCTCCTAACTACACCATATACCCATTTGAAAAGTTGACGATATGGTCAAATAAATTATTTTGGCTTCATTTAAAACAACCAAATGTTGTTCCACTGAACTTTTAAAAACTTGATGCAGCAAAATTGTGTTTTATGTTAATATAGTTTCCCCTCCTCTGATCATCCCGGTTTGCTGAAGACATATAGAATGTATTTTCTCAGGCAGTTGAACACCCAATTAAAACTGGGGTCCACTGTTTTCACTGATCTGACAATATAATTTTCAGTAAGCTTTGTCTGATTATCAACACTGCCAGATATATTTTCCTTAAAAATATTCCCACTCCCTTTATTCAAGAACCCACTGCATAGAGATGAATCTGTGCCTATGGTAGGACCAGTGCCTTCCCTTAGCACAGTGCTTCTCAACCTTGGCTGCACATTAGAATCACCTAGGAATCTTTTTAAAATCCAGAGGAGGGGATGAGGCCCAGAAATCAGGATTTTAAAAAGATTCCCAGGTGATTCTAATGTGCAGCCAAGGTTGAGAACCACTGCCTTAGCAGGAGCAGGTGCCCTGAATGAACCCTCTATTGGCCCACCTGGTTCTCGCCCCATCAGACTCCATACCTGCCACCTGCTTCAGAGCAGATTCACCTCCTGTGTAACATCTCTTTTGAAGAAAAGTTCTGTGGGCAAAAATGTTTGAAGACCACTCATCTGAACCAGCTCCTTCATTTGTCAGATGAGGAGAGAGTAGCTCTCAGAGTGGGAAAGCTCACAGAGTAAAGCACCTGCACGAAGGAGAACACTGGGCCTCAGTCCCAGGCAGTGGCTGCATTCATTTCCTATTGCCACTGCAAGGAATGACCACGACTTAGTTGCCTAAAAATACCACAAGCTTATTATCCTACAGCTCTGAAGGTTAGAAGCCGACACTCACAAGGCTGTCCCTTCCAGAAGGCTGTAGGGTAGCATGTCTTCTTGCCTTTTCCAGTTTCTAGGGTGTGCCTGCATTCTTTGGCTTGTGGCCTCTTTCCTCAGTAACCCTGGGCTGAGTACTTTTCATGCTGCCTTCCCTCCGGTTCTCTCTTCCACAGTCTTATCTCCCTCTGACCACAACCAGGAAAGGTTTTCCACTTTTAAGGACCCAGGTGATTAGATTGGGCTCACCAAGATAAGCCAGAATCATCTTCCCGTGTCAAGGTCGTTAACTGAATCACATCTGCACAGTCCCTTTTGCCACGTAAGGCAACATTCACAGGTTCTGGGAATTAGAATGTGGATATCGTTGGGGAGCCATTATTCAGCCTACCCAAGTATCAGAACTGTTTTCTGTCCTAGCACAACGGAGAGACAGAACATATTAACACCACCTGGCCAAGGCAATGATCCCCACACATAGAAAAACAGGACACTAAAAAAGTCAATAGTAAAGGATAGAATAGAGGTGAGAGAGGGAAACCATTTAAAAATCACAGACACCCTCTATTTCAGGCACTCTATAAACTCTTAACACAGTGACTATACCAACACTACTGTTTTGCATACTCTCATAGAATAGTTATAAAATATGCAAGTGGCACATTTACTAGTATGGAATATACAGGGTGTCCCAAAAATGTAGACTTACTTTGAATAATTATTAATTCCAATGGATTAAACCTGAAAAGAAAGAACCATCAATTGAGCTATCAAAATGTATGTGTATATATACCTTTTTTTTTCTTTTGTGGACACCCTATATATCTAAAGCAAGAATGAGAGGTTAGAAGTACCTACTTCTCTAGAGAAAAAAATAGAGATTTGGATGTAAGGACTCAGCAAATTAGGACTTTCCGGTTGCACACTCTCACATATAATTTATTTCAGATCAATCTTGTGCAAAATGTGGACTTTATTGCCAAGAAAATACATGTCCTTAAATGGTTGAGTAACATGACAACTTTTTTGAAAAACAAACTGGCAACTGCAGTTCCTGAGGGCACAAATGTCAAGTCTCTGAGTCAGACAGCCCTTTCCCATTAGCAAGTTGCTGTAGGCAATGTCACAGTCGTAAATCAAGAGATCTGGTTTCCAACAGGAGATTAAAATCCTCCTTGGAGCTCTGCACCTTCACTCTCCTCTGTCCTCAACACAGAGATGGTTGGCTGCACTGATCTCATGGACGGAAGTGACATTTACCCTCAAAATCACCTTCCTTTCCTCTCCATTCTCCTCTCAGAGCTTATGGAGTTTCCTTTAATCACAGGAAGTTGTGTCATGCTCACTCTGCTTTTAAGTTAAAAACAAAGAGGTTTAGAAAATGTGAGATTATGCTTCAAACTATCATGCTGTTCATTGATGACATTCCTGGAAAACCATCCAGAACATTCATTTAATAACCCTACACTGAGAACCAGTATTTATCCAATTCCGAAAGGCAGTAAGTCTTCATCCGGGTTATGCCTTGGAGTCACCTGGGACATTTTTTAAAATATTGACGCCAGTTCTTCTAACCTGAAGATTCTGATACAATTTGAGATCACTCCTGGGTGGCTCCTTAAAAACACAAATTCCATGGTTCCTACACAGGGTCTTTCCCTCCTCCTGAAATTTTGTTTTCTGGAGGAGAAGGGTGGATCCCAGAAATAAGTATATTAATAAACACCTCAGATAGGTCATCAGTATACTTTTGAGTATCAAAGGGATGGGTGACAAGGAATTGTAGGGCAGCTGAGAAGGGATGAGTGAGAGGGTATGATCATTTGAGACACGAAATCTCTGCACGACTATTACACGGTGAAAACAATGGCATAAGCGTACATCGTAGGCCCCAGAGAACTAAGTAAAAGTAGACTGTGCTTCCCATGGACAACAGAAATAAATGGCAAATCTGGAATCCAGACCCAGAAATTCTAACTTCTATGTCGTTTCTCTCTGTACTGTCTCCATCATTTTCTGTATTTTTAAATATGTCATAAAATGTTTAGAATGGAAATATTTCACTAAACTTAAAGCAACCTTAAACATTATTGTAAATCGTGCACCCTGCTTAAAAGACAGTAATTCCAAAATGAGATAAATAACTTCACTCTTTGACATTACTCAATAAAAATCATTTTATAAGCCCCACCCTTGCCAGTTTGCTCCTCCAGGATCCAGTAGCTACAATGTGGAGGAGATTTTTATGGGGGATGACCAATTAAAATGGTTTCTTAAGCCAGGTTGGAAGAATTGCTTTTTATGTTAAAAATATTCCATTACTTTCTGATGTAACTGATTATTTCTGACTGACTGAATAGGATTATTTTCCACAAGCAAACTGTTTCATTTTAAAGGAATAACTATTTACAGCCATTTGTAAAGGGTTTTTTGCCTAAAGAAACATACATGAAACAACACAACCAAATTGAAAACAAGCCCAAACTCTGGCTAAAATACAAACAGTGGAAAACTCGGATACATAAAGGCATGTTGCAACTCAGCATGAAACCAGTTCAAAAGCAGACCCTGGAACAAACCAGCCCATTCCCAGGATAGAACCATAGGAAATACTACAAATGCGTAAATTTGCCCTGTTTTCTCTTAATGTTATTTTTGAATTTATTTTTTCTAGATTAACCTATTTGCTTCTCCCCTGAAAAATAAAATAAAATGTGGAGGTGCTTTCATTAAAAGTTAATGAATATACAGCCGTTGCATACTATGTTCATGTATAGATAAGGAAAAACAGCTACAAAGTTTCCTATTGGGCCTTTCTACAAGAGTTTTGATTTCAATGCGTGCATGTTATTTTAAGGCACTTTAATCAAATTTCCATACACTTCTTTTAAGCGTGACAGAAACTGCTACTTGAGGCAAATTTTAAAAAACAAAAAAGAAAGGTGACATTAGCCTTTTAATTTCATTCTCTCCTTTAACCCTTTAATTTATTCCCCAGGCTAAATAGAACCTCCCTAATTTTAACTCGGGAGCCTGAAGTCTTTAATACAGTATATTCTCTCTAGCTTTACTTTTATTCCTGGGCACAATTTCCGAGAGGCAGACCGCTTGCTCATTTTGGGGACATCATAAAGCAGTGGTTCCCAAACTTATTTGGCCTACCGCCCCCTTTCCAGAAAAAATATTACTCAGCCCCTGGAAATTAATTTTTTTTAAATTTTAATAGCAGTTACTCATCGCCCCCAAATGCACCTGTGGCCATCACCGCCCCCCTGGATCGCTGCAGCGCCTACCAGGGGGCGGTAGCGCCCACTTTGGGAATCACTGTCATAAAGGCAGACAAGATACTTCCTTTGCTGATATCTTCACCTGTAAAGCATTAAGCTAAAGATATTAATTTGCTCTGCCCAGCACACTTGTAAAGGGAGTTTAGCTGCAAATGAAACTTCCCTCATTTTGCATCTTGATCTTTGTGTAAATGGCCTTTTAGTTTTATTATGCTTTTTCCTAAAGGGAAATAAAAAGACAGCCACTTGGCGAAGAGGTGATCTATCCATCAGTTAAATGTTCCCTGGCTTAACTTAGTAGTTACTAAGGTAGGGTAGCTCTTCCCATCTCTTTGACTTTGTCACTTATCAAGACTTCATTCAGTTCAAATGCATCTTCCCAGGCTCAGGGAGCACACATGTCCACAGCTGTCTTTCCCAAACCTGCATCTAGGCTCTGAGGAGCTTTACCGTTTTTGCTCTTATTAGCACAGCACACTCACAAAGTTAAGATTTTGATCTAGTGATACAGGTGCCTGGCCTAAAAGTCATAGTACAGTAAGCAAGTGCAACAAAAACGTGGCCATGCTCTGCTTGATTCTGCCACAGGGTGGATCCCACTCCCCAGAAACGGTGATTGCCTCGTGAGGTCATTTCCCAAGCAAAGCCATCCCTTGCCCACTCATCATAAACCAGAGAAAAGAGATTCTTTAAATAGCTCCATCAAGTCAAGGTGAGAGGACCCTGGGAGAGTTCCCATGAAGAGTCATATTTGCTCATAAAAATGTGATTTCCACAGCCGGGGGGCGGGGGGGGGGGGGGACTCTTTTTGGAAACACAGTCTGGACAATACCTGGCAGCCTTGCTTCTAAAATCCCCCTGCCCGCCTCCCTCCCCTCCCCCCAGCACTGTAACCACCAACCTGGCAACAGCTCTCCTGACAGGTCACCATGCATGCATCTCCTTGGGGGGCAGGAGGGGCAGGGGTTTGCAGGGAGTGAAATTTATAGCAGCAAATTCATCTTTTTTATTTACTCATTAACAGTCAACCTCTCTCACACACAGATATAAAAGAACAAGATCCCTTCTCTCCCCTACAACTGGAGTGAGGAGAAGTATCTCCTACTTGTTCCCTTTCCCTCACAAACAGAGACAGGGGAGTGAGCCACAAAGACATTTATTTCCATCAGTCACTTGTGCCCATTTGCTGGCCACAGCGCGGTCCTTCTTGGAACACCGACAGCAATTTTGTCTCTCCAACTGTTATAGACTCATAGGCTCACATCAATGTGTGAGAACATTTCCAATTCACATTTCATCACGCACCCAGGTCCCAGTGCTTCCCCCCTCTAGCAGCTCACTTAATAGTTTTCTGAATAATCGTTTCCGCTGGTGTGTGAATTGTTACCTGACTATCCTTCAGATAGTCCCCTCCCTTCTCAGATACTGTTTAACACTTCCTGGCCCTTTTCTTTACCACCCACCTCAGCCCCTTATCCTTTGGAAACAGCTCCCTGGCGGCAACCTACTCTGTTCCTCTCACCCCAGGCTTCTCTTGAACATTCTCTGAAGCTGTGGTCCCCAACCCCTGAGACCATGCCACAGAGATGGCCAGGCCTTCTGCCAACCCAGGTGAGTAGCCTATTTGCATCAAGTACTTATTGGTTCACAAATGAAAGTAATTTTCTACGGAGGCAGCAAGAAGCGAATTTCCCCCCTATAGTCAAGGGAAATGAGTCCCTCTCCTTTGAACCTGAACACGGGGGACCTTTGCACTCAGAAATCTCAGACCAAGATCCTTGGCAATTCTTTCCCTCTATCACAGTCAAAATTAGTGGGCACCACTTGAAATTCCAGGGCTTGCCATATAGAGGGAATTCGGTAAGAATCATCTCCATTAAGGGAAAATCTAAAGTCACAGGGTTCCATGTTACACAAGTCTCGTTCTTGTTTTGTTTCCCTTGTCAGTTTCTACTCACAACTGAAAGGCAGCCCTCTGGCATTACTACATCTAGGAAGCTCCCAGTTAACCCCTCCCTGTCCCTCAGACTTTTGTGGACTGTAAGCCTCGTCTGAGTCCAGGCTCGGATGGCATGCTCAAGCCTCCTGCCCGTGGGACCTGGGGGCAGCAGACCAGGGTCTGCCTGAACGACAGAGATACAGCTGGGTTTTCAACACTCAGCTAACCAGCTTGTAGACATCCACCTCAAGGGAAGGACGGCACCAACAAGACACAAAATTAAGCCCTTGGATCATCCAAGCTTGCCTCTCTCTTTCCAACTTCATCAGAATGACACAAAATGCCCCACTCAGCCAAAACCTCAGCCTGTGCCAGCACCTGAGAACAATTCCAGCTCCCTCCCCGCCCAAGGCTGCTGACTCTTCAAACAGGAATGGGAGACTCCAAGGCCCCGCCGTGCCAGAAACCAGCAGACATCGGCCGAGGTAATGCTATGCTCCAGGTGCCTGCTTCCTGGGGTCCGGTTCACTCGTGCTGCCCGTGCCCCTACAGCAAAGTTCACATGAGTCCAGAAAAGTCACACTCAGACATATCTCCCCGTGAAGTCCAAGGCAAGCCACTAGCTGCAGTCACCTATGTTCTCATTGATGGCACTTGACCTTCTACTCCAGAGCTGACTGGCTCTCCAAATCTGAAGAACACACAGATATCAGTGTCTCTGAAAATCTGTTCAGTAACATGGCTTCTCGCTGAAGATTCAGTCTGCTCCCAGAGTCAATAATCCTTTCACCTCTGGCCCAAGGTATGGTGGCGTATATCTTTGCAAGACCTCTGTATTCGAGAGCCCAGGACAGGATGGGACATTACTTACCCCAGATCAGGAGAGGAAACCCCAGTATCCAGCTCCGACCTTCTTGGTTAGATCTCCCAGCGGCCCCACCCTGACTATAAATGGAGAGGGTGCTGGGTGTGTCCTGGTAATTTACAACAGGTGTGGGGAGGACTGGGATTGCCTCAGAGAAACACCAGGCACACAGAGGGGAACCATAAGCAGTAGGGCTTGTTTTCAAACCCTAGTGTACATAAGCATCACCTGGGAATAGCTGGAACATGTATTTCTAGGCTGCAGTCACCAAGATTCTGTTAATTGATACACACCCTAGGTTTGCCTCGTGCACATGAATTGCCAAAACCAAAGAAGCAGGTCTAGGACTACTATTAAGCTCAGAGGACAGACCTTTCTCCGTGATGGGAGGGTTCTGTGGCCAGGGAAAGAGCTTTGGCTCCTGGCTGAGTCAGTGATAATAACAATAATAAAGTTAATTTTTACAGGGTGCTTGCTCTCTGCCAGATACTGTGTGGAGTGCTCAAGAGGCATTATTTAGTTCATCTTCACCAATAAATGCTAATGGCATCCCTATTTTATAAAAGGGGGGCTAGATTGGCATGTGCCTGAGGCCACACAGCTGCTAAGTAATTAAAACTCAGATGGACTCTTATTGGTCTGACTTAAATTGCTGATTTCTGTTAACAGTACGTCTCATATCTTAGTAATATCCCGTCTTGTCACTGAAAACACTGACATGGCATGACCACCCCATTGCTGACAGTCACTTCCTGGAAACGCTGTGTTTATATCTCGGCACTTAGGGACGTGCAGACCCCTTGGTGTAGCTGCAAGGGATCACAGCCCCTGAATGCAGCTGCAGACTCACTCCACCCTGACTCCTCGTTAGTGGGAGTCTGAGAGTTCTACCTGCATTAACTCATTTCATTTTCATTACAACCCTATTATTATTATCACTGTGTAGATTAGGAAACACTCAAGTCCAGAGCAGTTTGAAAGTTGTGAAAGACTGACTACACAAATGAACAATGAAGACCCACAACCTGCACAGCCTTTCCAGGAAACCAATCCTCTGCTCTAGAATAAACAGCCCAGGAAGCCAGCCTGCTATGAGTCAGACTTGTAAGAAGTCTGATAACTATATTTACTAACAGTTCAGGAAGCAAAACAATAACTTCTGTAACTCTCAGCCCCTAATGGCCAGGACTTGACTAATAAGTGACAGTTTCCCTAAATTTTGTCCCCTACATCTTAGGACCAACCTGGGAAAGCCAAACATGCTCTCCTAACCAATCACCTAGATACCCCACTTTTAATTAACAACCTCCTATGAAGGAACACCTGGAGCCTTCCCTTTGTCCCCACAATAGTTTCCCATTCCTCTGCTTGACCTTAGCTCTCCGTGAAAACACAAGTCCCGGTGGCTGACTCTCTTGCTATAGCCAGTTCAGAATACATAGTGTTTGCCTGTTCTCATTTGGTTGATCTTTATTTATCTCCATAGTACCCTAAGATCATATAGCATCTGAGTAGCAGAGTTGGCATTCAAACCCAAGCATTTGGACCCCAGAGCCCCTCTCCCTCTAGTTTGAGAATGTAGAGGCTGTTCAGAGCCTTCAGATTCACTCCCAAACTAGTAACTGTTTCTTCTAAGTCTCTGAAGATGGTTGACTTCCCAGACTAGTCTACCATCTTCTTTATAGTCATCTGGCCTGGGTTCCTCAACTATGGTACTGTTGACATTTGGGTTCGATAGTCCTTTGTTGTGGGGGGCTGTCCTGTGCATGTCTGGCAGCATCCCTGGTCTCTAGCTATTTATATACCAGGAGCTCCTTCCAAGTTATGAAACCAAAACAATCTCCAGATATTGTCTCGGGTGTGTGTGTAGGGATGTGTGTGGGGGGGGGGGGGGGGGGGGGGCAAAACCCCCC
>NW_005362269.1:2996870-3007255 GCF_000412655.1 Myotis brandtii | reverse complement strand
GGGGGGGGGGGGGGGGGGGGGGGGGGGGGGGGCAAAAATCTCCCCTGGTTGGAAGATATGGCTTTCATTGTTTTAGATCAGTGATTCTAAAACTTTTAATGTGTAACAAATCCCCTGGGAATCTTGTTAAAAACTCAGATGGATTCTAGCGGTCTGGTGAGGGGCCCGAGATTCCTCATTTTTAACGGCTTCCAGGTGATATTCATGTCGCTGGTCTAAGAACTACACTTTAGAAGTAAAAATCTAAATTGGAGTACTTCCTTTAAATATAGACTCCTTAGATCCAACCCAGGAGATGCTGCTTCAGAATACCTGGGCTGGGCTCAGACACCTGTGTTTTAACAAGCTTCTGGGGTATTTCTTATGCACAATAAAATGGGAAATAACCTTGGGCATGTTTTAGTAACCTCAGGTCCAGGACTCAGGGTTTCAGATATTCTGAGATCAGCTTGGAATTCCCTGGGAATACCATCCTAAACTGGGTCCACAGCTGTGATCAACGACACTGCACCAGCAGTGATACATGTTTGGCTCTCTGCCCCAAGGGACGGCTCCTTATCTTGAGATGACTGGAGAGAAAGTCCAAGGGACTGGACACCTCAGGGTTCTATGAGTGCAGACAAGAGAAGATGATTCTGGTCACTTGAAGCAGATGTGGACTGTGCTCAGGGGAAAGGGAGTCCTCATGGAGGCTGCCAAAACAGGTTCAAGAAAAAGATGGAAAGGCAGCTCCAGGGGGTCCAGTCAGCAAACAAAGGCCAGTATTGGAAGAATCTTCCAGAATGAATAAACACCCAGTACTTATTCTCTTCTTAGGTCACTTGGCTTAAGATTCAAAAAGAGAAAGAAGCAAAGAGAAAGAGGGATGGACAGACACACAGACACACACACACACACACACACTCCCCAGAGGACATGATTTGCCTGGTTAGGTGTTGTTTATAGATTGTTCACAACTTATTTGGAGCCTTTCATTTTATAGGTGTGGAGATTTCCTATCAGAAGGCTTAACAAAAGGTTTTACTCAGATCTTTGAGTTAAAGTGGTGTTTACTTACATGCAATGTAATAATGTAAGCGATGAGGACAAACAGAAAAGACAAATCATAGAGACAGAGAAAACCTAATTTTCTTTACAGTTAACTTGATTCTCCAATAGGAATGCACCTTACATCCTTGCTGCATACAGAGGCAGTCAGGAGGGCAGTACCATTTATAAGCTAAGCCCTGTGTAAGATACTTAATTTACATTATCTAATTTAACCTCAAAACAACCTTATAAGTAGGTGTTATTGCCTTCGTTTTTCAGACTGGGAAACCAAAGTCCAACGAATTTAAGTAATCCTTCAATGTCACAAGGTCAATAAGTCTGAAATCTGAGTGTCCTTTCCCCCCCTCTCTACTTCATCTACTACATTCATTAAATTCGCAGTCTTCCATTTTATCCCTGACTATGGCTCAAATGACCATAAATGGTGCCATAGTCCAAGTTGCTGTCTGGTTCATGTTTCACTCGGATGACACTAAGAACCTCCTAACTTGTCTTATGGCTTCCAGTTTTGTATTCAACCAAACCACTCTTCACATAGCCACTGAAGTATATTTTTAAAGTGCAAAAATGATCACATTACTCAACTCCCACTCTCCCTCCACTAACCTACTCCCTGCTTAATACACCTCAACTGCCCTGGCAAGGTAGCTCAGTTAGTAAAAGGTTCATTCCCATACTCGAAGGTAGTGGGTTTGATCCCGGGTCAGGGCACATACAAGAATCAACCAATGAATGCATAAATAAGTGGAACAACAAATCTCTTTCTCTTTTTCTTTCCCTCTGCTCTCCTCTCCCTCTAAAATCGATTAAAATAAACAACAATAGTTCAATAATTTTTGCCATTGATATAAAACTTAAACTGCTTCTATCGCTAAGAGTTGACCCTGACTGCCTTTCAACTTCATTTCTCCCAACTCCTCCCTCCTTTCTCACCTTCATTGTCCTGGCACCTGTGTTTAAGTCAGAATGAATTCCTTGTGTTTCTTTCAGCAACTTCCTTGCTCTCACTCTCGTTCTTGCTCTCCATTCTCTCTTGCCTGACATGCTTTCCCCTTTTTGTCCCCTCCTCTCTCTTGGATAAGTTTGAATTATTGCCCCAAGATATCGCTTCCTCAGGATAGCCTGTGGTCTCTCAGGCTTTATGTTCCCACAGCACCCTGTACTTTCCCTATCATGATACTCAACACATGCTGTGGTGGCCATGAAAATTCTCTCAGATCTCTGACTGAGGGTATATAATGTGATGGCCCAGCACTGAAGCCATACTTCTCACCAGCTGCTCTACCCAAGACCGAGCTGAGAGGAATACTACAACAGGTTCATTTTTAGAAGATGTGACTGCTGATTGCTAACTTGGCTGGAAGACTCTCAGTAGCTTTGCCAAAACTTCATGAGAATAGAGCAATGGATTCTTCCTATACCCATTCCTTCCTTCCTTCTCTCCCCCACAGGGGTCAGACAGGCATGATGGTCTGATATCTCAACCATGCTGCCCCAACTCTCCCAGTTCCCTCTCCATTTTCCTTTACAGACATGTTCTCCAATAAGTCTCTTGATGCCTATTTCTCAGAGGACCAGAGCTAACATACTCATTTAATTCTGTTCAATAGAGTACAAATCATGTTAGAAAAGGGAAATGTCTATCTTATGAAAATCCCCATTGTGACCCCTGTACCTAACACAGTGACTAGCACAGAGTAGCCACTCAATAAAAATTTGTCAAGTGAATATCATCAAATGAAAGTTTGGATCCAGTGTTTTCAGTCTGACTCAGGACCTAGGAGAGGAGTAAGAGGAAAATATTCAGATATTTGGTAATAACATACCCAACCATCAAGACTTTGTTTTGCGATAACAAATGGCGGAGAGACCAAGATGGCGGCATAGGTAAACACCGCAGACTGCTGCCGCAAACAACCACTTCAAAAATACAACTAAAAGACGGAACGGACATCACCCAGAACCACAGGAAGGCTGGCTGAGGAGAGACTCTTCAACTAGAAGGAAAAATAACAGCACACCGAGGCTCAGAGGAGGCGCAGTGTGGAAAATACTCAGGTGCGGAGGTGCGCGCGCAAAGCGGGCTGGTGGCTGAGAGCGCGGTTGTCGTTTTCGGTCAGGGGGGAGTCTCAGACTCTGAGCTCCAGATACGGGCGAATCGCTGGGGACTCGGACCCAAACGGGAGAAGCGGGAGTGTCTGGCATCAGTTGGAAGGCAGCTTTCTCTCCGAGGTTTGCAGCGGTTCCTGGGGTTCTGAGAAGCAGAGCCTCTGGGAACAGGACTGAGGGCACCATAACGGCTCCCTCCGCCCGCCCTGTTGAGCCCGCCCCGCCCAAGCCCTGCGCAGAGCCATTTGCCGGATCGCCTCAGGCAAAGGCTAGATTAGCACCTCCCCAGAGGACAGAAGTTTTCCGCGGCAGACACAGCTGATTCACACAGCCAGTCGGCCTGGTGGTCAAATCCCTCTAGTATTAACTACAACAATCAAGGCTCAACTAGAACAAGACTGCGCACAAAGACCACTAGGGGGTGCACCAAGAAAGCATAAAAAATGCGGAGACAAAAAAACATGACAGAAATGGAGGATATAGAGCTAAAAATCGCAATTTTGAGGGCTTGCAAAAATGTGCTAGAAGCTGTCAATAAACTTGAGGAGAGAGTCACGAAAACTAATGAGACCCTCGATGCTATGATAAAGAACCAACTAGAAATTAAGCATACACGGACTGAAATAAAGAATATTATACAGACACCCAATAGCAGACCAGAGGAGCGCAAGAATCAAGTCAAAGATTTGAAATGCGAAGAAGCAAAAAACACCCAACCGGAAAAGCAAAATGAAAAAAGAATCCGAAAATATGAAGATAGTGTAAGGAGCCTCTGGGACAGCTTCAAGCGTACAAACATCAGAATAATTGGGGTGCCAGAAGATGAGAGACAGCAAGATATTGAAAACCTATTTGAAGAAATAATGGCAGAAAACTTCCCCCACCTGGTGAAAGAAATGGACTTACAGGTCCAAGAAGCGCAGAGAACCCCAAACAAAAGGAATCCAAAGAGGACCACACCAAGACACATCATAATTAAAATGCCAAGAGCAAAAGACAAAGAGAGAATCTTAAAAGCAGCAAGAGAAAGAGACTCAATTACCTACAAGGGAATACCCATACGACTGTCAGCTGATTTCTCAACAGAAACTTTGCAGGCCAGAAGGGAATGGCAAGAAATATTCAAAGTGCTGAATACCAAGAACCTACAACCAAGATTACTTTATCCAGCAAAGCTATCATTCAGAATTGAAGGTCAGATAAAGAGCTTCACAGATAAGGAAAAGCTAAAGGAGTTCATCACCACTAAACCAGTATTATATGAAATGCTGAAAGGTATCCTTTAAGAGGAGGAAGAAGAAAAAGGTAAAGATACAAATTGTGAACAACAAACATGCATCTATCAACAAGTGAATCTAAGAATCAAGTGAATAAATAATCTGATTTACAGAATGAACTGGTGATTATAATGAATCAGGGACATAGAAAGGGAATGGACTGACTATTCTTGGGGGGGAAAGGGGAATGGGAGATGCGGGAAGAAACTGGACAAAAATCGTGCACCTATGGATGAGGACAGTGGGTGGGGAGTGAGGGCGGAGGGTGGGGTGGGAACTGGGAGGAGGGGAGTTATGGGGGGGAAAAAAAGAGGAACAAATGTAACCTGAACAATAAAGATTTAATTAAAAAAAAAAAGACTTTGTTTTGTTTACTGGTATATTATTGCCTATAATAGTGCATGATACATAGTAAGCACTCAATACATTTTGCATAGTGTATGGATGGATGAATTGAACCATTCAGTTCTATGGATTTTCCCCCCATTCTTTCTATGTATTTGGATGCCTTCTACTCAAAAGTCCTAGAGCTAATGCAACACCAATGAAATGTAAAAGTCTATACTTGACCTTCATTTTCTATTTTTGTTGATGACATTTTCCTATAGTTTGTCCTGGAGCAAACACAGCACTTGAAAAAAAAGGTCTCTTAAATTCTTGTAGGTTCTGTACTGAGAACTGGAATTTGATTCTTGAGATTCTCGGGTAGGTACTTAAGGAATTTCTAAGTAAGAAGTTAGAAAGTAAACTATTACTGATTTGTCCTTAAGAAACAAAGAAATCTTGCCAAACAAAAGCATCCCTAATTAAATAATTCAACTGAAACAACACCAGCACACACAATGCCAAAGCTTGTGCTGCGTAGAGTGAGCACTAGAACGAGGAATGATATGTGGCTCCTGTCATCAATGACTCTGGTGATGGGCCATCTCAAAGGGGCACCAGAGCTCAACTAAAGGAGCTCCCAATGACCAAAGAAGAATTCACCCAATGAAATCAATAGCAGTGTTTTGGATCAAAACACAAAATATAAACTAAATATACATGATGGTTTAGCCTTTTCAAGCTGTTACAACAAAATACTATAGACTGGGTAGTTTATAAATAACAGAAATCAATGTTTCACACTCTGGAGGCTGGAAGTCTAAGATCAAGGCACCAGCATGGGCACGTTCTTGTGAGGGTCCTCTTCCTGGTTCATGGCTGGCAGTCTCTTGCTCACTATCCATGACTGTCTGGTCTATTTGAAGATGGGCCAGTGTTAAATGGGGTGCATCTTGTAGTGTTCATTAGACACCTCCACCCCCCACCCAGTCCATGCCTTCAACAGAGATCCTATAACCTCCCTGGGTGCTGTGAGGAAGGACACAGTGGCACAGTTTAGACACACATGGCTTCATTGCCCTATCAACCCCTTCTGTTAGAAGCTAACCCTCTTTTCTTTGGAAAAAGCCAGTTCCACTATGTGTCTGGGAACTTTCATTTGTAGTCCTGAAAAACAAAAGTGTTTATCTAATCGTTGACAAAAGAAAGGGCAGACTCAAAGGCTTCTATGCATATAGGAAAGGAATACATTCTCTCTTTTCTCTCTCTCTCTCTCTCTCTCTCTCTCTCTCTCTCTCTCATATATATATATACACACTCATACTTCCCTCTCATTTTTAGTCTGCTGTAGCTGGAGGATCATAATAAAGGAATCTTTCAATACATTGATTTGACACTCTTTTTTTAACCCATTAAAATTTGGGTACAATTTGGTTTTATCAACAGAGACACATGTTAGCAACACCTGGTAAATGCTGAGGTTCACTGATCACCATCAAACTGAAATTGAGATGAATTTCTGCAGGTAATGGGGTACCAAAGTGCTGGGGACCCCCTTCTGTCTTCCTGACCAGCAGTGCCCTCATAATGCCAGTGGTGCTGACGAGACCAGGATCCCAGAGGCAAATGACCCTGGGTATAGATGGCCATCATCCTCGTGCCCAGCACTGTGCCCAGCTGTGCAAATAGTCTTCCCAAAATAAATGCAATGATTATTGTATAAGAGTCCCTCTGCCAACTCGTGTCAAGAGTTCTCTCTGGAAACTTCCCAGAGCCAGCTCAGAGCTGCCTGCAGAAAGTTATGCTGCATCTGATAAAAACAACCGGGGCTATGGCTGAGGATTTTCATTAGGATGGGGGTGGAGTATGAGCAAATAAAATTACTGGAATCTGCTAAGCTCTCTGCAGCCAGCAGCTAAGAGTTTCAAATTGAACACCAAGTTCAATGTAATTTAGTGTATTTGCTCAGCGTGCCATTTTACCCCTGGGTCAGCATGGGAAAATGGAGAATGAGCTAATTGCACTATTATCACTTCAACATAATGGGCCAGTGCCCCAGAGCAGCTGCTGTTCTTATTAGACGGTGTCACCGGGGGGAAATACTATTTCCTCTTTCCTTAGGTTCAACTGCTTTTGTGCAGTAACTGTCTCACAGGACACACCTGTCTGGGTTTGCCACTCTATGTCTGGTGGCCTGGCTTTCCTTCTCCCAAACCCTCACTATCAAGCTTGTATCTCTAAAATGACTATGCTGCTTTTGAAGGCAATGTGTCTCTGGACATCATTAATAAGGCAGGGAACAAAGACAACTTCAGCAGGCCTTGAGCCCCATTCCTACCTCTTTCTATCCCTACCGATTGCAGATTCCCAGGCAAGTTACAGAACTTGCCCAGAACCTCATTTCCTCATCTGTAGAATGGGAATAATAGAAGCTACCTCTGAGGGTTGTGAAAAGTAAATGAAACCAATTGAATTGCTTAGCCTGTGTCTAGTAAATGATGAACACTCAATTGACACATACTGTTATGATTGTTAATTTTAAGCACATTTTATACATTATCTAAAAAGGTTAAAAGCAATGGTGAAGGGTAATAAAAGGTGATTGCAAAACACCAAGAAGAGGTGCCTTAGCAGCATTCTCTAAGTAAAGCAGTGAGGTAAGAGTAGCCAAGGATAGGGGTGACCTTTTAATTTCCCTTTTCATTAATTTTATAGCAGATCGCACTTTCATTATCTTTGCCTTGTGTGTGGGGATGAGTATAGAGACAAAGACAATTAAGAAAAGCAAGAAGCTCTGGCTTAATACCATTTGGATAGTGTATCAAAGTTATTTCTTATTTCCTCAAATAATAAACTGAGAGCTAGGGAGTGCATGGATTATGAATAAACAAAGGAACACAAGATTTTGGGTTAGAAGTCTCAGCTTTGCCCTTTACCAATTGTACAAACTGAGGCAAGAACCTCATCATCTCTGAGTCTTTTCCAAGGTGTAACACAGATATGATGTTACTTCATCTACTCCACCCTCAAATGTTTTGAAAATCAAAATAGAAAAGGAATATAGAAATGCCTCACACACTTAAGTACCACACAAAAACTTGTGCATGAATGTTTGTAGTAGCTCCATTCATAATCTCCAAAAACTGGCAGCAAACAAATGGTTTTTGATAAGTAAATAGGTTAAAAAAATTGTATAGATCTTGTTTTGTTAAGACCATTCTCCAACAAAAGGAACCAGGGCTCATTGTAAAAATGATAAGCTCTAAGACTAAGGCAGGGAATACACCGATGAGTAGGGAGTATCTTGTAGTACCAGAGAATTAGGAAATGATTTTTTAAATTATATTTTTATTTATTTCTTGATGAAAGGAGAGGGAGAGAGAGAGATAGAAGCATCGATGATGAGAGAGAATAATTGATCAGCTGCCTCCTGCACGCTCCCTACTGGGGATTGAGCCCGCAACCCGGGCATGTGCCCTTGACTGGATCGAACCCGGGACCCTTCAGTCCACAGGCCTCAATAGGGAGGCCCCTCCCCCTGCTGGCCGCTCCCCCCACCCCCATAGGCCTCAATCACTGGCCAGGCCAAGGGACCCCACCCGTGCACGGCCTCTAGTTGAATTATATAACCCAAAGTATACTAGTAAAATATCCATGAGTGCCTACTGATATAAATAAATGATTGAAAAAATAAACAGATGGGTAGAAATCTCCCATGCAGAAAAATTCCAATAGCTTTATGCAAACGCTCTGCCCTCTGGGAGGAGGCACACAACTCCCACATCCAAAGTGTAGATTGTGGCTGCCTATGACTTCCTTGCAAAGAGGACAGTAGGAAAGGAAGAGGTGGGAGAGATAGCTTTACTGTGGAAAAACCTGACAAACACTATCTTAGGGCAACATCAATAATAAGGAGTCATGTTAACAGTATGTAGTCTGAATAGGATGTGATAAAAATGTCATTTTATGTCTGTGATCTTCCTCAAAAATATTCATAACCCTAGCCTAATAATGAGAAAAGCAGCAGACACATCCTGTAATATATCTGACCAGGGCTCCTCAAAACTCTCCAGGTTATAAAAACCACAGAAAGCCTAAGACATGTTCACAGCCAAGAGGAGCCCATGGAGACACGACAACTAAATATAATTGACATCCTGGATGAAATCACGGAGCAGAAAAAGGACATTAGGTAAGACCTAGCAAAATATGAATAAAGTATGAACTTCAGTTAATAATAATCCATTCACATTAGTTCATGAACTGTAACAAATGTACCATACTCATGTGAGATGTTAATTATAGTGGAAGCTGTGTGCAGAAGGTACATGGAAACCCTCTGTGTTACCCTCTCAGTTTTTCTGCAGATCTAAAATTGATCTAAAATTTTAAGTTTATTTAAAAATAAAAAGAATCTAATGTGCTGTGCAGCTGTGATGTCTTACTACTTCATGTAACATACAAGCACCCTCGTGGCAGCAGGAGCCTTGAGAGCATCCCTGTTTAACTGAAGGGGAACCTTAGAATGAAAGAGTCAGGAATTTGCCCAAGACACTATAGCTTTAAGGTTTTGGATCCAGACCTCAAACTCAGGCTTTCTTATCCCTTCCTTAATCCCACAGTCTTTCTCTTCTGCCAAAAACTAATTCATAAGCAGGAACTTTGTATATACACAATGGTCATCACCATTGTATCCCCAAAACCTAGGCCAGAGGTTGGCCCATGGTAGCTACTAAATAAATAATTCATCATAGCTCACATGATCACTTCCCTACAATGTGAGAAAATAGCTTGATAAGGGCTTACCCTCCACACATGCTCCACAGGTTGTACTACTGGTGTCCTGTATGGGTGTCTGTCATTATTGCAATTACAAGAGTTTGTGCATGTAAGCATGTCCTAAAGGGTGGGGGAACACTGTCAATCCAGCATTAAATGACTGATGTTTAACTTCAGCTGTTAAACATCATAACAAATGTCTTATATGCAAAAAAGAATGCCTTGCATCAGGAAAAGATATCTAGGTGACCCAGAGTCCTGTGCTAGGCAAATGTAAGATCACAAAGTACTGTGTGCAGACAGTGTCTGTAAGAGAATAAAGATCTAAAATACCATGTTAGGACAGTGTGAAGAGAGATGATGCATTGTTGAATAAAACCTCAAATCCAACAAGAAACGATAGAGATTAAATTAAAGACGTTCTAACAGTAGACAAACCAATCTGACATTGTTCCCCAAAATCTGACCTTAAAAAGAAAAATATCAAAGATATAAAGTTTTTGGGGAAACTCATTGTGGTAGGTTTTTCTCAACTCTCCCAGTCACCAAGGTCAAAACTTACCTTCTTCTATTCCCTTACTAGGCAGAAGTTGGAAGAAGTGTGGTGGCCAAGGCACAGGCAGATGTGGGATCTGCCTGAGAAAAACCTCAGTGCAGACTCCATGGTTATCTAAGTCAAAAGGACTGGCACATGTTTGCAGGAAGGGCCTTCACTCTCAGATCATCTTATCTACTGGCTTATAATACTCCAGAGGCTTCCTATCACACTTAACATAAAACCCAACTTCTTCAGCATGGCCCATAAGATCTGACATGATTGGGTCCCACTTCTCTTTCTTTTTTTAT
>NW_005362269.1:2949266-2996844 GCF_000412655.1 Myotis brandtii | reverse complement strand
ATTTCAGAGAAGAAGGGAGAGGGAGAGAGAGATAGAAACATCAATGATGAGAGAGAATCATTGATTGGCTGCCTCCTGCATGCCCCACCCTGGGGATCGAGCCTGCAACCAGGACATGTGCCCTGACTGTGAATCGAAACATGACCTCCTGGTTCATAGGTCAATGCTCAACCACTGAGCCAGGCTAGCCAGGCCCCCACTTCCCTTTCTGAACTTCCCTCCTAATGCCCCTTTCCTCCCGCACCACATTCCAGCTCACTGTCCTTCTCACTGCTTCTTGAACAAGCCAAGCCTGCCTTATGGCCTTCACACTTGGTATTCTGTCTTCCTGAAATGCTCTTCCTCCAGATCTCAGCTCAACCACCTTATCCTCCAACAGGCATTGTCTGACAAGTTGAAATTACCAACCCATTTCTCCTCTGAGTTAACTGAAGTCCACCAGGAAGCACACACCAGGAGACAGTAGACATGCAAGAGATGTTTTGGGAGACAAGCCTGTGAGGAGGAGAGGGAGCCATCACACTGCAATGTAAATCTGACCCATGAAAAGAGAGAGGAAAGGAAGGAGGGTTGAATAGGATGCATCTTAGACTGAGCTGCAGTTCTGACAAAGTTTTGGCAAGACTGATGCTGAGTCCTTAAGCCACAGTCACCGTTGGAGGAGTCCTGCAATGGACTGGCTCTAGTCTCCCACAATGCTGAGTCGCTGGCTGGGAGATTTTCATGGCCCTCACGCTCCCTACTGCATCTATGCTCCATCACATTCCTGTGTTTGTTTCTTCGTAGCACTTACCAATATTTGATAGAATCTTATTCATTAATGTGCTTATTGTCTCCTCCTCCTCTTTCTCATCATCCTTTCAGACAAGAGTACAGAAATCATAGCTGTCTTGTTCACCAATGTATTCTAGTACCCCAAACACTTCCTGGCACATAGTAGGTGCTCAAAAATAATGTTAAAGAAACCTCTAGGTCTTTGGAAAGGGTAAAAGGAAAGGAGGGTTATCCTATATTTCCTCTCTGTACTGGTACATTCTAATAGATGACACTCTGCTATAAAAACTAATCAACTTCATATAGGTGTTTCTGTTTTCCTAATTTATACCTAACTAGGTTATCCATTATCACCACACTTTTCCCTGATCTTTTCTATATTTTCCTAGAAGATATTCTACTTAATCCACACTCAGATGAGATATGTGATAATAATATAGTTGTACAGTATTTTATATTCCTAGTTTATAAAGTACATCCATGTACAAATATCATTGAATTCTCCCAGCAATCCTACATGGTACTAGCTATCATCCTCATATTCTAGAGGACGAAATTGAACATAAACACAAAGAGAGCCAAAAGAAGCAAAGTGGATGGATTAGGATGCCCACACTAATTCGCTCAATAGAAGGGAAGAGATAGTACATTTGGTCCATGTGAAAATGTTTGATTATTTCCCCAGAGGTCCAGCCTGAGTCAATGCAGCAATTCTTTGTAAGATCAGAAAATGAGTTTTAAAAACAATTTCTGTTTTCTGACCCATTTCTATTTGAAATAGTTTTGCTTTCCTGACTCTGGTTTTTTAACACAGTTGTAATATTCTGGGCATCCACACTTCTGTGCCAAGATTCCTGCCCTGATCTTTAGTGGTTGGGTAACTAGCAAACTCTGGATACCAGCTTCTGCTGAGGAGGCTCAGGAAGGTCCTCATTCATCTCTCTTTGTGAAGTTGTTTTCCTTTTGCAGACTATGGCCTTTTTTACTATTCAGGAAAAATAAAGCCACTTGGATAACAATGGGATCCCTCTGCTTGCTCATTTTTTCATAAATTTTCTTTAAGAATACATACAACTCCCTAGCCAGTTTGGCTCAGTGGATAGAGCGTTGCCTGTGGACTGAAGGGTCCTGGGTTCTATACCAGTCAAGGGCACATGCCCAGGTTGCGGGCTCCATCCACAGTAGGGGGCATGCAGGAGGCAGCCAATCAATGATTCTCTCTCATCATTGATGTTTCTATCTCTCTCTCCCTCTCCCTTCCTCTCTGAAATCAATAAAAATATATTTTTAAAATACATACAACTAAAAATAAAATCAGTAGTTACCATCTATTATAAGACTGTTTATAATGTTAACGTATACCATATATGTATATTATTACATATAATATACTATTTGTTTCCTATACTATAGCTAGTGATTCTTGTATTGGTTGATCCAATCATCGCTTAATGATGCCTTACTGTGTGTATATTCCGGTGCAAGATGCCATGGAACATCTTACCTGCCAAGGGGCAAGGTAAACTATGATCTTTTCTAAGAGCTTCATGCAAGAACTGGAACACGAACTGGACCATGAAAGGGAGCGATCAGGGAAATGATTTCAAACATAAGAAATTCTAGGATAAAAAAAAAGGAAGAACATTCAAAGCCCATGCAATTCTATCATAGTGTACCTGTTTCTCACAGATACCAATTTTGATTAGCTTCATGTTTTTCACTGTTTTGACCCAAGGACCTTCCAAGCACTCCAAAGACACAACTAACAGACAGAATATCACAGCTTCGGGCTCCAACTCCATCTGTGTGCCTGTATCCTCTCGAAAGGCTGGGTGTGTCAAGTTCAGTCAGCTTACATGTGGAGCACATGCTGCTACTTTCCACTCCCAGCTGCCTGCCAGACATGGCTAACAGATCCCAGATCTCACAATTAGCCCCCTTCGATTTCTTCACATTCAACAACCACTACAATCAACTGGACTGGCCCAACAGTTCAAACTAGCCTGCCACTCCAGACCTAACTCTGCTCAGGACAGGAAGATACTTAAGTGAATCTTGTCACTTTCCTCTTTTTTCATTGATTTAAACTCAACTTAGTATCCTGTCAGTATTTTATAATAAAAGTTAAAAATTACTTAGAAGTTCCATTTATTAAAATTACTTAGAAGTCTGCTTGTGAATAGTTACCAAAATAATATGATTTAGAGAGCTTAGATATATATATAAGCTTCATTTGACTTTCAGGAGAGTCACAGGATGTTGATGGAGTAGATGACAGATAAGAAAACTGAGATAGGAAATGAGTGCAAATGACATATCCAAGGTCACACAGCGACTCTACACACCTAAGTCTCCATGTTCTTACTTAGTCCTTTGATGAGCGTCCAAATAACAAGCCTTTGAATAAGTGCTCCATGATTTAGGATATTACAGGTTTTGGGGTTTTTTCTTTTCTAAATCTTTAACTCTGAAATTAGATTAGGGGATACACAACACATTAACAATAGGTAAATTGTTGATTCAGGCATGCAATTCATTTTAGGTATTTTAGTTGTGTTCTAGAAATTACCGGTTCAGAAACACTGATCTAGTTCAATCTCCTCCTAATATATTGATGAAAAAGTTGAGGACCAAAAGGTCATGATTTAATTATGAAGAACTATAGAGAAAAGCAGAATCAGAACTAAAATTCAGGTCTCCTCATAACTACTCCATTTTTGTACTGCAATGTTGAGCCTCCTGACAGTGTCATAAAAAGCAGCACGAAGGTTTGTTAAGACACCCAATGTAGGACACACTGAACAGAGGGTTAATAATATAGCACTTGGGTAAAGTGACTAGACAACTGGAATCTCAATCTAAGGCTTTATAATGAATCGTTTTGAATTTGTTTACAAGCATGGTACAGTCTGCATTTCCAGACTCTTCGTCAGAAACTGCAGTATCATTCTGCAGCCTATTTTTACAGGTACGCAGTCTAAATTGAAAATAAATTTCAAAGATGCTCTAAGGGGAATACTGCAGTAATTTCCGCCTAGATGAGTTGGAAAAAAATCACCTCTGAGCTAGACCATAAATCCAAGCTATTTTATAGCTTTCTCTGCTCTATTATGCTCATTCAAAAACATCTAATTTCTTTAGTGAAAAATCTATTTTTTAAAAAAGGTACAGAATGCAGAGTAGAGCTTAAAGTCAAAGCTTTTATCAGGACAAGTCTATCCATGGGCTGTGAAAAGCCACATGGATATCTCTTGAGCTTTCAGATAGTCTGCCTGGGAGTACCCCACATTTTTATGCAGCACAAAACTCAGGCAAATCTTGAGGTAAGTATTTCCCTAAAGAGAGAGGTAGTGCTGGACCAGAGATAGTGTTGGACCAAGCCAACAGCCTCTTGCTGGGTGCAAGGAAATGACTTAGCCTAGGTTCTCCTCCCCCACTGAGATACAAAAAGATACAAGAGAGGTCATCCAACTAGACCATAATTGAAGGATGATAGGAATCTAGACAAGAGATGGTAGAAGTATAGACTTAATATTCACTTTCTGTGTGAGAGCAAACTGGATGTTTTCAACCTTGTAGCACAGGTCTTGCATTTAGATAAAACCTTGGGCTTACTTCATTTTGCTATTTTTCAGCTGCAGAGGTGTTTCTTTGTCCATCAACGTGTCTCAATCTTGCTGCCTAAATCCCCATCCGGTTATTACACACACTCAACAACATTACAGAATTTTCTTAAAAGGCTGGTGAGTCAAGCCTAAAGCAGACTGCAAAATTTCCCATCAGGTGGCTCTTTGCTTTCATCCATGTGTCCCTAAGCTGTTGAGATGCTGCCAAAGACCCCTTTAAAGGTGTTTTTCTAAAGAGATTTTTAAGCAAAGAGAGGCAAAGACCAGGACAGTTTAACCATAAAAATAAATTTTCTTAAAATTGCATTTAAACGCTGCCTTACAATGAGGAAAGCACTTTTCATGATTTTTAAACCTAAATGCACACCAGAATCACTTGGAAAATGCCAACTCTGAGATCCCACTGCCAGATTCTAAATAGAAAAGTCTAGAGCAGGGCCCAGGAATCTGCATTTCCATCAGCCACCTGCAGGAGAGGGTGACACAGGCGGTCTGCAGACCAAGCTTAGAAAAACCCTGACTTATATTGGTCTGTTAATGCCTAATTGTCACTTTTTAGAAAATTTTAAGAGAGTTTTAGAGAAAGAAATGGATTCTCAGAGAGACTTAGCTATTTGCCCAAGATCCTACATGGAACAGGAGAGCTAGATCTCAAAAGCAAATGTTTGATCCCAAATCCAAAGACATTCACACATGAAAAGGGCTGAGTGCATTGTGCATGAATGAAAGCATGAGCATGAAAGAAAGCACTGGCATATTAGACAAAAGAACCGTGTATATGGGTGAGCCTGCAAGGGCAAAGAAAGGGAAAAAATGCAAGAAAGAAGGACAATCACCGATATGCTCGATGGTCCCTCCCCAGACTTTCCCCAAGGGGGTCACACAGTCTCTCCCTGACCCCCTGATTGTCACCTGGCCAGTCTAGAACTCCTGGATCTCCTCATTGCTATGAGAACCTAAACTGATCCTGTACGAGCAGCAGGTCAAATATATACTAGTACTTCATTTTTAACTCTGTCCCTTCTCTTTCTGTTGTCTTTTCCAATCCTGGCTCCTCTCCTATTTCATGATAGGATTCCAACTGTAAACACGTGGTTAAAAAAAATCTATGTTCAGTAATTCTTCAGACCACTCATAAACTGGAGTTGGAGTCAGAATGCTGACATTAAATCTGATCTCTATCACCCACTTAATGCAGGTTCTCAGGCAAGTTGTTTAACCTGCGGAGCTTTGTAAAATAAAGTGATCCGACTAGATTTCCTCCAGGGGCCCATTCAACTCTGAAAGGCAGAGATTCAAACTCTTTATAGTGACCCCCGAACAGGTGTAAGGCTCTGCACTGGGCATGAAGGACAGTAAGCAGACATGGACCTCAGCAAGGACCTCACCAGTTAACCAGGCAAGATGGGATTTAATGGATTCCAGGAGGAAATTTTCAAATGACAGGAGATTATAAGAGAAAGAGAAAGTATGAAACTGGGGGTCAGGGTATTACTATCATCTCTTGCCTTTTATTTTATTTTTTGATAAAAAATATATTCAGTGACCTAATAAAACTGGTTAAGTTGTTATTCAATGACCACATTGTGACAATTTAAGATTTCAAAAGCACTTTAGAGTGCTTCATAATATTCTTTTTGTTTCCAGTCTTCTAACATTTTTTATTGTTGACACAATTATCTACTCTTTTCCCTTACAATCTATCTGCATACTGAGCGATCTTCTCAAAATGCAAATCTGACCAGTCTTTACATAAGACCCTTTAAAATCTTTCCCTTTCACCTACAATCTAAATAGATACAGAAATATAGAAGCAACGAATAGACCAACACACCTCAGAGGGAAGGCAGGGGAAGGTGGGGGGTGGGGTAAGAGATCAACCAAAGGACTTGTATGTATGCATATAAGCATAACCAAGGGACACAGACAGTAGGGGGATAACCAATGGACACAGACAGTAGGGGGGTGAGGGCCTGTGCTGGGGGGCAGGAGTGGGTGGGGAGAGGTCAATGGGGGGAAAAGGAGACATATGTAATACTTTCAACAATAATGAATTTTTAAAAATTAAATAAATTTTTAAAAATCCCTTAATGTAACCTAAAAGTCAGGGTCCATGCTTGTTTTGTTTTCTCTTGTATTTACCCCCAGTGCCTAACACAGGGTAGGTAAATATTTGTTGAATAAATGAGTGAGGGAGGGAGGGAGGGAGTGAATGGGTGAAAATATGACTTAGCACCTGGGGTAGCCCTTAAGGCAGTGGTTCTCAACCTGTGGGTTGCCAACCTGTGGGTCGAGACCCCTTTGGGGGTCGAACGACCCTTTCACAGGGGTTGCCTAAGACCATCAGAAAATACATATATAATTACATATTGTTTTTGTGATTAATCACTATGCTTCAATTATGTTCAATTTGTAACAATGAAAATACATCCTGCATATCAGATATTTACATTACGATTCATAACATTAGCAAAATTACAGTTTTGAAGTAGCAATGAAAATGATTTTATGGTTGGGGGTCACCACACATGAGGAACTGTACTAAAGGGTCGCAGCATTAGGAAGGTTTGAGAACCACGGTTTATATATGTGTTTTCCGATGGTCTGAGGCGACCCCTGTGAAAGGGTCGTTCGACCCCCAAAGGGGTCGCGACCCACAGGTTGGCGACCCACAGGTTGAGAACCGCTGCCTTAAGGGAAAGTAAAGTGGCTGGAACAAAGACTGGAAAAGGCAAAATCACCGGGATGGTGCAGGGAAGCAGGAAAGGGACACCTCCCCTCTCCCCCACAACACACACACACACACACACACACACACACACACACACACACACACACACACGGCAGAAAACCTGTAGACCAGGTTGGAAAGCACAGAAAGCCCTCCTAATTATTCTCTGTATTAACAACTGAGATCCAGAGTGGGAGCCTGTAACATAGAGTAGGTTTGCTCTCTTTTCAGAGAATTAAAATTCTCACAGCTCCGGGTATGACTGGCACCTAGAGGGCACCGACTAGTTTAGTCACAGACACTGATGGACAAGCCTGCTGCTTTCAGAGCCCAGGGACTTCTGTGGAAGACCCAGGAACCAACCCTATTATCTTGTCGACAGTTTTCACATCAGAAACTCATTTCCCCTCATTAGATTCCATGCCTTGCTTTTTCCTTTACCTATTTATTCCTTTTATTTTGTCAGCCTGGACACTTAGAGCTGATATAACCCTGGGCTTAGGGCTCATTTGAGCAAGAGAATGGATAAGCAATGCTTCGTGTTCACAATGCTTCTTTCATCTGATGAGATCTCCTAGAAAAAGTGGGACAAACCAATTCAGAGTTGTCACAAACCTGTATTAGCCAGACAAAGACACCTCGCATTGAGCGCCATGCTGAGGGCTCCGCGTGCATTATCCAGAGGCCGCACAGCCAGGTTGGTGAGAGTGTGGCTGCAGATCCAGATACAGAGGTTTCTCTCTGGGGTCTATTCTTACCAGCTAGATGACATTGGGCCCGTTCAATAACCTCCATGTGGCTTCCTCACCTCTTTTGCAAAACAAGGATAATACCAGCATCTACCCCAACAGTCGGATTAAATCAGTTAACACATACAAAGTTTTTAGAATAGTTCTTGGCTCATAATCAGGATCACATCATTGTTATATGCTAATGCTACTACTTCTCATTGAATTCTCTTAAAAAGGCTTATGAAGCAGGAATTAATACTTCTCAGAAAACTGAGAATTCAGAGTTTAACTGACTAGCCAATTCAGAGTTTAACATACAGCTAGTAAGTGGGAGGGTGCTATACTAGTGGAACCCAAGTCATTCTGCCCCCAAAGCCCATGCCTACAGCATGGCCAAAGTTTTCATGCTCCTAAATGCTCAGATAAGTGGAACCTGAACTGCAAAAGGATTCAGGAGCTGAAAAGATTAAATGAACGAATGGTGTCACTGATGTAATTCAAGTGTGCAAGCGTTGGTTGACTGCCTAGCCTCAGTTTTTACAGTCTGTACAGTGAGGACAAGTGCAGCTTATCAACTAAATCAAGGCAGTGAGAACAACTCTGCACTACCACTCTGCACCCACTTATACTTAGAAAAATATGGCACAGAGGGATCACACAGCACAATGCCTTTATTGCCTATTGCTATGAGATGATAGTTGAGAGAAAAAGGGTGAAACCCTCCACTGGACTCTAAATCCCACGTGGTGAGGGGCTGAATCTCTCTTGTACACAGTACAGTGGTGGGTACCCATCCACAAAAGTTTTGAGTGAAATGAATAAGCACAGTGCCTTGGATTCAGACTTAAAAGAGACTGACACATTCTTGCCCTTAAGAGAGCTTTCATGTCACGGGAAATGAGAACATTCAACATATCATATAATTGTTGGCATGATGCATTGCAAAGGAGAATTCGGGGTGTTGTGGATGTAAATCAGGGGACCTGATCTTGTCTCGGGCATGAGGGAAAGTAATGTGTGACCTAAAACCTGAAGAATGAGCAGGCATAATGAGGTTAATGGATGGCAAGCAAGACTGGGAAGTGAAGTAGATGATTTATCATCTGAGGATGAAAAGGGAGCCACATACTGACAAGCTCAGGAGAGGAGACCAGCATGGCAGCCTCACAAACACAGAGACCTAAAATAACCAGGTGGGATGATCAAAAGTTACAACTTTTAACTCAAAACAGGTCCTGGCAGGTGGTCATGTCCTAGGCCTGTATCTTTCTTGTACTGGGAAGTGAAGTAGATGATTTATCATCTGAGGATGAAAAGGGAGCCACATACTGACAAGCTCAGGAGAGGAGACCAGCATGGCAGCCTCACAAACACAGAGACCTAAAATAACCAGGTGGGATGATCAAAAGTTACAACTTTTAACTCAAAACAGGTCCTGGCAGGTGGTCATGTCCTAGGCCGGTATCTTTCTTGACAAAGGTCAACCTTTATCTTAACTGAGCTTGTCTATTGTCTTTTTCCATCTAGGATAACACCTTTGGAATGTCAGGGTAATTTCTTTTTCCAAGTCCCTCAGGGCACAATCTTCCACCAGAGCAGGACCACAGAACCCCTCATTGTTATTGTTATCATGTTAATTGTTAACTGCTAACTATTCTATACCCAGCAATGTAAAGAAGTATGTATCTATTTGTTTTACTTTTTTGGTTATTGTTATCATGTTAATTGTTAACTGCTAATTATTCTATACCCAGCAATGTAAAGAAGTATGTATCTACTTGTTTTACTTTTTTGTTATTAATTTTAGAAAAAGAGGAAGGGAGAGGGATAGAAAGATAGAAACTTCAATGAGAGAGAACCATCAATCAGCTGCATCCTGTACATCCCTTACTTGGGACCAAGCCTGCAACCCCGGACATGGGCCCTGACTGGGAATCGAACCAGTGACCTCCTGGTTCATAGGTCAATGCTCAACCACTAAGCACACCTTTTATCCGATCCCAGAGATTATTCTCCCCCTTTGCTTTCTCCAGTTTCCCTCATGCCTCCCTAACCTATCACCAATGGATTTCACTGTCGTCATTTTGGCTCAAATAAATGCATAAAAATTCTTACAGGTTTGGATGTTTCTTATGTTGACAAATTATTGCTTCTAAAAAGATAAACATTCGTAGCATGGGAAAACAAGTGTATTGGTTCTTTGTTGATCAACAGAAAGGAACAAAACGAGGGTAAGTCAAGCTTGAGCTAAGAAGGAGCTTGAAACACAGAGCTGACCTGAAGGATGTAGGGAGTTCATGTTCAAGGAGATGTTACAGCAGAGGCAGAGGGGTAAGAACAGCAGCTTATGTTGTCATAGAGAGAGTGCCTTCATCAGACAAGGGTTGGCTGGCCACCCTCTCCAATTCTTTCCAGCCCTGAACCTCTGTAATTCTAATTGGAAGCAGGGTTGCCTTGTCTCTCAGCAGCAGGCCCAGCATGGGTGCAAACCAAGCAAAGAAAAGCAAATTAATCTCCATAATCAGCTCTGCTCAGCCCAGGGAAGTTGGTTTTCAAGGCTTCTCTCTCTCTCTCTTTCTGTTTTTGTTTTTTGCAAAGTTTATTTTATTTTTTTTCCATCACTATCCCCCCTATACTCTCTTCCATTTCCACCCACACCCGTCCCCCCAATCACCACACCATTGTCTCTGTCACTAAATTCTCTTTTTCCTTATCTCTTTTGCTCAATCCCTCCACCCCTCCCACCTGGGCCCCCACACTTCCCAACCCCTAACAGCTCTCAGCCTGCTCTCTATGAGTCTGTCTCTATTTTGCTTGTTAGTTCATTTTGTTCATTAGATTCCGCATATGAGTGAAATCATACGGTACTTGTCTTTCTCTGATTGGCTTATTTCACTTAGCATACTGTTCTCTAGGTCCATCCATGCAGTCTCAAAGGGTAAAATTTCCATCTTTTTTTATGGCCAAGTAGTATTCTATTAAGTAAATGTACCATAGCTGTTTTACCAGTAGCCACTTATCTACTGATGGATACTTGGGCTGCTTCCAAATCTTGGCTAGTGTAAATAACACTGCAATGAGCATAGGGGTGCATATATTAGTATTTCAGGATTCTTTGGATAAATTCCCAGAAGTGGAATCACTGGGTCATAAGACAGTTCCATTTTTAACTTTTTTGAGGTAACTCCATACTGCTTTCCACAGTGACTGCACCAATCTGCATTCCCACCAGTAGGGCATGGGGGTTCCCTTTTCTCCACATCCTCCCCAATATTTATTTATTTATTTATGATAGCCATTCTGACAGGTATGAGGTTATATCTCATTGTGGTTTTAATTTACATTTCTCTGATGATTAGTGATGTTGAGCATCTTTTCATATGTCTATTGGCCATCTGTATGTCCTCTTTGGAGAAGTATCTATTCAGGTCCTTTGCCATTTTTAAATTGGATTGTTTGTGTTTTTGGTATTGAGTCTTATAAGTTCTTTATAAATTTTAGATATTAAGCCCCTATCAGATGTATTGGTGAATATGTTCTCCCATTCAGTGGGTTGCCTTTTCATTTTGTTGATGGTCTCTCTTTTTAATTGGCCACACCATGGCTGGCTGTGCTCTTCATGCTGTTCCAGTTCCTCCTCTTGTAGGGAAATGGTAGGAAAAACAAATGAGTTCACATTTATGTAATAACTAGAGACCCAGTCACAAATTCATGCACAGGTGAGGTCTGGTAGGCCCGCCCCAATCGGGGGCAGTTGGCTGGCCAGCCCCTCCCCTGATTGGGGTGGGGGTGGCCGATCTGAGGCGGGGCCAGCCAAGGGGAGGGGCCGAGGGTAGTTGGTGGGCCAACCCTGCCCCTGGTTGAACTCCCAGTTGAACTCCTGGTCAAAGGGACAATTTACATATTAGCCTTTTATTATATGGGATGACTCTACCCTAATTCTTCCAGGCACATTGATTGGTCACCAAATAGCAGAATGGTTAAGAGCATAATTCTGGAATCAGAGAGATGTGGATGGAATCACAGCCCCACCAGTTACAAGTTGGGTGACCCTGGTCACTCTCCGAGTCATTTTCCCATATGTAACATGAGAACAATTATTGCACATATGCTGTGTGCATACTTTATGTGGTTGTTGTGAAGAATGCATGTGATGGTGGACATAAAGTGTTTTATACGTTGCCTGACCTGATATAAAATCCTAGTCAATGTTTCTATTATTAATGTTCTGCTTAAAGAAACTTACATTATCATGATCACATTTAGGCACTACAGCACTGAAATAGGGAAGGTGGCAATATTCTGGGGGGTCAGAGAATCAATGGCTATTGATTCATAAAGCAAAGCTTAGGATGGTAAGGATATCTACTCCAAAAGTTTTTTTAATCCATTGATAGTCTGAAATCAAGCACAGAGTGGTTAAGTAATTTGCCCAAAGATGCTCAATTAAAAAGCGATGGAGCTATAATTTGAGCACAGGCAATTCTAACACCAGAGCCCATGTACCTTTGTAATCTGTATTAGTTCTAGGCAAGCCAGCTGTAAAACAAATCTATTGGCTTAATAAAACAGTAATATAGAATAATGGCTATGTGTGGAGTCAGCCTTCCTGGGTTCTAATTCTTACACCTACTAGCTAGCTATCTGAGCTATCTCCTATAGCTTATTTAACCTCATTAAGCCTTGATTTCCTCATCTGTAAAATGGGAGACATAAATAAACATATATCTGGTTACTTTTCATGAGAATCAAATAATATTCTTAGCTGAATAAGTGATTATACTTCAAATGTAGTAAACTTTTAGAGCTAGGAAAACCTTAAAGACCATCCCCAGTACTTGGTTTTTGAATGAGATAAAGCTGAAGGACAAAGAAGTACAGAGACTTGCTCAAAGTCATTTAGATCAATAGAAGTGTGCTGTTCTAACTTCCTTCACGGTAGGAATTGAGTCTTACTCATCTTGCAATCTATCAAGTGCCTAGTGTTCTAGGGGTTGCAGGAGAGAGAATGATGGAAAGGATGAATATAGAAAGTAAAGGAGGAAGAAAGAACCAAAGGTAGGAAGAGGGGCTACCCAGCGGACTCCATGGTCTGTTTTGAGCAAGTCCATTCGTGTTGAACGTCCATATCTCGTTCTAACCTCGGCATTAATGATTATCTCTGATAGCACTGCTCTCAGTTTGCAGCCAGTTGCTTTCCCACTCTTATCTCTTTTCTGCAGCTATCCCACCTCCAGGAGAAGCGTGGCAACAGGGAGATTCTGACACAGGGCACTGGCTGGGCTCTAGCAAACAGTCTATAATTGCCATCAAACCTGCTGCACAAAACACGCCACCTCCTTCACTTCATTGTTCCTGTTCCCTCTTTCCACACTGAAAGGGCTCTGCACGCAGAGGCCCTATGATGTGCCATTAGGCATGAGTGCAGAGAACACTGCCAACCAGTTCGCATGCTGAGAAGTAATTAGCATAATGACGGAGGGTCTTTTTTGGCTCTGTGCTCATTAGAGAAATGGCAATTTTCCATTATTCTTAAATTCCTTAAGCATTGAATGTTTTAGGTGTGGCGTTAAAATCATCACCATTGCACCATGGGTGATGTCTCTGAGAATGAGCCCGTTCCATATTTTCTTTTCTTTTAATGACCAACCAAGTTAATATGTTTCCAGAGGACGAATAATATGTTTCAGTGATTTTTCCCCTACCCAAATTTCTATCAGATCCCAAGTTTTAAGGTAAGAATGAGCTGACAATGAGAGACTAAAGAAGATGAAAAGCCAAGTTGTGCTTCCTGTGTGTTTCCGTCAGTCCTCACAGCTCTCATGCCCCTCTCAGCATGGCAGGCCCTGGCGTCCCACAACACTGACTTCTACCCCCCAGATAGCTGCACATGGTGGGGGCCAATGGGGGTCTCAGAACTAAATTGTCATTTTAGCATTTAGATTGTTACTGCGTTGGGTCCAGCTTTCTTATCTACATAACTATGACCCAAAGAAGCCTGGGTAATTGTCTGGGAAAGGAATCTCTTCTTCACTTTGCTTTACTTACCTGTGCATGTTGGATTTTGACCACCTAAACTGCTGACATGTCCTTTTTCCGGGGTTCCATGCTGTGTGTATTTTTGTCTCACAAAAAAGTACCTGGTCCTTTCAACGCCTGTCTCTTTTGTTATGTGATAATGTAATCCATGCAAAAACATTTTCTTTGGTGACCTAGCCACCCTCCAAGACTCGGGATCCCTGATGCTTCCACTAAGCATTAGTTGACCACAATTGTCTGGAAAGGGTTTTTATGTATGTATCAAGCGACCTTAGTAAGCCAGTAGGGCTAACATTTATTGAGCACCTCTGCGTGCCAACCACTGTGCAGAGCATTTTACTTGGATTATCCCATGGAATCTTATAATAACCAAATGGGATAGGCACGATCTCTATGCCCAGGAAGCTAAAACTAAGAGATTGAGTAGACCAGCGAGGGATGGGGGTGGAAGCTTAAGTCCTGAGGATGAAGCTCTCACGAATGGGATAAGTGCTCTTATAAAGGAGACCCCGCAGACCTCCCTAGCCCCTACCACCAGGTGGGGACACTGAGAAGCCAGCAGTCTGCGTCTTGGAAAAGGGCCTTCACTGGAACGCAATCAGGTTGACACCGTGATTTTGGACTTCCAGCCTCCAGAACGATGAGAAATAAATATCTGCTGTTCAGAAGCCACCCAGTGTGTGGCATTTCGTTACAGCAGCCAGAACAGACTAAGCTGGTAGCTATCTAGAGAAAGTCTAACGAACAAGGATCTGAAAATGGTCAAGAACCAAAATATTCCCCCATAGACACAGTCTCTTTAGAACAATGACACTGGCAAAGCCACCACTGGACACTCGCTCTGCGCTGCTAACTTCTGGTTCTGCCACCACCCAAACTTTACAGTGTCTGCTTTGCTCTCTCAAAATTTCCAAGTAGTAAATTTTTAACTAACAATCTTAAATCATATGCCTGTACTCATAGAGCAGGAGAGGGAATATTTCCATAATCCTAATACCTTGAGGGGAAAATGGGTTCCTACTTCCCATCAGCTACTCCCAAAGGAAAATGCTCCCAAACAAAAAGGATGTTCAAAGGTTAAGTAGCCCAAAATAATACATGTATGCAGAACTGTGCAGCAATTGACTTGTCTGTATCTTTTAGGAGATTGTGAGCCTCCTGAGAGTAGGAACTGGGTTGTCCTGGTCACTGAAGGATGCCTAAGTCCCAGCCTAAGGTCTGTGTCATAACAGGTACCCGATAAATGTATACTTAATGAACAAAAAAAGAAATGTTTTGGTTGTCCCTAGAAAAGAGTATAGTTACCAGGACAAGAAAGGAGTAGGCCTTCCACACAGGGGGAACACCATGGACAGAGAGGCAAGAAGACAGGAACCATTTGACCTTACAGGGGAGGGGATATTTAAAAAAAAAAAAAGGTCTCAGTGGATCAGAAGAGTCAATAATAGGTGAGGTAATCAATAAACTGGGTTAAAATTATGAATAGCCTCCCAGGCTTAAAAGCATAGGGAAGGCAATGGAGGTGGGAGCCACCATACATTCTTTTTCTGATAGCAGATTTTTTTGTGTTATAATTGATATGCAATAAATTCCACATGTACAATTTGATGAGTTTGACAAATGTATACACCTGACAAATGTATACACTATAGTCAACACAATCAAGATATGAATATATCCACTCCCCTGAAATTTTTCTCATGTTCCTTTCTAATTTGCTTCTTTCTTATTTTTCCCTTCCCAAAAAAACGATTTGCTTTTAGTCCTTACAGTTTGCATTTTCTAGAATTGTATATAAATGGAATATATAGGAAGTGCTTTTTTTGTCTGGCTTCTTTCACTCAGCAAAATTATGTTGAGATGCATTGACACTGGTGTTTGTATCAGTGTTGGCCTAAAATAAGTGTTGGTTGTTGTTATTATTACTACTGTATAAAAACGTGGATAAAGGGCATGAATTAAGAATTGATAAAGAACTCTAAATTCAACAGTAAAAACACAAACTACCCAATTAAAATGAGTAAAAGATTAGAACAGACTTATTTTATGCACATTGTCTCAATACAACAGTCCTATGAGGAAGATACTATAATAATCCCAGTCCCACAGATGAGAAACCCAAAGCTTATAGAAATTAGGTAACTTGGTTAACATCTCACTACTAAAGCCAGAACTTGAACTCCAAAATCCATGCTTTTTATCTCATCTCCAGAGACCTGGGGAAATGAAACCCAACCAAAGGAAGCTCTCTGTCTAAAAAAATTTAGTAGGAATATGTTTACTGACTATGTTTGTAAGACTATTTTCCCATATAGTAACCCACGTAAGAAGGCTTTGAGGAAGTTTTCACCTGAGTCCCCAGAACACACTTTTGAACAGAGAGTTCTGTTCCAGAACAAAATAAATGGGTGAGGTTCATAAGAGCTTGGCTGTGCCTAGCGGTCTTCCCTTGGCTAAGTGCACCTGCATGAATCAACCACGCATCAGCAGCAATGTGAAAGGTGTAATCTGAAGAGGAAGACAATGTAAGAATTTGTGGTGAGGTCACTTTAAAATCTGTTAAGAGAACAAGAACTGACACCTTAATACTTCCTGGTAGAAAGTGATATAATCGTCCTTTGAAAGAACTCATTCCAGAGAGTTTTGAAATTACTTCCACTTTTCACTCAGTGTGCCCTGGGCTAGATGTTCATACTAGTATGTTCTACCCACGATGCTATGTTAACTCTTCAATAACTATTTCATGCCTGTTTTTCTGTTAGCACTGACTATAAAAATATATAGAATAAATAACAATAACTATTATGAAACACAATTGTTTCAGAGGTTATATTAAAAATATTTAACCACTCTTATGGCATGGGCAGACCAGCCAAGCCAGAATGCCATGCTGGTATGTACTAGACCCGTGGTCGGCAAACTGTGGCTCGCGAGCCACATGCGGCTCTTTGGCCCCTTGAGTGTGGCTCTTCCTAAGCCTTAGGAGTACCCTAATTAAGTTAATAACAATGTACCTACCTATATAGTTTAAGTTTTAAAAATTTGGCTCTCAAAAGAAATTTCAATGGTTGTACTGTTGATATTTGGCTCTGTTGACTAATGAGTTTGCCAACCACTGTACTAGACAAATACTAGCCCTGTAATAAGTATTATCATAGTATTATATCATTCTGTAGTTTATTGAACATTTTCATATCAAGTAACTCATTTGAATTTCATAAAAGGCAACTAGGCATGATTATCCCCAATGCACATATAAAAATGATCAGACAGGTAAATGATTTTTGCCATTGCTTTTCATAGCTAGTTAATGATAGAAGTGGAAATTCAAATGAGGTTATAACTCATGATCTAATAATGTTACACTATTCCCCCATAGTCGCTGACTCCAAGGAGCAGATGATCCTGTTGGAATAATGCAAATGCATATGAAACAAAGATAATACACTCAGTGGAGCAAATATACATTAGATACTTCAGATTCAGAGAAGGAAAGGGGAGGATCAAAGGCATAAAAACCAATCTTCCAAAAATAGTGGCAACTACTGAATAGTCCTGGAATGAAGGAGGGTCCACAGATTCAAATGTCCTTGATCATATGTATCTTTGGCATCCCCTCCCCAGTGTCCCAACCTTGACATTGCTCACACTAGTCCAAGCCTACAGAACCTTGCTCCTCAAAGTGTGATCCTCAAGTCAGCAGTATCATCATGACCTAGGAGCATGTTAGGAACAGAATCTCAGCCCCCTTCCCACTCCTCCCCACGAGACCTATGAAATCTGAATTTTCACGAGATCCCAAGGAGATTTGAAGATCCCTTAAAATTTGAGACGTTCTACTCTACACAAGCTTTGTGCATATTTTATTATGATTTTATAGCCATTATTAACCACCCATTCCAGCTCTTCCATGGGTCCTCTAGAACTTATGGTCTATACCAGAAAAATTCCCTATATCTCAAACCACTTTTTAGCTCCTCTATCACATAATGTGTTGTGTGCTTGTTATGAAACCTGGTTCCTTCCTGTGGAAACTGCTTCCCTTGCAGGCCTCTCAGATGAAGGTTGCTTTTCTTCCACACCTGACATTGCACAGAACCTAGAGGTGGCTAGGCACTCTCCATACTCCTCGTAATCATTTAGAGTCAATTTCCTCCTTATTTCTTCAAAAATCCTGACAACTTAAAAGCATATGTCACCAAGCTCTACCCTTCATTATCCTGCCTTGTTGCAGTCATCTGTCACTCTCATTCCTTAATTACTGGAGACTTAGTCTCAAATCCACTGCCTTACTATTCACCCCCTCTACCCCACTGTCTCAACACCACACTGCCACTCTTCACTTTCTACATTCTGCTGCTATGTTACCATTCTTGACCACTTACACACCAATGTCATGGTCACCATCCAATCCCCCAACCCCTATTTTTCACAATCCTTTACTACCTCAATTCCAGTTTTCTCCTTCACCCCACCTCAGCCACCCACTAGCATGGATCATACACTAGACCTTGTTTTTATTAATAATTGCATTGCTTGTAAAATAATTTTCAATCAGATGCTCTTATTTTGAAAACTAAGTTAATTTTATAATCTCCCTTCGTCTCCTCTACAAATTTTTGACCCCCATCAGGATCTCCAGCCCACCGGCCTAACAACTTTTCACTGCTCATTACCTATCTCATGAACTAGTTCTTTCCTTGTCCTTTTTAGATTCAATGACCAATCTCTTTAACCACGCCTTTCATATACTCCCATATCCTCCCTGGCTCCTTGCTCCCAACTTCAGTTTATCTCAATCCTCTACCTATCCTGCACTCAAGTAGCTGAAGGGGGCTAGAGAAAAACTCATTACAAGTCTAACTTATCTCTCTTTAAATGGATGACCACCAAACTCAAGGGGCATTTAGTACTGCAGAGCACTTTCACTATATTCCCCTAATTAATTCACCCTTCCATTCTCTGAGATGGATATTGTCATCTCCTCTGAAATTTTCAACATTTGCTACCTCTCAGCTCTTGACTTAGTTTTTATTTCATTGTGAAAAATCAAAGCCACCAAAAAGGAACAATCACATCTTTCCACAACCAAATCTCTCAACTACCTGCTTCTCCACCCATAAACTATTTTTGCATCTATAGGAAACCAAGCCCTCTATTTGTACACCAGATCCTATCCCCTCTCAACAGCCCAAGACTTTACTGTTATGACCAACATTTCTTTCTCCTCATTCTCAATTTGCCCCTAAATATTGGATCATCCCTAGCAGAACACTAATATGCTACACTTACATGTATATCTTTAAACATTCCTCCATTGGCCTCATGCTTCTCTCCAGCTATTTCATTTCTCTACTCACCTAGAAAAAAATCCATGAAATACTAGTATTTTTTCACTCCCTTATGTCCAATTCTCTTTGTAACCCACTTTGGGCAGGTTTTCCTCTCACACTGCACAGAAGTCACTATTATCAGAGTCACCAACAAATCCCATCTTGCTAAATCCACAGTGACTTCTCCACTCCAACCTGGACTCTGGGCTTCTTCCTTCCTTTTCTGGCCCCTCTTGTGCCCCAGGATTGTGCTGGGTGCCATTGTGACCTCACTAACAACTGATTCTCACCTGACCTGAATAAGGTGTGAATTGCTTCCAGTGTAGGATGATTTTTTATCCTAGAGAAATGCTAATCAAATAACAGACTCTTATTGAAAGCAAACAGTCAAAAAAAATGCAGCAAAACTCCAAGGAATGTATTATGTAATGATTTTCAGGTATTATTACAGAAAGCTTTGTCAGTTATTAGATGTGGAGACATAAAGTAAGCCGTGTCATCCCTCTGGGCATGCATTTATCCATTAGTAAAATGAGAATGTTAGACTTGGAAAAATTCTAAGATTGTTCACTTAAGTGTGAGAGAGAAATCCTAAGCATCCTTGAGAATAAGATGTATTATTGGTCATACTCTCTCTGATTTGTCATTGGATGCAGAATAATGAATCCTAAAAACTGAATTTATGTCAAACATTTCTGCTATTTCCAAAACTATTTCTAAACAAGGACCTTCCTGCCAGGGCTGAGATGTGTGTAATTTGGGATGAAATGGGAAATTTGGAGGAATCATGCTGGGAAAATTCTGGCAGACCTACAAAATATAGCAGATGGAGAACAACAGGAGAACATAACACTGTTCCTTCTGTGTAGCCAGAGCTCTCAGCTCCCAGGGTACTCTAGAAAGGACCCAGCACACATCAAGGGCACAGGACATTTTGGCAAGATGTTCTTAGGCTTGCCTTTTGCTCAGAGATTAGACATTTTACAGCATGAAGATAACTTAATTAATGGAACTTCTATTTTTAACCAATATACCCAAACATGAATCCAGGTGACTATGGTTATTTTATTTTAAATATGTTTTATTGTTGTTGTTTTTTAGAGGGAGAGAAAGAGAGGAACATTGACGTGAGAGAGAAACAGCAATTATCTGCCTCCCGCATGCACCCTGACCAGGGATTGAGCCAGCAACCTGGGAATGTGCCCAGACTGGGAATTGAAGCAGTGACCTTTCAGTGCATGGGACAACTCTCAACCAACTGAGCCACACTGGCCAAGGAAACCATGGTTATTTTAAAAATTACTGCCTTATGAGGAGGAAAAGGGTCTCTGTATTTGTTTTTATCTCCATTAATTTCCTTCCCACCAAAGAAGAAAAGATTTTACTCTGAAAGCCCTTGGTTGAAGAGGCAGGATTTAGTAAAAGAGCATATCAGACTAAGCGAGATATATATATATAATCACTATGTAGCCACAATTTCATCTTGCTTCGTCCCCTTCACAGCTAAACTTCTCAAGATAATTTCTGTAACTTCTACTGGTTAATAAAATTTCCTCACCTCTCTCTAAGTCTTTATATCAGTGCAGTCTGCACTTCCCCATCATTGAAATGTACACCTTTTATAAAGTCATCACTGATTTTGTCTTGACTTCTTAGAGGACCTGACCTTCTTGGCCCAGTCTTGGTTTCACTCCTCTTTCTCTTCTCCGCTCTTTAGGAGATTCATCCTCTGTCTTGCTACTAAATCTTAAAAGTTTCTAAACTCAGAAACTTGAACTTTCTTAAGGCTCAATCTACATCCCCTTCACATCTATACCCTTTCCCCACTCAACCTCACCCATTCCAACAGTTTTCATTATCTTTTACAAGCAAAGTCTCACACATTTCGATTGCCAGTTGAGACCTTCCCTATGAGTTCTAGAAACCTATGTTCAACCTCCTCTGTAACTTTATACATAGCTGTCACAAAGGCATATCAAAGCCAGCATGCCCAAAATTAAATGCATGCTCTTTTACCCCTAAGATCAGACCTATACTGATGTTCTTTATCAATGTGAATGGACCTAGGTTTTAGCTGGAATAATTGAATGGATTATTATCCACTCAATGGATAATTCAATGGATCATCAGAGATCCAAAGAAAGGGAATATAGTAGAAAATAAAGCACCAGATGACAGCCTCCCAAAGATACCATCCATGAGGGCACCTTCAGAGATAACCTGGTTTCTTTCCTGCTTGAGGCCAGGCTATTTATCTCATCCTTTAATTTTGTGAATTACCCAATATGTGCAGGTAAACAAGCGTGTTCATTTATTTGTTTGCTTCTACAACATTATTAATGCTTTCCATCAAAGGAAGTTAACTGATTTAGTCCATAAGATGAAATTAATGGCTATAGATCAGATTTTAATTCATATACAAATATATCTTCTTTTTGGGTTTTCATACATTTAAAAAATTGATCACAGATCAAAACAAAGTGAAAAAAAATTCAATTTCAAAAGGCAGAATTTAGACACTTTTCCAAAGTGGACATACAGAAGGCCAAAAGACATGTAAAAAAATGCTCAGAGTCACTAACCATCTGAGAGATGCCAATTAAAACAGCAATGAGATATCACCTCACACCTGTCAGAATGGCTATCATCAACAAATCAACAAATGACAAGTGTGGGCTAGGATGTGGAGAAAAGGGAACCCTAGTACGCTGCTGGTGGGAATGCAGACTGGTGCAGCCACTGTGGAAAACAATATGGGGTATCATCAAAAAATTAAATATGGAACTGCCATTTGACCCAGTGATCCCACTTCTAGGAATATATCCTAAGGAACCTGAAACACCAATCAGAAAGAATATATGCAACTCTATGTTCATAGCAGCACAATTTACAAGAGCTAAGATTTGGAAACAGCTCAAGTGCCCATTAGCAGATGATGAATAAAAAATAAAAAAAATTGGTGGTACAAACAAACAAACAAATGGTGGTACATTTACACAATTGAATACTACATGGAGGTAAAAAAGAAGGAACTCTTACTATTTGTAATATGCATAGCTGGACCTGGAGAGTATTATGCTAAGAGAAATAAGCCAGTAAGAGAAAAATAAGTATCACATGATCTCACTCATGTGAAATCTAATGAATAATATATACTGATGAACAAAATAGATCCAGAGACATAGAACCATGGAACAGACTGTTGATTTCAGAGGGAAGATGGGGGTGGGAGGTTGGGGAGAAAAAGATTAATCAGAGAATTTATATGTATGTGTATATGCGTAGTCCATGGACACAGACAATAGTGTGGTGAAGGCTTGGGAGGGGCCGGTGCGGGAGGAGGGGCTTAATGGGAAAAACAAAAACAAAGGAGACACCTTTTGTGTCAACCTGTAATACTTTCAACAATAAAGATAAATTTTTTGAAAAGGCAGAAGTTATACAATCAACATTTTAAAATAAAAGATAATAAACTAAAATTTAATCATATAAAAATAACTACAGAATTATAATCACCTTTAACTAAAATGTGAGTGAAGACAAAAATCAATACTATATTTATGCATTCTACTTCAAACCACGTATTGAATGCCTACCATGTACTACTACACCAGCCATTTATCAAATCTTTGCATCAGTAGATCAATTTCCTTGAACTGTTAGTGCAGGAAAATAGCATTTATTGAATGCTTACTGTATGCCAAACCCCATGCTAAGCTATTTTGCATGTAATCCTCAGAACAATCCTAAATTAAGAATTGCGAATCCCATTTTTATGAGGAGAAAATTGATGCTTAGATATGGTATGTAACTAGCCCAAGGTCATATAGTTTCAAGCAGCAAAATTAAACCCAGGTCTGCCTGACCACAGAGCCCCAGTTGTTTTTACTACACTGGTAACCAGTGTAGTATCATCACTAAAACCCAAAACCTATGAAAGAAACAGAAGACCAGAAAGAGATGGTAGGAAACCTGATGATCACAAATAAGACTCTAATGTCACACAAGCAGCCAGCCTGCTGTCCTTGCCTTTCTTTCTTCCTCCTCCTTTCCTTCATGTGTGTATCCATCCATCTATCCAAACTTGATTGAGTTCTCTTTATGCTCTTTATGTGGCAGCAGTATGCTAGCCAGGGACGTAGAATAGTGAATAAGACATCTTAAGTCTTTAGTGGGAAGACTGACCATTTAAGCAAGAAATTGCAAAAATCTCTTGGAAGCTACAAAGTATCTTCCCCAAGTATCATTGGAGCTCACAACCCATACTTTCATGCATTAGGACACAGACGTACCTACATATAAAACAACTTGCTCAAGGACACGTTAGACCAAACATAATCCCCTTGATGGTAGGCCTGGGATTTATATTCAGGTTTTCTGACTGCTGAGTTTAGGACTTCCATCCAATGCTACCCAACTATCTATTCCCCATTTTCTTCTCTGGCCTAGACTCTTTATTGAAATAATCAAAGACAAACCACAGCTGGAGAGCCTGAGGGAGAAGTAAGGAAGGGCACATATCTCACTGAAAAGTGTTGCCATTCTTATATTCCTTTTTTTTAAAGAGTCATTTAAAACATATTTTTATTGATTTCAGAGAGAGATAGAAACATCAATGATGAGAGAGAATCACTAATTGGCTGCATCTTGCACATCCCCTCCTGGGGATGGAGCCTATAACCTGGGCATGTGCCCTGACCAAGAATCAAACCATGACCTCCTAGTTAATAGGTCTATGCCTAACCATTGAGCCACACTGACCAGGCTCCATTGATTTTTTAGAGAGAGGAGGGAGAGAGGGAGAGAGAGAGAGAGAGAGAGAGAGAGAGAGAGAGAGAGAGATACTGAGAGGAACATCCATGTGAGAGAGACTTGTATTGCTTATTCACTGATGTTTCTACAAAGCTCAGTATATGATGAATCTTCAAGAAGTATGTGTTGAATAAAATTGAATGAATGACCCTCCAATTTACAGATAAGAAAATGAGGCTGCAAGGGTTTGAGTAACTTCCACCAAGTCTCACAGGATTTCTATGGGTGTGCCTGATTCTAAACTTCACTGCCCTTTGCAAAATGCACTGCCAAAGGAGATTAAAGTGTCAGACAGCAGGCAGGGCTAGATGACAGGCAAGTGTTCTTTTCGGCTTTTCATCCTATTGTGGATGCAATCAAAACCAAAAAGGCACATTGATCATGCTTTCCCCAGGGAGTCCTGAATTTCCAAAGGAACAAGATAACTTGAGAAATCTATTGATCTCCCATTTTTGTCATGCTGTACGGGTGACAAGGATCAATGGAGATTTACACTCTTCTGCCCATGACCCTACAATCTTAATTTGTATTTCCACCCAGAGTCCCACAACTTTACCAAATGCACTGCTCAGAGTGCCCACACCTTAAGTCAGTGCCACCGTCTGTGTCAGCTCTGTTTTGTCAGCTCCTTCCAATTCAGAGAAATGTCTCCTCCACTCCTCTCCAGCTCCCTGCACGCAAAGCCAGCAAGCCCAACCCAGCTGTCCTCTAATCTGCCTGACACACACTCATTGGCCCACGGCCTAAGGAGGGGCGGGGCTTCTGTCTCTCGGGGGCTCTTCAAAAGAGATCCTGGCAGAAGCACTCACCCTCCTCTGCCTCCTGCACTGGGGCTGTGTTTCCCTGTCGGTTTTCTCTTTCCTTTCTGTCTCATCTTGGGACAGAGGCTCTTTCCAGAGGAAACTTGGGCCTTGGATTTTAATGTCAATGATGGAAAAATATGAGAATGTCTCCTGGATCCCCCAGCAGGAACTGGAAGATCCATTCAAGAAATACCTGAACAGCACAGAGGACTACCTGACCTTTGTCTGTGGGCCTCGGCGCAGCCACCTCTTCCTCCCGGTGACGGTGGTGTACACCCTGATTTTTGTGGTTGGGGTCGCTGGCAATCTCCTGGTGTGCCTGGTGATTCTCCGGCACCAGACTATGAAGACACCCACCAACTACTACCTCTTCAGCTTGGCTATCTCGGACCTCCTGGTCCTGCTCCTCGGGATGCCCCTGGAAGTCTATGAGATGTGGCGTAACTACCCCTTCCTGTTTGGGCCCGTGGGCTGCTACTTCAAGACGGCCCTCTTTGAGACTGTGTGCTTCGCCTCCATCCTCAGCGTCACCACGGTCAGCGTGGAGCGCTACGTGGCCATCCTCCACCCTTTCCGCGCCAAGCTGGAGTGTACCCGGAGGAGGGCCCTCAGGGTCCTGGGCATCATCTGGGTCTTCTCCGTTCTCTTCTCTCTGCCCAACACCAGCCTCCATGGCATCAAGCTCCACTACTTCCCCAACGGGTCTTTGGTCCCGGGCTCTGCCACCTGCGCGGTCATCAAGCCCATGTGGATCTATAATTTCATTATCCAGGCCACCTCCTTCCTCTTCTACATCCTCCCCATGACTGTCATCAGTGTCCTCTACTACCTCATGGGGCTCAGAGTGAGTATCCCAGCTGGCGGCTGGCTGGCTTAGGGCAGCATCTTTTTTTTTTCTTTTTTTCCTCACTGACTCAAAGTTTTGTAAGAGGAACTTAGAATTGGAGAAATTCAGAATTGGAAGGGAGCACAGAGTAAAACAGAATGAGCTCAGAGGGGAAACCCAGAAGTTAAAGGACTTACCTCAGTTGGACAAATAGTACCCCAAACTATAAATTATTTCCTCTAAATCAACTTTATTATTCTTCCCTCTATACCTGTGGTTCTCAAACCTAGGTGTTCCTACAAATTACCTAGAAACCTTACTATGGGTAGCAATATGCAAGCCCCTCCCCTGGGGAAATTCTGATTCAGTATGTCTGAGGTGGAGCCTCATTAAATAGCACAGGTGGTCACCCCTAGAGAGCCGGTTTCACAGCCTGCTATCTTTTTTTCTGCCCAGATCTATGGCCTGCATTGAAATCTGCCTTTTCACCAACTTGGTCTGAGTATAACATAAACTGTTCCTGCCTATTTATACTCCAAGACAAATACAGAGTGGGGCAAAAGTAGGTTTATAATTGTGAGTACACACAACACAGATTTTATTCTTGTTTTATTATTATCATAATCATTATTTATTAATTATCATATTATTTTCCATATAAACAACTGTGAACCTACTCTTGCCCCACTCTATTTACAGTTTTATAATCAGACACTGTCCTGTGATTGCTTTGATTCTGTTTGAAATATCAGGTGAAAATGCAAAAATATGTCCTAAGCCAGATCAACTTGGCCTTCTCTTGAGAAGGTGGAGATTTGGGGGTAGGGAGGTAAATAGAGCACATAAAATAGAGTAGAAGGCAGTGTGAATAAGAGATTGCTGGGATTAATAGAAAATTATCACTGCTTGTGCAACATATCTTATACTTAGAGATTCCTTTTCTGTGCACATAAATCAATTTCTTCCTTTTTTTTCTTTTTTTCTGAGTCTAAATAAGCTGAGAGAAACTGTTTTTTGATGAGGGTAGAAGTAAGTCTATGTTGTTCCTCTCCTAGTATACTCTGCATCCAAATTCATAGAGATGACGTCTGCCTGTGACAGTTTTATACCCATTTAAGGAGGTGGCTTGTGTAGGAAACAATCGTGAGGCTATTTAGACTCTCAGGTCTGAAGCTCACGTCCACTGTGCCTTTAGGCAAGCCACACGACTTCTGGAATTACTTTTCACATTTATAAAATGAAAAGGTCACATTAGATTATAGTTAAGGCTCCTTATAGCTCTAACAGTCTGTGATTCCTTTAAAAAACAAGAAGGAAAAAATGTGTGAGTAGGAGCAATGTGAGTTATAAATTGAAAAACAAAGCTGACATCACATTTACATCATATGCCTCAATTTGGTTCGGACACCATGTATGCCATGACAATTAATATATTCTCATATCATTGGTGAATACCCACTGGGCCTAAGGTGAATAGCAAGGTTTAAATAGGAAGAATAAATTCTAAGTACACAGATGTCTAGACATAGAAGCAAATCTAATCAGGCAGAGAACTGTGCTAGTCTCCTCCTGAAGGGCTGGCCCCTATATTCCCAGAGACATATGTTTTCCCAGAGTACCTCACAATCATGTCTTTAGAATGCTCTGTGCATTTCACTTGGGGGGAAGGACTTCGGCATGATTCCAAATACCGTGAGTCCTATGAGAAATATCCACCCCAAACTGATCAATACCATCTCATCCAACACCAAGCAATCACTTAACTTCGATCAATTTGGAGGAAATATTTAATTTGAGTAGGAAACACATACATTTCCCTGCCCCAACCAGTTAAATTGAGTTTCATTTTGTTTTGTTGTCATGAGACTTCAGCTATCTTGTATCAGGAGTTAAATGACAGCTCAGACAACAGGTTAGAAACTACCCAAATTTGCTTTGTGAATGTAATACAACTTCCAGCCTCCTGTTCTCAGGAAGGATGAAGGAATTCCCTGCTTAGAAAGTCACTCCTAGAGGAGTTTAAAGATCTCTAGACTGAAGTCAGGAGATATGTCCTAGTCTGTGTCATTGGGCTCAAGGCCTTGCACATGCTATACTTGCTCTATCTTTGCCTGAAATGTTCCTGCCGTCTACCACTACAATTCCTTTTACTTTTCTAACTTTCTAACTTTAAATCATATTTCACTCACACTTCCTCAGGGAAGTTCTCCCTGATTCCCTAACTACACCTGGACCTTGTATAGGTGCTCATGGTTCCTGGTGATTTCTCTTCCTTAGATTTATTCCAATTTAAAATTCTATATTTGGATATCCCTTGTTATCTTTCCAACTTGACTGTAAGATGAATGAATGAGTGCATGAATGAAGTTGAATTATTCCCCTCCTTGCTGCACTTTAGCTTCTCTACCTTCAAAACAAGAGACTTAGAAACATTATCTCAAAGGGCTATTTTGATCTAAAAGATTTTAAAGAGACTTAAGCAACTCTGAGGATGATTGTTATTGATTCCCTTAGCAAATCTTAAGTTATGATAGACTCTGGGACCCACTGCCTTCAGGAGGCAGGAAACTATAGGTTGATGAAATCCCAGGATGGAGGAAGAAGGAGGAGAGCCACATGTATGCTCCAAACTGAGTAGTCAGTGCAGCTTCCTTCCAGGACACAAGTCTCCACTGAGCTGCTCTCCAAACATCAAACATGAAGGAGATGGAAAATACCCAACCCCAGGGCAAGTTCCTCCCATCTGGGAGGAGGTTCTGCTGAAGCTCTCACAAACTCCTTGTATCTCCTGCATACAGCATTAATGCTTGAGTTGAGGAGCATGCATTATGGATTGCAACAGAATTCACCCATGCCAACCAGAATTGAATTGACTTTTTTCAATTTAAAAAAATTTGTTCAGATTGTAGACATTGCTCAGTTGGCTGAGCGTCAAACCATGCACCAAGAGGGTGCCAATTTGATTTCCAGTCAGGGCATGTGCCGTGTTGCAGGCTCAATCCCCAATAGGGGGTGAGCAAGAGGCAGCCAATGGATGTTTGTCTCTCTCCCTCTTCTTTCCTTTCTCTCTAAAACCCAATAAAAACATATTTTTTAAAAGAAATGTTCAGATACTACTTAAAGAATCACCACCTCTTCCAAAAAGGATGAGTATTTATAATTTCTAAACTCAGAAACATATACACTCTTGTTAGTAATATTAGTAAATATTTCCCAAATTGTGCTTTTCAAGATGGTACTAGGTATTCCACTAAAAGGAGTTTGGGGAAGGTATTGTTTAGTCAGAGAAGCATTATCTCCCTTGAGGCTTGGGTGAGAGATGTAGGGTGTGGAAGGTGGGCATGGGGGAAGGGATCAATTCATATTATTGGATCAATTTGGAGGAAATATTTAATTTGAATCCAATTCATATTATTGGATCAATTTGGAGGAAATAATAAATCTTCATATTATGCTTTATGAAGATTCATAATGCCCATTAGCATATTAAAGGCTCTGAGAAGACCCACAATGGAGACTATAGACTTCATAAAACAGAAATAATACCTGTTTTGGCTTTCTACTGCCTATTCACCACATAGCAGAGGGATTACATTCTAATAGATGTATAATAATTACTGAATGAACTAGAGGCCCAGTGCATGAAATTCATGCACTGGAGAGGGAGGGAGTCCTTCAGCCCGGCCTGCACCCTCTCGCAGTCCAGGACACTTCGAGGGATGTCCACGGGGAGTGGGCCTAAGCCAGCAGTCGGACATCCCTCTCACAGTCCAGGACCCCTGGCTTTTTACTGCCCACCTGCCTGCCTGCCTGCTCGCTGCTCCTTAGAGCTACCATGGAGGCGGATGAGGCTCCCGCCACTGCCACTGTGCTCACCAGCCTTGAGCCCGGCTTCTGACTGAGTGGTGCTCCCCCTGTGGGAGTGCACTGACCACCAGGGGGCAGCTCCTGCATTGAGCGTCTGCCCCCTGGTGGTCAGTGCGCATCATAGCAACTGGCCGTTTCGCTGTAATGGTCGCTTAGGCTTTTATTTTATAAATGAATGAAAAAGCCTATCAAACATTTTTTTTTTACTTCATAATTTTACATTTTTCATAGAATGCCTATTAACATGCCATATATAACAAGGGTTCTATAGAATAGCAGATGGTAAATGGTTGTACTGCAACTTGGCCACATCCACCTGTCCAGTTGAGTTAGATGATCTAGATCCAACTCCACCTCCAACTTATTGTTAAACTTTGACAAATTCTTATTTTTATTTTTATTCCAAATTTTTGGTCTGAGAATGTGTGTTAGAGTTACACTTCTCAGATCCAAACAGAAGGGAAAATGTTTTCTTTCTTAACATTTCTTTCCACTTCCCTTGCAGCTAAAGAAAGACCAAACCCTTGAGGCAGACAAAATAACTGCAAATATTCAAAGACCCTACAGAAAATCACTCACCAAAATGCTATGTAAGTCCTCCACTGTGTTTTTGTTTGTTTGTTTGTTTGTTTGTGTTTATAAAAGGAAAAGAGTTGCATTTGGTGCTGAGAAAGTGCTTCTGAGTATCAGGATCAAAATTCTCCTGAAATGTAGTATCATGGTCTGGTCTTCCATGGCTTACTCAAGTTTCTAGGACCTCTTTGATTCCTATTTCCATTTTTACCACTCAAAACAACACACTAAATTGCATTCACTGTAATACACTGTGTGCTTTTTGGCAAATCACATCTACTCTGAGAGCTTTTGAGCATCTCTTTCTCCCTCTAAAATAAGCAGGTGCTTTTAAACTTATTTTTTATGGATTGATTTGTTTTAAAATGTAAAAAAAACTGTGAGTGCGCCACTTAGAAAATGTACAAATCACATACACAAACATTTTATAACTCATTTCAGGCGATCATGAAACCCCTGCTACCCACTCTTGGATTCCATGAAATACTTTACCTCCAGATTAAGAACAGCTGCCCAAGAGTACCCCTACGTGGTCATTCCACCTATGACATTGCATGATTTTATATAAATAATATGTTTAAAAATACATAATCAGGCACTGATCCACACTCTCCCAAAAGCATTTGATAAAAATATTTGATCCAGTGCTACCCTATAGGAGATAGTAATGGGAGAAAGGAGGTTTATGATATACTTTCCAAGTCAAAACCTAAGGTTTGGAAGAAACAAATCCTCCAGGCTAATATGTACATGAAACACTCACCATAACTATATGGCATTTATGAACAACAACAACAACAAAAAACCTGTGCAAGTCACCAAAGTTTGTCATTTCAATTCTAAGACTCATCTTCTTGAAAATGTTTTAGTCCCTGTTGGCACTTGACTTTCCCTGTTAAGAAATCTCATGTCTTTATTATCGCTCCCCTTTCTCATTGATCATAATCTACTCTCACAAAAAGACTTGAAGCGCATTCACGTTAAAGTCACAGTGATAAAATATGCTGCAAAGCATTTGCCTTTAGTATGAAGGGTTCATTTTTAAAGCAATTAAAATTTTAATTACGGGGAATTGTAGGCAGTAGTGAGCAGGTTAGGGACTTTTTCTTGGAGGGTTAAAGTCAGAAGAAACTTCCAGATACTCCTGAAACCACACCACACAGGTAAACAACTTAACTCTGAATATGTTTAATGCCAAAGGAAATATTGGTACTATTGACTACAGAAACCTCAAATGTGCTCACAAGTACAGAGAACTGTAAAATAACACCCATGTACCCATTACCCAACCTCAAACATTATCAACTCATAACTAATCTTGTTCCATCTATATCAGTCTCTCTCTTGCCCCTACAAGATTATTTTGAGGCAAATCTCAAGTATCATGTTTTGGAAAAGGAAAATATTTCATAACTTCAGAAGAAGAAAAAATATATATTTATATGTGTGGAGATTAAATGCCCCATAGAGTAACAGCAGCAGCACCAATTGCTGTTTTGGGAGCTAAAAATAAGAAACTAGAAAGTGCAATTTCTTGTGAATCTATAATTATTTCAAAATAAAAAGTAAAAACAAATAAAAAGAAACTAGAAGCAATTCTGTAGTCTAGGAACATCTAATATAATAGACACATCCCCTATCCCAATCAAAAGATGCTTGTAAAGGATTATTATACTTATGATTGTTCTCTTTCTCTCTCTCCTCTCTCATCCCTTACAGAATTTTAAATGATTAGATTCAGAGCAGCTTTTAATTCTTTCTAGAGTAACAAATAAATTCATACTACAGCCAATAATATTTTTATTAATCTACGATCAATTTCTTGAACCCAGCCATTTTATTTGTATAGCCAATTTATGTGGTTCCAACAGTCTACTTGCAACATAATTTACTTTCCACAATAGAATGTTTTTGGAATAAATTTGATACTATTTAAAATGTTCTAGAGGAGACTTACATTATATAAGAAATCTTGTACAATCATATAGAAAACTGATCCTAAGTCCTATATAATTCGTTCTTATGTTTAAATGGTTTATGTAGAGACTCTTGGTGATCTAGTTAGTCTGTAATAATGATAACCAAGATAGAAGGGAAAATGCTGGAAGGAATGGATGGACTTAGTGGCCATTTGATACCTATCCTCGTTTTGACTGCCTTTTGTTCTCCCATTCATCCTTCTTTTTCAGTTGTCTTGGTCTTAGTGTTTGCTATCTGTTGGACCCCATTCCACATTGAGCGGCTCTTCTTCAGCTTTGTGGAGGAGTGGACTGAATCCCTGGCTGTTGTGTTCAATCTCATCCATGTGGTGTCAGGTAAAATCTTAGCTCCTTTGGTTGTATCACAAGTATCCGGGTAATTGCAGCTTCTTTATTTTGCTTAGAGCAGTAGGTTCTGTCTGGATATACTGATTTATCATGGGGGCCTGCCTTACTATAATGAAGACATTTGATTTTTTATTTTATTTAAATATCAATTAGGTATGTTATTGGTCCAAAAGAAATATACCTGATCACTATTTTAGATGCTACTTTATGGAAGACCTCAACTCTAAGCACAATGACTACAGCAGAAAAATGGTCTAAAGAGTGATTGCCTTGATTTTCTTTCCAATGACCACATGATTGAATTGGTTCTTATTTATTAAACATCCATGTCCCTGAAATCTTGTATTGTTTTTAGCAAGTGTTAGATCCTCATGAAAGCCAGCCAAAGGGTATTACTATATTCATGGTGCGTCAAGGTCTGCCTTTAGACTACTTTAATGCTGCCTGTTGAAGATACTAGAGAATGTGGTGGAAATAGGGGTGGAAAGGTCACTAAGTCAGAGGACCTGGATTTGCATCTCACTTCCACCATTAATTTTCTGAAGAACATGGCTTCCTTTATGCCAGTTTCTTCAACTATAAAATGGCAATGACATCTTCCCTCTACAAGTATGCACTGATGGTAAGAAGCAAATAAAATATTAGCTACTAAGAAATTTTAAACTGTAAAATGCTATATATTTATCTTTCTATAATCACCACATATTATCATCACCATTTTCTGTTGAAGAAACAATTCCACAAGAAAATAAATGGCTTGCCCAAAGGCAAACTTCTGACAAATAGTAAAAGCAGGGTTGTGGCAAAATCATCTAACTTCAAGTTCAGAGTTCTTGAGCCCAAAATAGAGCAGAGAATGGCCATGTAGGTTCCCCTTCCTCAGTCAGTGTGTCTGTGAGTCTTGGGTTCAGATCACTTCTGTCCCTGAGCTTCTGCTAGTCACCAGCTGGTTCACAGGGGCAAGATAAGATCAATTTGTGCAAATTAAGCTCCAGATGTGCACAGAGCTAAAACAATAGCAAACATATGTATATGAATATCATGTATATTATTTATTTTCTACACTTCCTTTTTCTTTTCAGCAGGCCTTGTGTACAGCTTATACTTAGACATTAGAACTTTCTGTTATGTTAAACTACTAGAGGCCTGGTGCACGAATTTGTGTACAGGTGGGGTCCCTCTGGGTGGCCTGCAGGGATTGGGAAACCTTCAGTACAATGCTGCCTGCAGCTCCTATCTTCTCATCCTGGCCCCACTGTGCCTGCTGTGGGCTTGTGCCCAATCAGTCCTGATAGGGAGAGGCTTGCCCTGCCACAGCAGCACTCACCAGCCATGAGCCCTGTGTCTGGTGCCCTCCCAAGGGGAGTGGCCTGTGGCATCAGGCTGAAACCAGCTCTCTGACATCCCCCAAGGGGTCCTGGATTATGAGAGGGTACAGGCCAGGCTGAGGGACCCCACTGGTGAACGATCGGGCTGGGGAGGGACCACAGGAGGGCTCCAGGGTGTGTCTGGCCCATCTCGCTCAGTACCAATCAGCAGGACCGCAGCAGCAAGGTAACCTACTGATCAGAGCATCTGCCTCCTGGTGGTCAGTGCACATCATAGCAAGTGGTCAACCAGTTGGCTGTCTGTACCCTGGTGGTCAGTGCACGTCATAGCAAGCAGTTCAGCAGCCTTAGCATATCATTAGCATATTACACTTTGATTGGTTGTTCAGTTGTTCTGCTGGTCAGTATATTTGCATATTACCCTTTTATTATATAGGATTATTTTAGACAAAAATCTCAAAATTATTTACAGCTCTTATTTTCATGATAATCTGAGAAAAATGGGGTGACTAAATAAACTGAAAAGCACCACAAAATCACATAAGACTTGACTAGCTGACTATCCCTCTCTAAATGTATCAAGATGATCATTTTAAGACTTCCAAATTATGGTATTTATAACATTTTCTTGTTAAGATATAATCTTTCCCTCCCCTACAGTACCAACCAGGTGAAACCTTAAACACTATAGAAAATGTCCCCAACCAGCCTTTTGATCCCCAAGTTATAATACTTCCAATCATTGACCATATGCTTATCAAACTGATTGATTAGAGAGTTATGCACATTCCGCATTATTCCTGCAATATATTTTTAAAATATATTTTATTGATTTCAGAGAGGATGGGAGAGGGAGAGAGAGAGAGAGATAGGAACATCAATGATGAGAGAGAATCATTGTTTGGCTGCCTCCTGCATGCCCCTCTACTGAGGATCGAGCCTGCAACCCAGGCATGTGCCCTTGACCAGAAACCAGGACCCTTTAGTCCTCAGGCCGATGCTCTATTCACTTAGCCAAACTGGGGCATAATGACTGCTGCCTCTGCATATTTGTGCGTGCTATGCCTCCTATCTTCAGAACTGTCTCCTCTCTTGACCAACTCTCCTACCTACTTCAGGGTCTGGCTGGAATTCAATCACCCCCATTAAATCTTTCATTACCATCATACTCTTTATATTTATGCCATTATGTGAATTTCCATAACATGGCTATTGGTATGACATATTTTGCTCTTGACAGATATTATTTGGTATTGTTCTATTATTAATTATTGATGTAGGGCAGAGATCTTGCCTCTGTAATACTATTCCAAGTCCTTGGAAAACAAATTCTAAATCCATTACCTTTGAACGTACCTCAAAGTTCCTGGCACATAATAAGAATTCAATCAATATTTGTTTATTGAATGAATTAATAGTCCATAGAAATGTTTTCCTTCTCTATTCCTTTATTCCCAATTCTGTGCACAGGGCATATAGCACTTTCCATGTCCTGAACTAAATAAATGAGGACAATGATGAACATGTTGATGACAGTACCTGTCACTTGCTTTATATTCTCAACCATTCTCAATCCCTCTGTGGATAGTATCTCAATGTTATCCTCACAATAATCCAGGGAGGTGAGTTAGGCCTGTATTATAATTCCCATTTTACAGAGAAAAAATTGAAATGCCAATTCTGCCTAAGGTCTCAGAATAAGCAAAAGCCAAGGTCAGAAACTAAGTCCTCTGATTCTCAACCTTAGGCACCTTGTGGGCTTTGGGGAAATAAAATAGGATATGGTAATAAAGGATGAGCAGATACCAAACAAGAAAGTGGCAGTGTGCAAGGCACTTGGTGGAGAAAATAAATGGAAAAATGCAGTTATTTAATAAGGTTGGAAATTAGGTGGGAAGAACCATGGAAGGGAAAAGCTAAATAAGAAGAGGCACTGGGAAATATTTCTTTGAAGAGATATTAAGCATATAAGGAATCTCAGCAGGGACAATGCCTTGACTGACTTACCATTCCTCCATTGCTTGCAAGTTTCAAATTATAGATTTAAGCACAACTCCAATGAGACAAAAATCATCTCTCTTCCTCTGATAGTTAAGCATCACTCATTAATGCCGTGGGAACATGCTCTTTAATTAAACAAGTGTGGATCAAAGGAAGTTGCAGAACATCTCAGAGAGATCCCTTGCTGGCCTAAAATTTGCCAAGACTCTTTAATCTTTCTGTGTTTGATTCCTATGTACACAGTTGGCAGAGCATTTTGTATCCTCAATTAGTGTCTTGTATATATTATCACTTCCAAAATAGGCAATCATGGGGATTCTAGGCTTTGTTAAATATTTATGCTTCTTCCCAGCATGCCTCTCACTCAATGTCTCCTCGGTGTGTCTATTTAACCCCTGCATTCCAGGTGTCTTCTTCTATCTGAGCTCAGCTGTCAACCCCATTATCTATAACCTACTCTCTCGCCGCTTCCGAGCAGCGTTCCAGAGTGTGATCTCTCCTTCCTGCAAACAGTGGCACCCCCAGCATCACCCACAAGGGCCACGTGTCCAGCGGAACATCTTCCTGACGGAATGTCACCTTATGGAGCTGACTGAAGAGGCGGGTCCCCACTTCCCCTGTCAGCTGTCCATCAGCAGCTCTCACCTCCACACAGCGCACTATACAGGACAGACAACATGAAAGGAACTCTCATTCCTCTCTGCCTCCACAGTTATGGAAGGGTCAGCCCATAACTTATGCCTTGTTATATGATAAGGGGGAGGAAAATGGCTCTCCAAACTTATATATCCATTTCTAGGTGTGTTTTTAAACAAATGTGAAAATTGCTACTTAAACCTGGATCTAAAACCCACAACCTCCTGACAGCCTGGAGCCCCTTCACTAGTTGATGAAGAGAACATGACTAGCAAAGAGAACATGACTAGCTATACTTTGAGTATTTTCCACTCTTGCAAATGGTTTTTCCTGAGTCATCCTCACTCTGAGTCAGGCTGTGGTTACTCTAACAACTAATGGTCCCTGTCAGCCACAGAAGGAAGACATGTAGATATGGTTTTCCTTCCCATGATTTGAAGCGTCCATGCCAGAGTTCCTCCACAGCAAACTATTTACCCTACTGCCTCATATTCTGCCATTATATGATTCCTTAGAGTCTGAAGACTTTTATTTTTACAAGAGTCTGCCTCATAACATGGAATTGATCCTTATAACTTATCCCCACCATCCCCATGCCCAAGTCATTATCAGTCAGTCCTCACCAGGAATGCGATCAGATACAAGTTCTACCTAGAGAAGAATGAAATGAGGTAGAAGGCTGTGGTGGAAGATCACAAGATACATAAACTATACCAAACACAAACTTAGTTACTTTCACAATTTGATCTAAACTTGGATATCTAAAGTCTAACTTCATAATAGAAGTGTGGAATACTACTATCTTGGTAAAAAGACAAGTCAAATGGTAACTACTGGTTTCAAACCCATTATTTTCAGCTACTCAATCCTGCATTACGTAAATAACACTCCCCATGTATAATATGGGAAAAACCTACTTTCCTGATTCATCTTCCATCATATCATCTCAAGAAACTGTATTACGTGTTCTTCTTATGAAAATATATTGCAATTTTCCCAGCTGCACATATTTGCTTATAGACTGCCCTCTTTATCGCCAATCTCCATCTGTTTCCATCCTTCCTATCCTTCAATGTCCATCTCAATGTCGTACCTCTTCCATGAAACCTTGTTTGATTTGATAGATGTGGCATCTGAATTCTCTGTCACTTTGTGTCTTGTAATCTTTTTGTTCACTCTGCTTTGTATTCTGTGATTTATATCCCTGCTTTGCCAGAATGTAAATGTATCAAAGGTATGGGGTATCTTGTGATCATTTTTGCTCTTGCTAGAACCCTGGAAATAGATCTATTACAATGGTAGATGCTCCGTAAATACATGGAAAGTGAGTTGACTTCACATTCTAATATACTGAACCAAACAACAGCTCCAAAGAGAACCATGTTAAGAACCAGAAGATTTTGTTTCTGACAGGGATGCCTGACCTCAGTTGGCCATTTAATTAGTTGAGTTTATAGCGGTGTACCTGCTGTGCCTGCGGTGCAAGAAGGCCCTTCCCAATTCCCGGGCTCACTGATGCTGAGATAGGCAAGTTCTAGCTTTTAGTCTCTGAATGTTTCCTAAATTGAATGAACCATACTATTGAAAAATTGGAGTCATGGTCTCTGATGTCACCATTTCCTAACTGAACAGGCATCTCCAAAGTGATTCAATATTTTTTAAAATTTGTTTTGCTAATCACAAGCCAAACTTTAATGAATTATAATTCTCCAGTGATGATTTATTTTGGTGAGCAGAACTCTCTGGTCATTTGTGAGTTAAGTGGAAAAGACTTGGCAAAACAAAACTTCAGAAATGGAGGACAAATGAGTTTCCTTCTTGCCTTTTAAAGTAGACATATTCTTGATGAAGATCTAATAGGGTTACTATCCTTAACATCAATTCCCAATGACCTAAACATCAACTCCCAGGCCTAAAAATGCTGCTGTTATAGGTGGATGGATAGAAAAATAAATAACACTAAAACTGAAGTAATTTGGTTGCTTGATTAAAACTTCGGTCTCTTTTTTATTTTCTCCTCATCTACCTTTTTTTCCTAAAAATTTATAACCCCCAAATTATCACTAACTCACTTACTCTTTCATTCAACAGATCTTAACTAAGGACACAGTAGGTGAAGTGCATGCTCCAGGTTATGAATTCCTTGACCCTGAAAGTTTGCTTCTAATAGAAGAGATTGTTTTTGAAAACCATTACAGAGTTAATTATTCAAATCTAATTGTGAAGTATGCTACAAAATACAAATACAAGTACTATGAAACCATATAAAAAAAGGTATTTGGCCAAGTCAGGGGGCAATAGGTTTAATTAAGCCCAGCATTAAAAAAAGGGGAAAAATGTGAGGGTTAATTAAGGTTTTGTCTATACACACATACATACACATGCACATATATACAAATGGGAAGTTTATATTTCAAAGTGAAATTGAAATACACATGTCCTAGAGTTAGTTTATATAATAGTTCATACAAAATTAGTAGAACAAAGGGAGACACTAAATTTTCAACTATACTCATAGCTGACCTCATCATCTCATGAATTCCTTGTGATCTCTGAATTTTAGAATAATGATAGAAGAGGTCAGTCAGATAAATGCCGGCAATTTAACTCTTCTCCAATGAGACAGTGACTTTTGAGCTCTCTAGTAATTCACAGACTCAGTGAACTGAAGCTCTGACATTCAGAAGGTTGCTTGCCCAATTAGTTGGTAGACCAAAGAGATAGCAGAGATTCTTAATCTGAGACTTATGAACAAGTGTCAGAAGGCCCGATAATCCCCTGAAATTGATTTTTTAATTATTAGTTTGTACTTTTTTTCTTGGCGACAAGATTTATACTTTGATTAGCTTCTAAAAATAGCCTATGACTTAAATTATCATAATTACTACTGTATAGTGCCCTTAACAGTCATACATAAGGGCATTCTTTTAATGGGTGAGTTGTATCTGAATGAAGACATTGCAGGATAATTAAAAGTATCATTAGTCCAACATAAAAATCCAGTATAGATAAGTATCAGCTGTTCAGTGATGTGCTGGTGCCAGCGAGGACTGGTTTGCAAAATTGTTACATATATAGAAATTTTGAGAGCCTGTTGTCAAATGATAGCTTAAAATCAGCCACAGTGGGAATATTTACACCATAGAAATTGGACAACACCACACCTCAGCATACCACTAACTTTAATATGCTAGCAATCTGCCACCTTGATATAATATGTGTGATTTGTTTGTAGAATAGATGGCCAATAACACTGTTATAATTACAGACCACTTAAAAATTATGGTTAACTCATTGACAAAAAGTAGTCAATGGGCCAGATTTTGACCCAGAGGTAAAAGATAAAATAACCGAAAGCATGCTAATTATGACATGAAAGCCTCATCAGCGTTTTATAATTAAGCTAGAGTGGAAGAATTACCCTTGGATGCTGTCCATTAATATTAGTGCAGAAAATAGCAACAGAGCTACTCGTTATCTTCCCTCTGTATCTGTTTTAAATATCCCACAGGATTCATTGTAAAAAGATGCAAAATTTCCACATTCTCTCTACTTGGCTGGAGACTTCATTTTTGAAATTTTGTAAATGTGTGGAAAGGGACTATATAAACATTATAAAGAAGCTTAAGGTGCTGGATTATGCAAGCCAAGCAAAGGTTCAGTCCATCCAAACAACCTACCTCTTTTCATTTACATCCCCTTTGAATCATTAAATCACAGTGGAACTCTGCATTAGACATACATATATGTTATACATTGAAAACATTTTCTAGATAATGTCAAGATTTGAAAGTTTTAACTAATTTTCATGTGGCCTAGAAATTGCTCCATCTACCTAAATTATACTATTGCCAGTGAAATATATACATTGTGAAATGTATATACCATGAATTCAGTAGGCTGGAATGGTTATATTGAGCAGTCTTAAAAAAAAAAGTTAAAAGAAAAGCAATTCATTGTTTTCAAAGATGTGAAATAAATTGTATGTTAAAAAAACCTACATTAATGCATACATAATGATTTGTAAGCAAGTAGACATTTTTAAATAGAACTTAACCAGACTTGGGTAAAGCTTGCTTATTTGAATATTATATCAACAGAAGGAATATCTTACCATAATTGTGTTTCCCTTTGTAAATGTTGAAAATTTTAATATTGATTCTAACTTGATTACCAATTCCTTAATAATAGAAACCAAAACAAAGCTTTACTTCATAACATTCATTGGTACTATTATCTCTCTAAGTTTTCACAGCTTCACTAAGAGGGAGATATTGTTCCTATGCCCCCTTTTCAGTTGACAAAATAAGACTTATCCTCACTTCTCACTTAGTAAAATAGACAAGTCTAGATGAGTCATACAACAGTATTTAACTCACTCATATAACTGCAGGTTAGCTGTGGTGGCTCCTCTCTACTCTGTCCCAAACTGGGCACTGGCAGGAGACACAATGGCCACCCAGAGTATGTGTTTCTCAGTCTGAGCAAGTCACCTGGCCAATCCCAAAGTTATGAGCTCAGAAAGTACACCTGACTCACCATGAGGCCATGCCCTGCCAAGGGTGGTATGTATGACATTACCAGAAGGAGTGGAGCGACGTGTCAGGACTAGGGACACCCATCTGGTAGGTGGTACAGCGAGTTTGAACCCAGACTACATGGACTCCAGTGTCTGAGCTCCCCCATTACACTACACTGATTCCACCCGTGACTCTACCTCATTGACATCATAGCAAAAGCCTCTCAGTTGAATGTCACCCCCATTATTATCTCATTTACTTCCCACTAAATCACTAATACAGACCAGAGAACAAACAACAGTATGGACACTGGAGCCAGGTGCCTTGGTTCAAATTCTGCCTATAACATGCTTAGCTGTGACCTTGAGCAGGTTTCCTAATCTCTCTGTGGTCCAGTTTCCCCATCTATACAATAGACATTATGGTAGTACCTATATCATGGTGGTTACATGAGGGTTAAAATTAATATACTATTCCTAATGGTCTTAGGACCCTGCCTGACACCTAGGAAGTGCTAAAATAAGTGTTTGTATGTCCAGCTGGTGTTGCTCAGTGGTTAAGCATTGACCTATGAACCAGGAGGTCACAGTTCAATTCCCAGTTAGGGCACATGCCCAGGTTGTGGGCTTGATCCCCAGCAGGGGGCATGCAGGAGACAGCCAATCAATGATTCTCACCATTGATGTTTCTGTCTCTCCCTCTCCCTTCTTCTCTGAAATCAACAAAAAAATACTTTAAAAAAATAAGTGTTTGTTTATGAACCTACATGTAAGAAAATTATATCAATATACTGGTGACATTATTAAAAGAAATATAAGACTTTTCAGAAAAAAAATGTTTGTGGGAGAATGATAACTAGGAATGGGGGCACTTTTTCTTTTCATGAAGATATGTTATTTTAACATCTTTTGTTTACGTTTTTAGAGAATGTTACTCTCTTTGGCAGCATTCAAATTTAAGACAATTTAAATGAGCTCTACACCAGGAAATGTGTCAGGCGTGGGATTTTTTTGTGTTTTTTTTTTTTTTTGTAATCATTTCTACCAGATAAACAAGCTGCCCAAGATTCCATCAGCAATGGCTAGGAGCTCATTAATAATGAAGGCACAAATATGTATTAAAGATTGTTTCTCTGTTACATGCAAGATTAATCAATATTATGATAGGGCAGTCCGCAAAGCCACAGGCACTCAGGCTGTTAAGGATGGCCAAGCATTTTAATTGTTTTTGAAGGCCTTTGGCCTGTCTTCCTATGGGGAACTAAATGTCTGATTTGGGGCTCTCAGAATTAGAAGACAGAGGGCTAAGGATCCAGCTAATGTGATCATTCTAGCCTAGACACCAAGCTCAGAGATGAATGACAAGGAGAAAGCCTCCGGGGTATTGACTGTTTCCAGTACATGTAAAGATGAAAATTTACCTGCAAAATCAGCCAGAAACACTCTCACAGACACTCCCAGAATAATGTTCGACCAAATGTTTGGACACCCCAAGGTCCAGTCAAGTTAATACATAAAATTAACCATCACGGGACTCGTGCGTACTTTCCACAGAATCACTTCAGTAGTTCTGGAAATTACTCTCTAGTAATTTCATTTTATGTGTGTGGGATAAGTATGATTCATGCTTCGTATCAATAGTGTCCCATCCCACCCACCCCCCACCCACAGAGTCACTAGAAAACACCTTATCTCTAGGCCTTGAATTTCTACCTCAGAAGATCATGTCTCTTTTACATTACAAATACTTGTAAGTTGCTAACATGTGTGTGTTCATTAATTTACAGATTTTTCTCTTAAGGGAAAAAAAACCAAGATATTACAGAAAAGGAAACCATTTGTGTATGCCACATTAAGTATGGCTCTGGCTAAACTTGTGGTCCTCAATGTCTGGAGACATTTATTGTCACAAATAGGGGGATGCATATCACATGATCTCACTCATATGTGGGATATAATGATCAACATAATTTGATGAACAAGAATAGATCGATCTAGAGACAAATGGTAGGGGAGGAGGGGTTAGAGAGCAACCAAAGGACTTATATGCATGCATATTAGCAAAACCAATGGACACAGACACTGGGGCGGGGAGAAGGGATGGGGGAGGAGGTCAATTGGGGAATAAGGAGACTTATGTAAAACTTTAGACAATAAGAAAATAATAATAAAATAAAATAATTTTTTTAAAAAAAAGAGTAGATCTTTAAAAAACTATTCACAATAAAAAAATTTTAAAAGAAAAAAACAAATAGGGGAATGCTCCTGACCTCTAGTTAGTAGAGGCTAGGGATGCTTTTCAACATCCTACAGTGACCAGAACAGCTACCCCTGTGCCCTGTCCCCCCCCCCGCAAGAAAACCTATAAATATTATCAGACCTAAGATGTCTATAGTGCTGAGGTTGTAAAACTCTTGCCTAAAGGAAAGAGGGTAGGACCTCCTTCAAACAGAAATCGATTATTTATTGGAAAACAATGTCCAAACTAGAAGGATCTTAGAGTATAATCACACTGCCTCTCTGTTGACAAAGACACCATGCTTCAGGACTGCAGTGCCCCAGAAAGGACCAGCACCCGTGTCTACTGACACCAGTGCAGGACGGGTTCTGGTGACTCTGTCCACAAAACAGAAATTGGATTAACGACTGAACATTGTTGCAGCACTTTTTCAAAAGAGAAATCGTTTAAAATCATGTCACTGCCTCATCTATAGCTGTGTGGCGGAGCCTCTAAAATGTTGCCATACAAGGATCCTCATCTCTTGGTACTTAAGTCCATGTGATGTCACTTTCAGATTAGATTACAGAAAGACCCTGGCTTCTCTCCTGGGCATGGATCCCCCTCTCCCTCTCCCTTAGTTTTCTCTGGGAAGCGAGCTGCCAGCCAGCTTGGAAGTGGATCCTCTCCTGGCCAAGCCCCAAAGTGCCTGTGGGACTGTGAGCCACTGGGTTACAGCCCCCTGAGAGATCCTGAGCCAGGATACCCAGCTAAGCCGCACCCAGGTTCTTGAACCACAGAAACTGAGATAATAAACATTCATCGTTTTATAAATTTTGTAGTGATTTGTTATGTTGTTATTACAGTCAAAATGTAAAGATCTTGAAATTGTTTGAGAGGAGGAAAATCTTTATTTTTTAAAAAAATGTATTTTATTGATTTTTTACAGAGAGGAAGGGAGAGGGATACAGAGTTAGAAACATCCATCAGCTGCCTCCTGAACACCCCCACTGGGGATGTGCCCGCAACCAAGGTACATGTCCTTGACCAGAATCGAACCCGGGACCCTTCAGTCCACAGGCCGACACTCTATCCACTGAGCCAAACCAGTCAGGGCGAGGAGGAAAATCTTTAAAACCCAGGAACTTTCAATCCATTTTAGAACTATTTTAGTCAATTGAATTGAATTGAATTCTAAATTGAAGGTGAAATATAATGAGACCACCATCATTCAGCCTCCGGGTATATTTGCTAATAAAACAATTTTAATTTGTATGCTGTTAACTCTCAGGGCATTACAAGAAATAAATTTTAAAAGAAGTGAAATCTTTGTTTACCCATAATTCCCATTATGTTTATTTATGCACTAGAAGGAACTGTCACTTGCAGAATAAAAGAAATATCACACCATCTAGTTGGTACTGTTTTTACTCACATTTAATGCATTTGCAGAGGAAATAGTGAAGATTCCCTAGAGATACTGAAAAAATACTTGACTACCCCCAAGTGGACACATGAGTTATTTTTAAGAAAATAAAATTGTCACTGTCTTCCAACAACAACCACAAAATGGTATGCAATGATTATTCATCAGACTCAGTACCTCAGAGTGATGAGAACTTTAGTGTTGAAACTTTGAAATTCAGAACCCTAGAACTGATAAGGTATTTGCATTCCCTCTACAGTCTGTCTTATGCTCGTACATTTCTAGTTTGCTGCCTACCAAAGCAGCTTGTTCTCTCTGCACACAGCTCCAGTTTAGCTGTGCTACAGTAAGTCTTCATTTTTCTTGCGAACTGTCTGTAAACCACACAAGATCTCTCATGTCGTCCACACCATTCTTTTTTTTTTTAATATATTTTATTGATTTTTTACAGAGAGGAAGGGAGAGAGATAGAGAGTTAGAAACATTGATCAGCTGCCTCCTGCACATCTCCCACTGGGGATGTGCCCGCAACCCAGGTACATGCCCTTGGCCGGAATCGAACCTGGGACCTTTCAGTCCGCAGGCCGACGCTCTATCCACTGAGCCAAACTGGTTTCGGCATCCACACCATTCTTAATGTTCTTCCTGGTTTCCAGAAAAGGAGATGCTGTCACTCTCCAGAAAGTATATCAAACAACCCAGAGCATAACCTTTCTGGGCATTATCTTAAAAACCCCTTTAAATACTGCTACCTTTGTGAAAATTACAACTGTTTCTGACATACAAAGAACCCCTGAGTCTTTAAGACTCTCAGATTTTCCTAGGTTCAGTTTGTTAATCATGCCTCTGAGAGTTCAGTTTGCCAAAATTTCAAACTGAAAGTCTAAACCAATTGCCCCTCTGGGTCAGAGGTTTCCCAAAATGATAAGTGATTTTGGAGAGAAACTCGAGCTTAGGTACCAGCCTAGAGTTTTACTCCAACACTTTCTACCAAGTGGGGCAAGACTACAGCTTACGAATTCCTTTGCAAACTCTAGAAAAGTATAGTTAATATGCTAAGAAAGGAGAGAAAATTGATTGTATAAAATGCTCAATTACAACCACAAAAGGTAAAATAAGAATGGAAAACAAAACTGGGAAACCAAGAACAAGGATGACAAATAGAAAACAGCAAGGAATATGGTAGATATTAGTCCAACAATATCAATAATTGCATTGAATGTCAATGGTCTAAATGCATCAATTAAAAGACAGATTGTCAGAGTGGATCAAAAAGAGTGAAAGTGAACTTGGATTAGTTGTAAATGTATATTGTAAGCTCTGGGTCACAGGGGGCAAAGGGGGACATCTGTAATACTTTCAACAATAAAGATAAACTTAAAAAAAATAAAGTTGAGACCATTGTTCCTCAAAATGTGACTAGTGGACTCCATGATTTGGAACCTCTAGGGATTTTTTTTAAACTATGCAGGATCCTGAACCTGCTGAAATGGAACCTCTGAGCTGGAGTATAGGAATATAAATGATAATAAGAATCTGCAGCCTGGCTAGTGTGGCTCAGTGGATTGAGCATCGTCTCATGCACCGAGAGGTTGCTGGTTTGATTCCCAGTAAGTACACATGCCCAGGTTTCAGGCTCAGTCCCCAGCAGGGGGCATGCAGGAGGCAGCCAATCAATGTTTTTCTCTTTCTTCCTTGCCCTTCCTCTCTAAAATCAATAAAAACATCTTTTTTTAAAAAAACGAATCTCCTATAACTGTTATCCCAGTAAAGTTTGAGGACTGCTCGTGCAGGCCAACATTATTCAACTGTGTTTCCTAGAAGATTGGTCTATGAATTCTGGAAAATGTAAAATTTATTGAACTCAGACAACTTAGGAAAAACCAGCATCCTCTAGCATTACAGGGCACTCTTAATTGTCCCTAATTGTCCATCCCTCTTCATTGTCCTCCCCACCAGCAAAGGAGGAGGACTTGCATATAAGAAGGAGTTGCATATCAGATTATTCAGAGTTCTAGAATATTGACTGGACCATTATTATGATCAGATACAACCACTGTGCATTAAAGCATAAACAAGGCTCCACTCCCTCTCCCACACTTCAACTTGTAAACAGTTGCTTCTGTGACTGTTCCCTTGTTTTCCACCTCCTCTGAGCATATAAGTTAGGCTAGAGCCTGCTCTGCTGACCTGCCATTTTGCTCCCCATCCATCTCTTTCAACTTCCTTTATTCATGATCCTGGCATCCTATCTAATAATAGACAAACAGGGTAATTGACCATACCTTCGCTACGCTTCCCATTGGCTAATCAGCAAGATATGCAAATTAACCGCCAACAAAGATGGCGGTTAATTTGCATATGTAGGCGGGAAGTGGCGGAGCAAAGACTGAAGGCGGCGCCAGCCGGAGCAGGGAAGGCTTTGAAGGCGGCTCTGGCCAGAGCGAAGGCCTGGGTCCCCGATGCTGAAGGAAAACCGGTGCAGGCAGCCAGGGGAAGGGAAGGACTATTACACAAATCTTTTTGTGCAACAGGCCTCTAGTGAGATAATATTCCAAGATGCAAATCAGGGAGAGGATAGCAAGCCCCTTGTCTGCCTTAAGTTATAAAGCGCGTGCTTCCATGGCCATTTCCAAGAAAGGCCTGTAGTGGGGTATTGAAAACTTGAGCAGTCTTAACAAAGTGGCATTTTTTGTTGTTCTTACTCCATTTTTTCTTAGGATATTGCTTGTCCAGGGACCCTATGAAAAGAAGAGGTATCTTTCAGGCCAGATTTGGGCATTTTTAGGAATGAGAATCATCATACCATCCTAATTCCTGTAAGATTCCATCCATCAACCTGCAAAGCACATTATATCCCCTTTTAGAGACTCACAGTCATAGTGGCATGTTAAGGGATCTGTAATGTCCTGTAGTAAGTGAATTTGCTGAACCTTGTTTAATTTGGAGTTCTCATGCCTGTGAGTACAGTGTATTCCAATGAGGCCATCTCACTGAGGGCACATTTG